>NC_092087.1:21921159-22521159 GCF_045679555.1 Salvelinus alpinus | reverse complement strand
TTGAAGTGTACCTATGATAAAAAATTACAGACCTCTACATGCTTTGTAAGTAGGAAAACCTGCAAAATCGGCAGTGTATCAAATACTTGTTCTCCCCACTGTATATATAGATATATATATATATACATGTTTTACATGTACGAACCACCAGTCGGGAGGATACAGACAGCTCAATAAGTATGCATTGAATTAAGCATAATGATTATGGCTCTAGATTGCAGGAAAAAGCTATTTCAGGTGTTTGAAAAATGCTAAATTCTCCAACTTCCGGACCCGGGGGCCTATCCCCCTTCCAGACCAACCCCCAGCCATCCTCACGTACTTTGTGCCCCCTCAGATTTTTGGGGTGCATGCCTATCCATCCATGAATACCCCCTTTGTACTGTAAAACACTCACGCATGACGTTCTTCACAATTGCTTAAAATGTCACATATGCACGCACACCCCTTAATGCAGTTTGAAACCTTTTCAGGACACAGGTCAGTGATTTCCGCTTATTCTGTTTTTACAGTTATGTAGCTAAATATCTCATAATGATTGTTTCTCTGGGCACTCTATCATATGCAACAACATTCTGAGCACAAAAACAGAATCGGAAAGTGAGAACACGAATCGGCTTCTCTTACTCGCTGCACTCTTGGTGAACCCTACCCTCCCCACACATATTTTTTCTCTCTCTCTATCTTTCTGTCTCTCCCTCTCTCTGACTCTCTTGCTGTGGATTTGTTGACGTGTGATGTGGTGTTGAAAACTGCCCTTGATTCATCTAGTTCTCACAGAGATATCATGATGCTTTGGTAGATAGACATGTGTAAGCTCTCTTTAGCGAATGTTCATCATCATCCTCATCAGTGCCGCTCTCAGTACTTAAAAGTATTTATTACAAGGAGTGTTATTACTTTATATATTACAATAGAGCCCGCTACTCAGTATGCAGAATGCGCACACTATTACGTTATTGAAATCTTAAGTCAAATGATTTACAGTCATCCACATTCTCTTGAACATGGCTACACTCCTAAAACAAAACAATATGTCTTCAGCCAGTGAAACTGAATGGAGTCACATGTATGCATTCACCATGGCCTGCTGGTCAGTAAATAAAAAAATGAACCTGTTCCAGAATTTAAAATCCCAAATGACTTCCCACAATACATGCTGATCCCAGATGGGCCGTGACGTCCTTTTTGTAACTGCCTCTTTATTTCTAATGACGGCTCCCTTTCAACAACAAAAAAAAAACACCCCAAAAAACTAGGTCACCAGCCTCTTATGCAGTAATCCCGGTTTGCTGCATCCAGACGTGGGCATTTGCTGTATGTTTAGCCAGCGGAGAGGTCATGATACAGCACACAATTAACCCCTGACAGCAGGTTTAGTGAGTGCATTCCATTGAGATGAAGGCTATAGCTCTCATGCGAGAGTCTGGTCTTCTCATGCTCATCTAATAAAATGTGATGCTATGGTTTTAGTATAGTGTGGACAGTGGACGGGCAGCCAATGAAGTTAAGTTACTGGTTATGATACCGTAGTTAAAGGAAAAATCCACTAAAAACAATGTTTTGGTGTGTTTTTCATTAGTCCACTGTTGATACTGTCCCAAAATGGCAGCCAAGCACGAGTGCTCAGTGTAGTATCCTTTTAGGACACGTGTGAGTTCGCTAATTCCATTCAAAAAGTTTCCTAAAGTAGCCGGTCTAGACTCCATCTCTTAATGACAAATAATATAACAAAATTGTAAAAATATAAGAAAATTATGATGATCAGCATATGTACGAGGAATGACAACAGGTGTCAGTTTTTTAGTTTCTTTCCTCTCGTTATCATTAATGGGGATGCAACTGAAGCAAACATAGCTCGATTGAATCTTGTTGGCTAATATTTTCAGTATCATTAATTCTCTCTCATTACGGAGTCTTCTCTAGCCACTATGAACAACATGATCTTGCATTGACTGCAGCAGGTTGTAACGGTGTTGTTTATTGTTGTTCTTAAAATTCAAACTATATATTGCGCAAAATTTGCAAGCACCACATGTTCCATAACATTGTCATGGAAAATATGAATGTTGTTTCCAACTACCAATCAGCAACTGCGCCATAAATCCGGCTCTATATTGAACGTTGAGATTGCCGAAAGCAAATGACAAGAGTGGCAAGGAGTAGAATGTTAGCTAAAAAGACCGGTAACCAGACTAAAAGAGACTGGTACTGATCCTGCGTTCAAAACAACTGGGAACCCGGAAATCTCCGACTTGGAATTCCAAATTCCAAGTCGGAAACTCAGGCATCTTTCTAGAGCTCTTGCTTTCCGACTTGAAGATCACTGAGGTCATGATTTGACCTTGATCTTTTCCAAGTTCCCAGTTGTCTTGAAAGCACCATCAGACTAGCCATGTGGCAAGTGACGAATGGTGCTTTCAAGACAACTGGGAACTCTGAAAAAAAACAAGGTTGAATCATGACCTCAGTGATCTTCCGGTCAGAAAATCAGAGCTCTAGAAAGATGCCAGATTTTCCGACTTGAGGGGCTTCCCAAAATGTATAGTGGCACAGCCTTAGACCACTGCGCCACTAAAGATTCTGGGTTCGACTCCAGGCTCTGTCGCAGCCGACCGCGACCGGGAGATCCATGGGACGGCGCACAATTGGCCCAGCGTCATCTGGGTTAGGGGAGGGTTTGGCCGGCAGAGATGTACTTGTCCCATCGCGCACTAGCGACTCCTGTGGCGGGCCGGGCGCAGTGCACGCTGACACGGTCGCCAGGTGTACGGTGATTTTTCCGACACATTGGTGTGGCTGGCTTCCGGGTTAAGTGGGCATTGTGTCAAGAAGCATTGAGGCTTGGTTGGGTTGGGTTTCGGAGGACACACGGCTCTCGACCTTCGCCTCTCCCGAGTCCGTACGGGAGTTGCAGCAATGAGACAAGACTGTAACTACTAATTGGATACCACGAAATTGGGGAGAAAAAGGGGTAAGAAAATACAAAGGCCATGCCATTTAAAAAAAGACCATGTGATGGAAAATAATGTTATCTGAGCACTAATAGGTTATTTGATGTAGCCTGTGTGGATGTGGTCCAGGACAGGAGTACTGTGCTGAGCAATATCCTAGTGGCAAGACAGCCGTTGCCCTGGTATCTCTCCTCCTAAAACATAAAATTTCCTGCATGACAAACCAAAGACAGGCCAAAAGTTGAGCATGGGTACATAAAGAACCAGGTCACCTTTCAAAAGAATGGGGTGCATTATCTAGCGAGTAAGAGGTGCGATCAGACACAAGACAAGGGCTTCCCAGACAGGGACTGGAGCCAATGAATTGTGCACTTTGAAAAGAGGGGCCTCGTGTTTCAGCGCTGAAGGAGACGACTCAGACGAGCACCATCTCCTGGTGTGTCATATGTCCCGATACTGGCACTGGCTCTATGGCTGAGATTAAAAGAGTTTAATCTCCGTAGACCTGGGGAGTACTGATCTGAACTGAGGCAAAGTGACAGAGCTCTCAGACAAGCTCTTAGAACACCTCCGCTCACTCTTCACAAGCAAAGTCCTCGTATTACCTTGTGTGCTCAACTCAGCCAGCATGATTTAATTTCAAGAGACTACTTCATGTTTGGCTTTTTAGAATAAAATGTTAAGAAAAAATGTGGCTTCATATCTGAAGGGGTGTAAAGTGGTACACATTCAATAAAATAGCCCATAGGCACTCGCACTGTTGACATTTGCAAACAGATTGGTATTTGCAATGCCATGTCGCTGGTCACATGACTGAGGAGTGAGGGGACAGAAGAACGACATAGGGAAAGCAGACCAAGACAGACAGCTGGGTGATTATGACAGAGAAAGTGTTTTAGTATTCCACTTCCTCCAATACACGCACACAACACACACCCTTCTTGCCTGTTCTCTTCAACATCGTTTTACACCAAAGCTTTCAGAAATATTTCTCTTTAAACTCAACTGCCAGTAAACAGTCTGGTGGTGCTGCAGTCACACAAGGGCTGATGAGAAATCTTGGCTGTTTTATGACAACATTTGTTTTCCATATATTATCATTTCAGTGATCCATGGCTGTCTTGAAAGTCTGACAGCCTCAGCCTGCTTCCCTGGTTTTGAGTTGAAAATCAACAGAAACAGTGCCTGGCATAAGTGGGTGTGGGACAGACAAAACAGTTCCTGATAGACACATCTAAACAATAGGAAAAATCTGTTTAGGAGTACATCTTCTGCCAAATGTTCATTAAATAGATTAAAGTCATGTGAGTGGATCAACTGGACATCCAAATATAAGTCAGAAACAGATAGCAATTACTTCCCTGAACAAGGAAGATGTTGGGAACAATGGCGCCTCATTTATAAGAGAAAAGTGATCCAGCACTGGGAACCTTATTTAGACGACTGTCCGTCAACTTGCCATTGTTCAATTTCCTGCATGTCTGGGTGTCTGCTGTGTCTATTATGATTTCTGTGACTAGTAATGTGTGTTTGACTGAATGGCTGCGACTTAGTTTGCACATCATAATTCAAGTGTATTCTCATGGGTTAGTGTTGGTATGTCCATAATATCCACATTAACTACAGAGTTGTAAGCTCCACTGTCACACCTTCAGCCAAGGATGTAAGTGGTTAACCCAGTGTATCCGTCTTCAGCATCTGGTCGTTTGTATGCCCCTTAATTCTGTGTTTGACTGTGTCTTCAGGGCGTGTGTGTGTGTGTGTCTGTCTGTTCTATGTATTTATGTGTGTACCAGTATATGACTAAGGGTGTGTGAACGTGTGAATGCCTGCTGAGAGACGCAGGTGTTGTCAACGTCTCCTCCTCGCCCCCCTTGCCTCCATGACTGCAGCCCGGTCCGCTGGGAGACCAGTCGGCGGTGCCACTCATGTGTTAACATTGCCATAGCAACCCCTCTCTTCTCCTTGCCCACCACACCACACACAGAGGAGTCTCTCGACTACACCCACCACACATCCAGACGCATTTACGCACACACACACATAAACACATAAATGACCACCTTTTATGCCAGGCAAAGGACAAAGTTAAGCCTCCTGCTGTGCCATCTTTGAAAATGCCAGTCTTGGCTTAGCTGTTCCGGACCATTGGGGTTGGGTGGGTCAGTGGTAAAGACACCTTCTCACAATGACAATACATAAATACCTGCTCGACTGCACAGTCCACTCTACTGATTAAGTGTTTGTGACAGTCCTTTCATAAAAGACAAATGAGGGATATATACATTGCAAAGGACATCCTGTCAGTGTTGTCTTGTAAAATTGGTACAGAGGTCTGAGGACTGAGGTATTGTAATACAGTATAATGTACACTGCCAAAGCATCTCTTGTTCTGTTCAAATGCATTTTCATGTCATCCACCACAATCTTATATTGTTCACCAAAGCCTTCCTCTATGGCCTGGCTGAATGACAGACCAAAAATGTGTGAAAAAATCCTGAGTAATGAGAGCCTATTTCTGTGTTTTTTTAATGAATAAATCTCCTTCAGTTCTGTATCTTGGACTCCATGCCATTGATATGGCAACTTAAAAAGAAAAACGAAGAAAAATGGCGGCGTATCGCGCATTGTACTGTCCAACCTAAAATGGCTGACATCACAGCCTCTTGTAAGTGCCAGAGCTTGGCAAATGCCAGCTCCTGCTGACCAAACCTTTCTTGCACGGGACAGAGAAAGTGGCAGGGGCTCTCTCCTCTCTAGCCCCCAGTTTTTTTCTTCCACGAGTGCAGAGAAGTTTCTTTTGGTTGGAACTGAGCAAACATGCTGTCTCAGGGAGGCTTTCGATCGCTTTGTGCCTCGATACTCCTAAGACAAAAGCAATACCATACGATGAATAGGAGAGAATAAGAGCAAACCCATACAGAGTGGTATAGACTTTCAGACTAACAAAACAAAGCTCTCTAAGTAGTATGCTTATGGGACTGTTTTTGTGAGGAGGGGGAAGTATGCTGTTATCACGAATATGGTTGTTTGTACGGAACTGCTGGGAAATAGATCTGGTTGGCATTAGATAGCTGATTTTCCTCTCTGAACTCGAGGAATGTTATACACTCGATGTCAGCTAAAACTGCAAATCACGACCATATGACCTCCTTGATGGTGCTCTGGCAATGACTATACGGCACAGTGAAACCTAAGCTACAGACATGAAAATATTATCTGACTGGTGTCGATAGACATCAGAACATTTAATCCTCAAAGCGGTATATTCGTACAGTAACTAAGGAGTGGCATTCAATTATGTTTTTGTAGAGTGGGGTGGGCACTCTCTGCCCATTACACAGTGTCTGTGTATACAAACACTCTCTGTTATGGCCATAACCAAAACTGTGAGCTGTTCCTAATTGCAGGGAGTCATGATAAAAGGCAATATGCCTGGCCTCATTAGAACAGTTCTGAGAAGGGAGATGGAAGAACGTTCCCAGGGATCCACAAAGGGAATTGACATTCCCCCAGTAAGGGAATTGACATTAAGGGAATTGACATTCCCCCAGTAAGGGAATTGACATTCCCCCAGTGTAACCGCCTAGAAGAGTGCAAACCTCTACACAGACACACTCACTGGACCAGGCTGAACCTAGCTAGCCTAGAGGAGCCAAGCTATGGGAGCTAGCTTGTCTAGCTTTGTATTAGTCAGTAAGGAGAGACGTCTGCCAAGCATAGTAGCAGAATGAGGCTCTTTTACGAACTTCATGCATCTATGTATTTTGAGGGGGCAATAATGGTCAAATTAGGTGTCTGCATATTCATTCTAGTTTAATAACCTTAAATGATATTTCATATACCACTGGTAGCATGACATGCTCCTTCAGTTCCAATGGGCATGATGCCCCTGGCTCATTGCATGTGCATGAATCACTCACACATTTCCCCTGATTAGAGGGTTGAATATTTAAACCAATAGTTTCCAGATGAATATTTTGTGCTGCTCATTCAAGAGGTAGAATACCATCTTATGGTCCAATATAAAGTTGTAGGCATGATGGCCAGCTAAGAGACAACAAAAATTTGATTTTACAGGGTCAATTAATTGGCTACACATGAATAATGTGCGAGTCCTGTCTGTTTTAGTGAGATTGGAATCGTGAGGAAAAGTTTACAGTGTGCAATATCCTGACAGTTTGACACACATTAAAAAAGACAGATGAAAACATGATGACAGCTTCCAAAATGCAGTTGATTGTCGAGCTCTAAGCATCAACGCAAGGCGGTAACAGGTGGTAAAACAAAACAATTGTTCAATACATAGGCTAAAACAACAATGTCTGCAATGAAACATCATACATTAGCCTACTGAACTGATTAATTGAAAGGATGGATTAACGTCGCTTTAAAATTCATAGATTAAAAAGGAAGACATTTTGGGTAGTAAATCCAGCCGGACGTCTGGGTCTAAATTAGACTACCAGACATCACATCCAATAAGATTATGTATTCGTTATATAAAAAGTCCTTAGAACTTGGATACTGAAATAGTCAGCACTGACTCGCTCAAAAAGCAGGGGAAATATTCAGCGTTGTGCAATAAATTAATCAGAAACGTCACATTGTAGCGTGCGAGAGGGCAAGTACAACGTTGAGTAGACTACATTCTTGAAACTGTAACAAAAAGTCAAGTTAACCCTTTCACTCCAGTAGCCTGTTGGCAAACATTGGCTCGGTGTTTGGGCTATTTGCGACTATCTTCAACTCATACTGTAACGTTAGAATGAAACATATTCCCAAAAATCCTAACTCGGCACCCCCCACCTACTGTCGCCATTTTATATATTGGCGACTTCATATATACTGCCTAGACTACAGCACCAGATACAATTCAATAGCCAGAATTGGAGTAAACTATCAGTGATTATACAAAAATAATTCGAGCTATTCTATTGTAGGCTACAAGGAAAAGTGACCTTACCTTGATAGTTCGACCGGGGTAAAATGGAATACGACATTAATATAGAAATTAATAATATTAGATTAGCTCCGTTCGTTGCGCTTTGAGAGGAGGGGGTGGGTCCTCTCCTCAGTTGAACCCGATCAACTGGCGTGAACCCGTCCGACAGTGACCACAGTAAGGTACATTACCTCTCCTCGCACACTGTATGGACAGAAAACAACTATGCTCGGCGGCAGGACTAGGTAGCCAAAAATTATACGGAGTGTATTTCCTATGAACACGTGATTCAGAGCGTCACCCAACATCCTAAACCCTTTCATCTAAATTTTGGAGAAGGGCGGGGGTTGGACGGTGAATGTATAGAGAGATACGCTCTAACGAAGCGAAAGTGTTGGACACGAACCACGGTCGGTCATAGTTTTGATGTCTTAATTAGCCTATGCCTGTTGAAAACTGAAGAGTGTATTTGAGAATTTGCCAAAGATGTGGCTTAATAATTTTGACGTCCTTTCCTATCAGAAAAGGTCTTACCTGCCACATAATGAAAGCAGTCTAGCCTAATGAATACCTATAGGCTACATAATTGGGTAACTCTGTTTTGCCAATTTAACGTGTGTTAAGGCGCCTCGTCTGTCTAACCACAGGAACGTTGAGAGTGAGATTGTCCCTGAATATCAAAAAGGCCTGCTCAGCGTAATGAATAGTGCGCGTAAAGGGCTGGATAGCTCTTGCCACAAATATGTCGCGCCGACGCGCCATATCCTATTTCTATTTACATTTTCCAGCTTTACTGACTCAAGCTTCATCGAGGGACAATCCATCTGAGGTCATAGCTAGCTAGCTTCACTGGTCCATTAAACAAATAAGGTATACCAAAGACTAGGCTCTTACTCCTTGGTTGGTTATACAGTACGTGTGCGTAAAAAGAAGGCACAATTTGTGGCAATATGGGGACATTGACTCCATCATTTGCATTGCCAGATGATAATTATTATTTTGATTGCCAACAACAATATGTTTAATCTTTTGAATTCAATTCAGGAATACATAGACCGTATCAATCACTTTAAATCATGCTGGGCTGGTGCTATTTTTAAATATTAGGAATCAATGTCATGATAAATCAGCCAATTAGACGTGTTATTTTATCATCATATGATATAGCTTATTTCAGACCAGGCCTATACCCAAAGGCCTACCGTGAACCTTCATCGTGTCTGTAAAAATGTACATGGTCTTACTCCTTGATTATAGACTTGTGGTAAAAACAGAAGGTTCCAATATGTGGCATTGGGACATTGCGTCCATCATTTGAATTGCAAGGTTAATTATTCATTTTATTGCCAACTAAGTTACACTGTTTAAACGTTTGAATTATTAGGCATAAACTACACATACATGATCTATACCACGATACCACAACTAACATAACTTGATAACACACATGATTAATGATTAAGTGGTCTCCTTTTTAAATATTAGGGACATAAATGTCACCAGTCAGATAATTAGGCTTGTGCTTAGTTTTATAATCATATGATATAGCCTACTCCTTCCGTGATTTTTCGTAGTGTCAAAATGTACAGTAGTTCTACAGTAGGCTAGTCCGGGCATTTGAGGTCGTGACTTCAGAGTGGATACTGGATAGGGTTTGTTTGCCTCCAAATTCAAACTGCTGGCCAATGAGCGAGCGCTTATAGCGGAGTGACAGGTCTAAAGCGCAGGCTTGTGTACACGATTCTGGTTCCTAACTTTCGAGTAGCCAATGCCGACTACGGATGGGCTGGAACTGAGCAAATTGCAAAATACAAATTTGCTTCTTCTGGCTAGGCTATATTATATCACGCGTATCAGAGGGACACTGAATTGAATGGTTACTGTCTATTCTAAATAGTTCACCTAACGTTATGGCTCTATCGCAATGTTTGGAAGATTCACCTGTAAGGTGGCCGTCAAGAAAACAGGGAAATGATTTGAATGTAAAGGAGTTATACAACGAAAGGCACCGACTGGCGTTAGAGGAACTTATTTCAGGTGGAGTTGATTCGTTTTTGGGATTTCTAAGAAAAGAGAGAATTCCGAACTTTCTCTCGGATGACGAGATCAGACGCATTGGCCGTGCTGCGGTGGTTCCACGCTGTGTGTCCCTCCACGCAGAGGACGTGATTTTTGAACAGTCGGTAAGCAGCTCCATGGACTGCTCCTCCGTCACTTACTTCCCCGAGGTCTCCGACGTGGAGCCACCACTGTTGGAAATCGGCTGGCCCGCCTTTACATCGGGCTCTTACCGAGGAGTCACTCGTGCTGTCGCCCACTTCCAACCCAGTTATGGAGAATGTATCTATAGTTGCAAGGAAGCTGCGAGAAGAATGATTCAAAGTGCCAAGGAGGTAAAACATTAACAAAACACTAAAATGGTCACCTAGGTGAGCACAGTAAAATCAACTAAATTGTTGAGCTTAGTCGGCTCTGTAGACTACAGTGTTTAATGTGTGCATTTATTTTATTGAACCTTTTATTTAACTAGGCAAGTCAGTTAAGAACAAATTCTTATTTACAATGACGGCCTTATTGATATAGATTGTTTCAGGACTAGGCCTATAACCTATGGAAAGAACCATTTTGCTATTTTACTCAATTTTGTACACCTCAGATGTACAATTCAAACGATACCAGCCACGTATTGATTGTTTGATTTGAGTCAGTCAGTCAATCGGCTCCTGACCCTGGGTGTGTCTGTTTACTCAAACGTGACCATCCAAAGCATCCACTCAGTCACTGACTGATGGTATTCTAGGCCTTTATACAGTGCATTCGGAATGTATTCAGACGTTGACTTTTTACACATTTTCTTACGTTACGGCCTTATTCTAAAATCGATTACATTGCCCCCCCCCCCCCATCAATCTGCACTCAATACCCCATAATGACAAAGCAAAAACAGGTTTTTATATATATTTTTTGAAATGTATAGAAAAGCAACAACTGAAATATTACATTTACATAAGTATTCAGACCCTTTACACAGTACTTTGTTAAAGCACCTTTGCAGCGATTACAGCCTTGAGTCTTGTTGGGTATGACGCTTGGCACACCTGTATTTGGGGAGTTTCTCCCATTCTTCTCTGCAGATCCTCTCAAGCTCCGTCAGGTTGGATGGGGAGTGTTGCTGCACAGCTATTTTCAGGTCTCTCCAGAGATGTTTTATCAGGTTCAAGTTTGGGCCACTCAAGGACATTCAGAGACTTGTCCCGAAGCCACTCCTGCGTTGTCTTGGCTGTGTGCTTAGGGTCATTGAGGTCCTGATCGCTCTGGAGCAGGTTTTCATCAAGGTTCTGTCTGTATTTTGCTCCGTTTAACTTTTCCTCCATCCCGACTAGTCTCCCAGTCCCTGCCGCTGAAAAACATCCCCACAGCGTGATGCACCATAGGGATGGTGGCAGGTTTCCTCAAGATGTGACACTTGGCGTTCAGGCCAGAAAATCTTGTTTCTCATGGTCTGAGAGTCCTTTAGGTGCCTTTTGGCTAACTCCAAGCGTGTTGTAATATACCATTTACTGAGGAGTGACTTCAATCTGGCCACTCTACCATAAAGGCCTTATTGGTGGAGTGCTACACATATGGTTCTCCCATCTCAACAGAGGACCTCTAGGGTTCTGTTAGCTCAGTTTGGTCGGGGGGGGGGGGGGGCAGCTCTAGGAAGAGTGGCCGTCTTTTCACTTTGTCATTATGGGGTATTGTCTGTAGATTGAGGGGAAAAATATTTAATCCACTTTAGAATAAGGCTGTAATGTAACGAAAAGGGGAAGCGGTCTGAATACTTTCCGAATACACTACATCTTTCTGAGGTCTGGATGAACCTTTATACTGTGATGCTCTTCTCAATACTCATATTTAAAGTACTGTTGCATTTTCTTATAATTCACAGATAGTCTTTTTGAAAACTATATCACCTAATGTGAGGAGCACAAGATACTTGAAAGGTCAGAGGAAAGAAAGACACCTGTTAGTCACATGTTCAAACTCAACACATTTCTGGACGTGTTTGGAACTGTCAGTTTAATGCAGTTTCCTTACCATCCTGATGAGTTATCGTTCCAGAATGGAGAGATTGATGAAAAGCTTCAACTCCAAGTCTGGTTCAGAGGAGCGCCTACAGTAATAGTACATTTAATGAATGTGTCTGAACATGCTTTTCACATGTAATAGTGTTGGTGTGCACTTTTCTTAATGCTTATCCTTGTGTGTCATCTGCCTCTGTGTGCAGGTGAGCTGTAGGTTGGTTTACAGCTAAGTGGGAGAAATCAGAGTTGAGTTACATCTTTGTATTTACAGGGAATTTAATTACTCTCTGCTTCAGGCCTTATAGTTGATCAGTTTCAGAATAACAATTTAGGAAATGCCCCAAATGGCCCTTGATCTGTAAGCTATTGAGTTATTGTTGATTGTCCAGATTGTCCATGTCATAGAAACACATTTGTTTGCAGTCCAAGCATTAAAGATGATTGCCATGGCAACATACCACAGTTGACTGCAGGGAGGCTCATCTAGATACACGACAGAGAGAGTGTGGCCAATAGAGGAGCCGGCTTAGTGTTTACTCCTTCTTAATGTTTGATTAAGACCTGGTTTGTGGGCACAAGCATGCATAAGAGCCCGTTTAGAGTGACCCTAAATAGTAAGGCAGAAGAGCAGCCTCTTTTAAATTGTAAACTGGGCCTATATCAATTGTGCTTTGACTAACAAATGATTTGATTTACCATTACAGGTGATCGCCATAGTGACAGACTCTCTGACAGACCTGGACATCTTTAAGGATCTCCAGGAGGCGTGCACACAGCGCAGAGTTCCAGTCTACATCCTGCTGGACTGGTCCTGTGTGCCGGCATTCCTCAAAATGTGCAACAACATCAATGTGCGCCTGGACGATCTTAAGGTATATGTTGTTATGACTCCACCTGTGTGTCATGTCTTATCGCCAATAAGCTGATATTTTATTACTGATTTAGAAGCATGATAATTCAGTATTTCATACAGTTTTTGTTTCATTCCTCAACAAAGCAAATGCGAGTGCGGACCATAACTGGTGGTACATACTTCATGAGGTCAGGGGCCAAGATTACTGGGAAGGTTCATGAACGGTTTATGTTGATTGATGGGAACAGAGTGACTACAGGCTCCTACAGGTAAAGACTTCTTGCTTTACTACCACATAATTATATGCAGTATAGCATTGAAAAATGTCCAATTTTTTTTACAAGACCCCCGAGCAAAAAGCCTATAAAACACTCAATACTTTCAACTTGTATGAACCTAGCTGCTGTAAGTGACTTTGCCATCCTTATTTGACTGATATGGGGTATACAACTGTAAAGCCCTTTGCTTACATTCTTAGGTTCAATTGGACTGATGGGAAACTAAACAGCAGCAACATGATCGAGTTGTCTGGTCAGATCACTGAGAACTTTGATGAGGAGTTCCGGATTCTTTACGCCCAGTCCATGCCTGTTATTACCAGGGGCCCAGCCAGTGCACGAAACAGTGGCATCTACGACCACCTCATCAAACACCCCGTCACCTCATCCCCTCAGCCGGCCAAAGAGAGGTCCCCAGTCAAGCCTGTCTGTCTGGAAGTATTGGGGAAAACTGCCTGTCTGACCAGCACACCCAGCCGGGCCCAGGCTGTGGCAGTGCCGCCCTCCAGAGAAATGACTGGGAAGAGCAGCCCGGTGTCGGCCTCCTCCACCATAGGGGAAGACTGGATGGAGCAGCAACACATGCAGGAGGTCCTGGCTGGAAGTGCCGCCCAGTGCCTGCCCACAGGTGACCCTGCCACTGTCACATCAGCAGTGGATGTGCAGGTCACACCCTCCGTCCCTACCTGCTGCCATGTCTCCACCCAGACCAGCTGCCCTGCGGTGGACCTTGGAGTGCAGACTGATCTGACTCAGTACACTAAGCACCTCTCCCCCAACAAGGCTATATTTACTCCCATTACCAGCACCACTACCCAGACCAACAACATTCAGAGTGAAGCTGCCTCCTCAGATTCTGTCTCTACCTCCCCCAGGCAGCACCTCGCCCCCCATGGGGTGGACCGTCGCCCTGCAATCCGTCACTGTACTGCACCCCCCGATGGGAACCTGAGGGAGTGCTTCCGCAAGCTGACCAAAGAGCGTCAGTATCACTACTCCACCATCCGCTCCAAGCTGGAGCACATGGTGACCATGCTGTCCCACCGCCGTGAGCTGGTGGACCTCACCAACATGGCCCTGGGGCCCGGGCTGCACAGAGCATGCAATGCCCAGAAAGAGCGGAGACAATGGCAGAGGCAGGGGCATAACCCTGACCTGCTGATGGACAGTGTGGGCATGGGCACATGGCCAAGGGCTAGATGTTTACACTAACAGGACTTACAGGGCTGCAGGGGCTTGAAGGTGGAGGGTGTTGTTGAAACCGCTCTGTGTTTCGTAGGTATACACTACTTGAAACAAATGGGTTTAAAGAGCAGTATGAAATATGAGAATTAGTCTTCCTTAGTGTTTAGAATTTGAAAGTATGTGTCACTGTGTCTGTGTTGTGATGCAGCCTTCTTCCTATTTTTATTGTGAATCTCCCTTTTCTTTGACCCCTGTTTGAACATTTCTACTTTAGAAACTGATGTCAAATGGCAGTAGACAGGCGATGGATATACTGTCATTTGCCTTGACTATTTTTGCTACAAAATGTAATGTTTTTAAACGTAGACATTGTGCAGTAAGACACAATCTATATATAGTTTTGATGATTAAAAAATATATATATTGAAACAATAAGATTGTCCAAAGATTTATTTGAGAAATACTGTAATTGCAATTCATAAATTGATATTTGATGAACATTTTACATGAGACATTTTGTCTGTAACTAACATTTTATTAATCAGCATTCTAACATGCAGTTTAACTTGTTAGATTCCAATTTTGATTAAATAACTCACAGACACTAGAGAAGCTTAACCAAGTTTAATTCTTCCCAAAGAGTCGTTACAGCGGTAATTCAGACCAAAACTTTTTTCACACAAGCACTGATATTTAACCCTTTCTCCTAGGCTGAGTCTCCTCTGCAACTGAACAGCCAATGCATTCCTGTTGCTAGACAGGACCTTAGTGATATCTGTTCTTCCTCACTTCATCTAACCTGACCTCTACCCCAAAGTGCTCACTCCTCCCCAACTCCAAGGCTGTCATGGTTATTGATACCAGACGGTGTCTCTTCTCCACCCAGAGGATCCCTGATGGCTAACAATAACATATCCTGACATAATTATACATCACCCTCTTTCCCTCAGTGACATTGTTAGGTTCTAAGCTCTCCACCCGTCTCCCCTACACATTCCCAAAGCCATCTCACTCCTACAGATAACCATTAACTTCTGATGTAAAAACCAGTCTCTATCATCCCGCAGATACCATACTTCTGATCTGTCATGTCTCTAGTACAGCAATGTTAAGTTTACCCAGAATCCAACAAACTAAATCTGAGTACTGAGAAAGCAGTTACGTGATATCAATTGATGTACTTTATTGCTGACACTTAAAATAAAGGAGTACTTTATGTATCTTTTTTCATCTATCACTTTTTTTATTACATGTACACTCTCCCAACCTCACAATGAGTACTTGGAACCAGTGACCGTGTGTCCTGAAGCCCAATGCTTAAACATGCTGATTGTTGTATTATGAGACGTGATCACTATGGAGATCTTCTTTAAATGAATGATAATGTTGAGGGCAATAGCTTTTTGAGTCTCATTCATAAGAATATTGTGTTTATATTGTTATGTTATTGAATAATTGGCTAATAACTATTGTATAACATTGTGCCACTTGCCTCAGTTTAACATCTGGGTATTTGTGGGCCACTTTGCAAGGGAAATCATCTCTCTTCACTCTGTAGCCTTTGCTTTACATGTGGTAGACGTTCATCTAGCCAATATTTTCATAGAATATGTCAAGGGAAGCTGAGCAGCAGCACAAATGGAGTAATACAATAACAATATACGCATTAGACTAATGTATTTCCGGTATGTGTTGGTTATCTCCTATGACATTATATGTAAGGCCTTGTACTATACTGCTATAGTTCATAGCGTCATCTGGGTTTGGCAAGAACATGTTGTTTTTCTCTCATCTGAGCACAAAGGTCCTTCGATGATCAAGCCAATGTCTTTGCTCCTTTGAAAAATGCCCTCATAAATGTGTTACTCAGTTTTGTGAGCAATATTAACCCAGAGGGGAGGGACACAGTGACTGGTAGTATAGATTAAACTTTGTCCCAAGTTTGAAGTCTGAAGTTAGGAGTCACTTCACTATAAACCAGTTTATTGATTGGAATGTCCCTTGGTATACCACATTTTTATAAAAAAATATTATTTGTAAATATTTTTTATATAGTTCATTCAATTGTACAAAAGGAAAACATTGGATGGTTACCTAGAAGTATGATAACACCCCCGCTGAAGGCCAGAGGTAGTAGTGCTTCATTATTGTGTGATCTGTAGCTAACATTATCACTTTAGGGCCACTGCCTCATAATTATAATCTCCATAAAATATGATTATATTATTGAAGTAATAACAATGAAAAATACATTAACAGAAACATGTTTTTTATTTTAATGACGTTATCAGAAGCCAGCAGGCTCAATTTATGTTCCCAAAATAAGGCAGGCATTTTACCAACTCTCTTTCAGACTTGTATATCCCCACAGAGCAGCATATTAGAACCCACTGTATTCATGTATTCTAGTAGTGCAACCTAAGGGAACTGATCTGTGAGTAAATGCACTGGTTGTATTGTGAGGTAAAATGAGATTCTAATTAAGTGCTGTAAGGCTGTTTCTACAAAGGTAGCCCAATTCTGATATTTTTTTCACTAATTAGTCTTGACCAATCCCATCAGGTCTTATCCCATCAGGTCTTTTCACATCAGCTCATTTTCAGAGCTGATCTGATTGGTCAAAAGACCAATTAGTGAAAAAGATCAGAATTGGGCTGCCTGTATAAACGCAGCCTAAGACAACAAGTGTGTTTGTAATGAAAGAAGCCACAGGGGTTCCATAACATAGCACTCTTTTTTTCTATTAGGTTTTTCACTCATTTGTAAATAGTGTGTGTCACAGGAGGCTGCTGAGGGGAGAACGGCACATAATAATAGCCGGAACGGAGCACATGGAATGGAATCAAAAACCTGGAAACCATGTGTTTGTATTTGATACCTTTCAACTAATTCCGCTCCAGTCATTACCACAAGCCCGTCCTCCCCAATTAAGGTGCCACCAACCTCCTGTCTGTGCATATCCTGCTACACACAGCACTATTAATGAAATGTATATAATTTAGTGTATAGGTGGTAAGGGTAGGTAACAACACATCTGCCACGCTGATCCTCAACACGTGGGCCCCTCAGGGGTGCGTGCTCAGTCCCCTCCTGTACTCCCTGTTCACCCATGACTGCATGGCCAAGCCCGACGCCAACACCATCATTAAGTTTGCAGACGACACAACAGTGGTAGGCCTGATCACAGACAACAATGAGACAGCCTATAGGGAGGAGGTCAGAGACTTGGCAGTATGGTGCCAGGATAACAACCTCTCCCTCAACGTGATCAAGACAAAGGAGATGATCGTGAGCTACAGGAAAAGGAGGGCCGAACACGCCCTCATTCTCATCAACGGGCTGTAGTGGAGCAGGTTGAGAGCTTGAAGTTCCTTGGTGTCCACGTCACCAACAAACTATCATGGTCCAAACACACCAAGACAGTCGTGAAGAGGGCACGACAGCGCCTATTCCCTCTCAGGTGACTGAAAAGATTTGGCATGGGTCCTCAGACGTTCTACAGCTGCACCATCGAGGGCATCCTAACTGGTTGCATCACCACCTGGTATGGTAACTGTTCGGCCTCTGACCACAAGGCACTATAGTGGTACGGCCCAGTACATCACTGGGGCCAAGCTTCCTGCCATCCAGGACCTCTATACCAGGTGGTGTCAGTGGAAGGCCCTAAAAATTGCCAAAGACCCCAGCCACCCTAGTCATAGACTGCTCTCAATTCTACTGCACGCCAAATGTTGCCAGAGCGCCAAGTCTAGGTCCAAAAGTATTTATTTTTTTACTTCAGTTTATTTGAGTAAATACTTTCTTAACACTTATTTTTCTTAAATGCATTGTTGGTTAAGGGCTTGTAAGCATTTCACTGTAAGGTCTACATGGCGTGTGACAAATACAATTTGATTTAATTTTTGATTTGATAATTGACAAACTTGTTTTCAGTTGCAAGTATATCCTATTTTCAGACACTGAAAGGCTTCTGCTATTAAAATATTGTATTTGTTTTCAGTAGTACATGGCACAAATTGGGGTACATGCTTTTGGACCCAACTAGTGGTTTTACATTATTAACTTGTGCTTTAACTACTTTGACAGGAAAGAAAGGCATGCAAAGATTGAGATTATCAGTAGGGTTTAAACTGGCTCTTGATGAGCAATTTTGGTACTGAAAACAAGTTTATTTACAGTTGACTGTCTCTTGTAGAAGTTCTACCATGTTCCGTCATAGCATTCATTAGGAACGACTATAATGATCTACTATAATTACTAAATTGCTAATAACTAAAACTAATGCTGAATGCTGTCTGAAACGGTAATGTATGGGGGGTAAAGGGATCTTCCTAATTATTCATTGCATCAACAGTACCATGTCTCTGCCACCAGAGAGAGCTGTAGCCTTGGTTATATCAACATGGCATATGGTGTGATCTATTGTGTCGGTCTTCAATTCCTCTGAGACTCGAGGACTTAACCATTTCATATCGTCTGTTTACCACAACAGTCCAGTTTCTCAAATCAATTGGAGGCTTGATATAGACAATGTACACAATTAGAGTCATTTGATGTCCTTTTCAGGTCATTTCTGTAATCCCAGGAGGGCAGAATGTTTCCTAAACCAAAAGCATGCTGGGTAAAGTCATCTTGGCTGTCATAGTGGCTGACAAAAGGTGTAACATTGTGTCCCGACACATATTGAATTAAAATGTAATTAGATTAGTAACTTAGAGTATGCCATTAGTGATTACCTTTAATTTGTCTGTTTTTAGAGCAACATCTGTATAATCACTTTTTGCTATCTATAACTGAGGCAGACATGATGCATGCATTCCAGTCATACTAATGCTTTGTGCATTAACCTTTTTTTGGCTGATAGGTCACAGTTTTGAAATTCTTGTTTTATAGCTCAAATAAGGTGGACAGTGTTTGCGTCAGTGCTCGTGAGCGTGTGTTCACATGTGCTGGGGAATTCCTCTCACCTATAACATCAACAATGTAAATTCACACAGGAAATCTTGCTGAAATCTTTAGCAATAAGAAAAGTATTTGGCAAGGGGCACTTGCCCTTTACTTTTGTCAAGTATTTCCATACCAACCCCACCCTGTCCACCCCCCAACTGACCCCACCCTGTCCACCCCACACTGATCCCTTATTGAACAGCATAGACGGGGTGAGACGGACAGTAACAGCCACCTCCATTGATTATTGGATTTGTATCCATCACCCTGTGGATTTGTATTGGCTCCCTTGGTGCCTGGGTGCTGAGGTATTGACTGCTTCTATCTGTAGCCTAAGTCACACATTTGCAATGACATTCATTAGAGGGTGATTTGAAGAGCACACATAGCGAGGTAGGCACACTCATCCTCTGTGCAGTTTTACTCAAATTGTTTTAATACTAGTTTCAAATGTAGGGTTTATAATGCCAACATAAATGTTAAGGCAGTTTCTGGTCACCACAACTTTCTGGTTTGCCTAGTGTTTAATTAATGTGACAGATTGAAATGGCTTTCCTGATGCCTAAAGTAAACCTCTCAATTACACACACACACACACACACACACACACACACACACACACACACACACACACACACACACACACACACACACACACACACACACACACACACACTTCTCTCTGTTATCAGCCTGAATAACTTGGTCTAAGCATTTAATTTCAGAAGGCTACTAACTGTTAAAACACCCTGACATATAAATACTGGTAAAACCTGCTCAGTTGGCTGAATCCTGCTTTGTTTAGCTGTCCCCTGTCTTGATTAATCCTGTTTTTAATCTCTGCTTTATTTTCCATGAAGGGATGCCGGGGTAGTCACTGCACTGGAGAGGGAGTGTTCTGCCTCAGGCTACAAAGCATAGATATAAATGTTCAAGTCATTGGAAAATAAAGTGAGTCTAAAGCATGTAGTCAGGTTTAATGCTGTTGTTCTGTGGTTGTTTGGGTGGGTGAGTAAGATGGCACGTATCATGGTTCAAATGCACGGAATTCTGTTACTTCCTTGCCTTCAAATGCTGATGACTCAGGCGGAGGGTATTGTTGATAGACTCTCTATGCTAACTGCATGCTCTGCATTTACACACTGTTCAACAACAGCATGACTGCTATTTTTAGACGAGTCCAGCTGCTCCCCTGCACCACCCTTTAACCAGCTATTCACCAATGATTTATAGGAAGAGTCCATGTGAAACAGTTGTAGTGTTGGGACACATGTTTGGTTTGTAAGAGCAGTGCCAGCTAAGATTGGTCAGGCCTCATTAATGGTGATACGTTTTAGAAAAGTGAATATGAAAACTATATATAGGCCTATACTTTACATATTTTCAAACTTACAACATTTACTATTTTTATTTGTAATGTGTAAGTACCAGGAGAAATCCCTCAAAGTGACAACTGTTGTTATGTTGCTGTTGCCCTTGCTGTCGTGGAAGTGCTGGCTCCGGTTCTGCAGATACACACTTGCTGAGGTCAGACAGAGAACAACCATGTTTTAGACCTCTAACACTTGTCATATGATGTCACACAGTCACAGTAATGATGAGTCAACAGCACCTGGACCCAACCCAAGTAACACACTTGTGGTCATTCCATGGTATCCAACCCACAGACAAGTCCTTGCACAAAGAGACATGATTTAGTTAGCGTAGTACACTCAATAGGACACCATGCTTTATTATAACAAATGAGAACTAGAACAGTATTTAAGCATGCCCTGCCTGTTCCCAAGAAATCATTCAACAAACTACTTGCGTTGTTTATGACCGGCAGACGAGATATGTCTTCCCTTTGCTTGTCCTACTACAACCTTTTTGTTTTGCAATAGTAGGTTACAGTCCTTTCAACCCCCCACTCCCTGATACTGTATCTGCAGTCCAGTTCCTGGCTAAGGCTTTGCGACAACCTTCCTCTCACAGTGAGACCAGTATACATGATCACACTGGTAGGCAAGGAAACACCTTATCATTCAGTTACTGTCCTTACCACAAACACACACATTCACACACACGCACATACACACAATACAATGCAGTCAAATACTCTTATTTTATAATGATAAATAGACAACTATTTTTGGCAAAGCATTTGGACAGTGTATTCTGTGTGTTCCACGTGACACCTACTGTGGTGTCTATTTCATCAGCTCTCTATCCATGTATTGATGCATGCCTTCCATTGATTCAGGCATTGATTTGCCATGCAATCCATTACCCATCTGTCTGTTTCAGCTAGCTTTTAAATGACTAGTCAGACTGAGCTATTAAGGTGAGTGCTGGTGAAGTCCAGAGGTTGGTGATATAGCCATACATAGACCGGGGCATGGATAAAGTGATTGAGAAAAGAGTGGATGGAAATGGACATATCAACATAAAGGGGATTTCATAGAAATATTTTGTGAACAGTTTATGTGAAATAAGTCAGAGGAACTAAAATTATTTTGCAATAACTGCTTTTATATTTTTGTTGCCTTAACTAGCCTAGGCCTGCGTCTATGACTGTGTTTACACAGGCAGCCCAATTCTGATCTTTTGCCACTAATTGGTCTTTTGACCAATCAGATCAGACATTTTTCCAATAATTGGACAAAAAAATCAGAATTGGACTGCCTGTGTAATCGCAGCCATTGACACTGACCTAGGCTAGTTAAGGCAACAGGCTGTCACTGAGAAAGTAGAGAGTCCAGTTAACAGAGGATAAACTTTGACCCTGTTACTGAGGCCAGTCAATCCACAGTGGGGTCAAGTGGTGGGTGTGCCGTATTGGATGGATTCATGGCTAATGGGATTGATATCATTACTCCTTTAGATGGTCAATTATTTGTTTAATTAACTGAAATGGACCTTGGATAATTGAACTATTGACTGGCCTCTCAGTAACATTTGTCTTTCATAATAACGAGTAGTGCAGATAAAGCTACTGATCCTGGGGTCCTATATGTGTGGTTCAGAACAGTATGGGCTTGGTTGAGAAGCATGAGATAATACTGAAATGTGACTAATTCTTGAGTGATCTGGTGCACTCATTGCATAAATCGAATCAGGACCCAATTTTCCTTTGGTTTAATTTTCCTTTTATACAGTATACAGTATAAACCTCGCTATAACCCTAAATTATATTATGTTGGAGGAGCTCCAAAAACAACAATGAAACAACCATTTCTAACCATTAAGCATTTTCTGTATGTCAGTCTTCTGGTTGCATGTCTGCAGCTGTCTCAATAATGCTGACAATGCAGCCAGTTTCTGTCCAACACCACACTGTCTCTGTGTGTGAACTTGGATTTAGCTCAAGGGTACATCCACCCAGCTAATGTGATGTTGCTGGAAGAAGGAAACAAATTGGGCTGACATCTCATACAGTAGCTTGTCTTGATTGTGTGATGGCTACCGCTGCTAATGTGTTACGATGGGTAGACCTGCGCAGGGAGAGGGGTGCAGGAGTGGGGGAAGGGGCACAGACTGCAAGATCAGCACAACTGGAATTGCATTGATTCAGTTAACTGCAGAGTTGGCGCTTGATGTGGAATTCTGTTTATCGGGGGAGGTTTACACGCTGGTCTCCATTTTGTTCTCATTTCTTACACTGTAGCCATAATCATCCTATGCTCTATTACTTATAGTAAGCAGTAGCGTAGTACAATGTGGTATAGCTGCACACGAGATAGGATTAGTGTAATACAATGATGTGTGGGTGATGTTGATTAAATGTTTTGGTGGTAAAAAGAAATGCTTGTAATGCATTTTCCCAAGGTCTTTATTTCCTAACGAGAACATAATTCATACATTAATTGATTAAAGGCCTTAATCTCCTGCAAGTGTGCCTCTCTATCAACAATATTTAGCATAAAGACTGTGGGGCTGTCCTTTATGCTGGAAGGGTCTGATACTAGTACGCTATTTCAGTTTGTCACAAGGAGACAAAGACATTTTAGGAAAAATCTTTCCCAGCGACCTAACCCACCCCCTCTTTCTCTCTCTCCATCTAGCTGAAGGGATTTCTGTGCCTGAAGGTTTATTCTGATTGCCTCATATATTCCTTCCAGTTTATAAATTTGCTGATCCAAACATTTCTCATATTTCAATATTCTTATCATCCAGCAGCAGAAAAATTATACATTTTACGTCTGTCTAATAAGTGTGACTATGAGTCAATATTAAGGAGGGACAGGTAATAGTAGTAATCGTAGTTAGTAGTAGACATGCTTCTGGACTCAATGATTTTATACAGAGTCAGCAAGGGTGTGATGTCAACCATCTCTCAGGGATGTGGCTCCATAGTCTTCTATTGGAAGCTTTAATCTTAATTGAGAGCATCACACATTGATATTCCAAAGGCCTCTCTGCCCTTCCCCTCTCAGCTACTTTCATTTAGAGGATAGCCGCACTGCACTAGAGCATGGGGAGTGCTTTGTCAGGCAGCCAAGAGGCCAAAGGCAAGGTCAACTCTTCTTTATAATGGCGGGTGACTAGGAAAGGTGGAATCGCTGCTTTGATGATGCCGCTGGTTTCTCTATTGGAATCTTCTGAACTTAGTGCAGCGCACGGCTAAATGGTACTTTTCTCCTTTCTCTTTCATCCATTATTGTCCTCTTGTTGGAATTGAATGATACATTTTGCCATAATCAAATGTTAGAGACTTTGAGAGTGATTGTGTGTACTGACTGTAGTTGCTATAAACAAACAGCTTTCCCCACAACACAAGCCAAGGCCAAGGAGAATGGAGAGTGCCAGTAAAAAACAAATAATTTCCATAAATGTGTAAGTCAAAGCTAGTTCATTATAGCCAGTGGGATGATCTGATGCTGAGTATCTGTGTTATGTCTGTCTGTCTGGCACAGCCCCCTGTAACATATTGTCACATGACACAATAGGCTAATTTCCCAAAGATCAGTTTTGTGGTTTTGTTGTCGAAGCGCTGAATAATGGTTTACTTTTGAGGCTGCACAATTTCAGTGCCTTTGTGAACGTACTTGAGCAGGGTTTTTAGCATTGATGACAGAATTTAGGAGTGCATTGTCTTGGGTCACAAGCAGAGAGCCCCTTATTGGCACGTTAACTGTATTAAACACCACAATGGGTGCAGTTTCTGCTCTTTAATCCCCAAACGCCTCTGTGGAGTGACAGAACAGACCCATATCTGCCCTGTAGATCAAGGCAGTGATAAGTCACCTGTCAGGCCGGGAGCGAGGTGTGGGACTGTAGCGCTCTCTCCACTCCTGAGGGAAGGCTCGTCCTGCCGCTTTTCCAGTGAAACACACGCACGCACGCACGCACAGACACACACACACACACACACACACACACACACACACACACACACACACACACACAGAGACAGAGACAGAGACAGAGACAGAGACAGAGACAGAGACAGAGACAGAGACAGAGACAGAGACACAGACAGAGACAGAGACACAGACACAGACACAGACACAGACACAGACACACACACAGACACAGACACACACACACACACACACAGAGGCTGTTTAACAGTGTTAATATCACAACCAGGGGTGTCACAGCTGAGTTGACAGCCCCTATCTGTGGGACTGAGCTCTCCCCTGTGTCTCAGGCTCCAGCCTCAGCCCACTGCTGACACCGATACTGGTAGGTTATACAGAGATAGTTATGTATGTGTGTGTCAAAATAGCCGAGGGGGCCGGTGAGTTTAGAAACATGAAGAGTGTGGGAGACGGTGTATGTGTCTGACAGAATGAGAGCCAAACAACTACAACATTTCCATATTTGGTTTCAGTAAAAATATAAAAAATAATAATAAACTATTCAGTGAGGTGTTAAGTTGATACAATAAATAATGAGTGTATCAACATTTCCACAAACAAACACATAGTGATGAAGCGATGTGTTTCCTTATCTACTTATGAATTTAAATTGGTTTTTGGATTAGCCTTAACAGGATTAGAACTTCAAAATGTATTATTCTACTCTGTCTCCCCTTTGTGTAACTAGTCAATGTGTAAAGTTGAAATGACAGTCACAACTACTTGTGGGGGGAGTCTCGAGGTTGATTTGGACAGGTTTATCAAGTGATCAGTGATAGAAGCTGCTCCTATTTCAAAGTGTCTCCCCTGATGCTGTGGGTAAGCCCAATGTCCCTGCTTTACACTTCCACCAGAAACCACAACTGCCACACAGTTCCAGTCATCATAGTCAACTAGTGAACGCAAAGCAAGATGAGGACTCTGTCAGATGTGTTCGACACGATATTGAGAAGTCACAATTTGGGAGGCGAGGGGGAGTTCATTTTAACTCAGAAATCAATGAAATCTATATAAACCATATTGTATTGAAAGCCTGTTATTGTATCAATAAATAGTAGCATGGTTTGTATCTCACCTGTTAGGTGACCTAGATACTACATTTTTGGGTTGTCCTAAATATCCAACGGATTTGCAGATGTATTTGTATCTTCATGTGAGAAACACAAAGCAGCTAAAGGAGCCTAATATGATCTTGAATCCAGGCATGACCACTTTCCTGGCATGCAAGCTTAAAATTAGAGCTTCATTTCTTCAACGATCTACATAAAATACTATTTTTTAAATGTATTTTTATTAATGAAAAATAATGAACTAATATATCTTAATTAGATAAGTATTCACCCCCCAAGTCAATAAATGTTAGAAACACCTTTGGCAGCGATTATAGCTGTAACTCTTCTTGGGAAAGTATTAGAGTTTTGCACACCTGCACTGTGCAATACTTACCCTTTATTCTTTTCAAAATTCTTCAAGTTCTGTCAAGGTGTTGTTGATCATGACTAGACAGCAAATGTCTCTTGCCATAGATTTTCAAGCAGATTTAAGGGAAAACTGTAACTTGGCCACTCAGGAACATTCACTGTCTTCTTGGTATGCAACGTCAGTGTAGATTTGGCCTTGTTGTGGATTATTTACTGCCAAAAGGCGAATTCCTCTCCCAGTGTCTGGTGTAGTTAAATGTTCAAGTTTCAAGTTTTATTACTCATATGTAATACACAAGATATACACCGTCCAACAAAATTATTTCTTGCAGGGTCCTTGTCGACAATGCAACAACAATAATAAATAATGAAATATAAGAATACAAACATAAAGTAAATGGTTCAGTAGAAAATAACATTTTTGGGGGCATAAGTATAATACATGAAGGCACAATTTATAGTCCAATATTTACACGTGTTAAAGGGAAGCGGGGATTGGGGGGGAAGTGTTAAAATTGTGCAGCATTTAGCAACCATAGTCTGACTCTGGTAGCAACAGTTCAGTGTGTGTAGCATGAACATACACTAAGTGTAAAAAACATTAGGATCACCTGCACTTTCCATGACATGACTGACGATGTCATGAAACCTATGCTCCTTTATTTATGTCACCTGTTAAAAACACTTCATCAGTGTAGATGAAGAGGAGGAAATGGAGGAGACAGGTTAAATACGGATTTTTAAGCCTTGAGACAATTGAGACATGGATTGTGTATGTGTGCCATTCAGAGGGTGAATGGGCAAGACAAAATATTTACAGTGCATTCTGAAAGTATTCAGACGCCTTGACTTTTTCCACATTTTGTAACATTACAGCCTAAAATGGATAAAATACTTTTTTCAGACCCTTTGCTATTAGACTTGAAAATGAGCTCAGGTGCATCCTGTTTCCATTGATCATCTCTGAAATGTCTCTACAACTTAATTGGAGTCCACCTGTGTTAAATTCAATTGATTGGACATGATTTGGAAAGGCACACACCTGTCTATACAGTGCATTCGGAAAGTATTCAGAACCTTTGACTTTTCCCACATTTTGTTACGTTTCCTCATCAATCTACACACAATACCCCATAATGACAAAGCAAAAACAGGTTTTTAGACATTTTTGTTAATTTATAAAAAATACAAAACTGAAATATCACATTTACATAAGTATTCAGACCCCTCACTCAGTACTTTGTTGAAGCACCTTTAGTAGCATTTACAGCCTTGAGTCTTCTTGGGTTTGACGCTACAAGCTTGTCACACCTGTATTTGGGGAGTTTCTCCCATTCTTCTCTGCAGATCCTCTCAAGTTCTGTCAGGTTGAATGGGGAGCATCGCTGCACAGCTATTTTCAGGTCTCGCCAGAGGTTTTCGATCGGGTTCAAGTCCGGCTCTTGCTGGGCCACTCAAGGACATTCAGAGACTTGTCCTGAAGCCACTCCTGCGTAGTCTTGGCTGTGTGCTTAGGGTCGTTTCCTGTTGGAAGGTGAACCTTCGTCCCAGCCATTTCAATTAGCCATCCTTCTATAGCTCCTCCCACCAGCCTCCACTGGTGTGTGTGTGGATGTGTGGATGTCTGTGTGGGTGTGTGCGTGAGAGAGTGCATCTATGTTAAGGTGCGGAGAATCAGAGCAGGTTTTCAGTCCAGTTCAAGTGTTCAGCAGTCTGATGGTTTGTAGATATAAACTCTGAGCCTGTTGGTATCAGATCTCATGCTCCGATACCGTCTGCCTGACGGTAAGGGAGTGAACATCTCATGGCTTGGGTGTGTCGTGTCCTTGATGATGTGGCGGGCCATCCTCAGGCACCATTTCGAGTAGATGTCCTGGATGGGTGGGTAATTTCCGTACCAGGCCGTGAAGCAACCGGTCAGGATGCGCTCATTGATGCAGCAGTAGTATTTGACAAATTTCTTCAGCCGCCTTAGGAAGTAGAGACTATGTTGCACCCTCTTGACAAGAGTTGTGGTGTTGTTGTTTCGCCCATGTGAATAGCGATGGACATGGCAACTTCTGTTGGAGCGTTAGGCAAACTGGAGTGGGTCCACTGTGCCTGGCATGCTGGCCTTGATGTGGGCCATGACCAGCCTCTTGAAGCACTTCATGATGACCGGGGTGAGTGCTATGGGGCAACAGTCATTTGGGCATGTCACACTGTTTTTCTTGGGCACTGGGATGATGGTGGTCTCCTTGAAGCAGGTGGGGACTACAGCCTGGGACAGGGACAGGTTGAAGATGTCGGAGCAGCAACAGTCTTCCTGGATGGCTCGGTATTGTCTGACTCGAAGCGAGCATGAATGTGTTAAGCTCATCTGGGAGGGAGACTTCGGTGGGCACCACACAGCTGGATTTGCCTTTGTAGTCCGTGACATGCGTCACATTTAGTCATTTAGCAGACGCTCTTATCCAGAGCGACTTACAGTAGAGTGCATACATTTTATTACATTTTTACATACTGAGACAAGGATATCCCTACCGGCCAAACCCTCCCTACCGGCCAAACCCTCCCTAACCCGGACGACGCTATGCCAATTGTGCGTCGCCCCACGGATCTCCCGGTTGCGGCCGGCTGCGACAGAGCCTGGGCGCGAACCCAGCCCAGCCTGGGCGCGAACCCAGAGACTCTGGTGGCGCAGCTAGCACTGCGATGCAGTGCCCTAGACCACTGCGCCACCCGGGAGATGTCGGGTCACATGCGTCGCAAGTCTGAGTTGTTTGAATCTATATTGTCTTTTTGCATCCCTAATGGATTTGAGGAGTTCGTACATGCTTGCCTTGAACTCGTTGCATGCCACAGAGTGATCGGGATGTAAAGCATTTTGCCTATGCCTAGCTCCATTCCATTTATTTTTATCCGGAAAACCTCCTCACTCTTTGCCGATGTCAAGCATACCCATACCATGATTCAGCCACCACCATGCTTGAAATTAGGGAGGAGGTTACTCAGTAATGTTTTGTTGGATTTGGATCCATGTATTCTCTCTCTATATATATTTTTACTCTGTCATTTAAGTAATTATTGTGGAGTCAACTACAATGTTGTTGATCCATCCTCCCATCATAGCCATTCAACTCCATTGCTGTTTTAAAATGACCAATGGCCTCATGGTGACATCCCTGAGCAGTTTCCTTCCTGTTCTGCAGCTCTGTTCAGAAGGATGACTGTATCTTTGATTGTGTCTGAGTGGTTTAATACATCATCCACAGCATAATTATTAACTCACCATGCGTAAAGAGAAATTCAATATCTGATTTGTTATTGTTAACCATCTACCAATAACTGCCCTTCTTTATGAGGCTTTCGAAAAGCACCCTGGTCTTTGTAGTTGAATCTGTGCCTGAAATTCAATACTTGGCTGAGGGACCTTACAGATGTCGTATGTTTGTGGGACAGAGGAAGGGGTAGTCATTCAAAAAGCATGTCAACCCCTATTATTTCACACAAAGTCCATGTAACTTATTTTGTTGATCTGTTAAGCTAAATTTCACTCCTGGACTAATTTTGGCTTGCCTAAACAAAGGGGGTGAATATTTATGCAATGACTATATTTTAGTTATTAAATTGTTATTAATTTGTAAAAATGTGTAGAATGTTCTTTTCACTTTGATATTCTGGAGTATTTTGTGTGACAAAAAATCACAATTAAATCTATTTCAATACCACTTTGTAATGCAACAAAATGTGAAAAAAATCCAAGGGGGATGAGTACTTATGATACCCACTGTAGCAAATTATTTTCCCACCATATGTTTTGTTAGGTAAATGTACCATACGTTTAGTGGCTGATTTCACGTGTGCTGATTTGGTTATCATAATAGTATATCTATGGCTGACTTCTTGGACATCATTTATCTTACCAATTATGTTGGTTAAGTGAGAGTACGGGAGAAAGACAGTTGGAAATTCCCACAACAATGGAGCCCTCTTGAGCGTTGCAGAACACCTGACGGGGATAGGTTAAGGTCAAACGGTGTGGGGTCACGTGTCAGGGGTCTGTAAACCCCTGTTACACAGTTACACAACATATTGTCTGTGAGGGATGCAGGATCACTGCTCAGCCACATGTGGGCATGGTATCCTCTTAAACAGACCTCTCTCCCTTCTCTATTCTAGCACGCCCTTTGTCATGTCAACAGATTTGTATTAACAGGAATGAGGCTCTGTATCTTGTGTTTGCGCATGCTATCAAGTAAGATAGCATACAAAAAGAAAAGTGGACAGTGGAGATAAATAAAAAGGAAGGGGAGAAGAACATTTAATTAATATTTCAACTGTTTTCCTCAAAATCTGCTTACCACTTCGAAAGAACATGGTCATTCAACTTTCAATCTTCTCATTCGTTTTCCTACTCTGGGAAAATACTGCTTGGGTTTTTTCTTCTTTCTGTTGTTAAAATCCCAGAACAAAGTACTTCCTGTATCTCAACCACAAAAAGAGAAAACAAATACTTAAGCATACTGTATAAAGGATGGCTTGGCCTTAAATATAACTCTTATAGGATATATGCTGTGTCAATGAAAAGCCCTCCTCCATGCAGTTAGACCACAGCACAGATTTGGTTTGCGTCTGGTTGCTTTAGTTGTTTGTTTTAGCCAGACTTTAATGATGGTGAGAACTGGGTTTGGAATCAAAGAATGGGTGTGTGTATGGGAAAAGCAACCATTTCAGCTGTTATGACTGTGTATGAAGAAGAGAAGGAGGAAGGAAAAAGATGTCAAGAAGAAACCAGAGGGAGGAGTGGCCTTGAGGCCTTTTTGGCTCTTCTGAGAAACACAAACTTTTGATAAAAATGGAGAGAGAGGAGAGGTATGACACTTTGGAGAAGTTGACATGACACATTGGTCTTGGATGGACACACCCAACTCCCAGATAGTACATCTTAGCACCCAACTGCCAATATAACTTTATCTAAAATATAGCAAGACACCAAAACCAAATTCATGGTAATGACACCCAGAGTAAACTCACTAAATTACCCTTTTATTTATTTCAACTTTTTTTAACCAGGTAGGCTAGTTGAGAACAAGTTCTCATTTACAACTGCGACCTGGCCAAGATAAAGCAAAGCAGTGCGACACAAACAACAACACAGAGTAACACATGGAATAAACAAACATGCAGTCAATAATACAATATAAAAAGTATATATACAGTGTGTGCAAATGAGGTAGGATAAGGGAGGTAAGGCAATAAATAGTCCATAGTGGCAAAATAATTACAATATAGCAATTAAACACTGGAGTGATAGATGTGCAGAAGATGAGTGTGCAAGTAGAGATACTGGTGTGCAAAGAAGCAAAATAAATAAAATAAATAGCAGTATGGGGAATGAGGTAGTTGGATGGGCTATTTATAGATGGGCTATGTACAGGTGCAGTGATCTGTGAGCTGCTCTGACAGCTGGTGCTTAAAGTTAGTGAGGGAGATATAAGTCTCCAGCTTAAATTATTTTTGCAATTCATTCCAGTCTTTGGCAGCAGAGAACTGAAAGGAAAGGCGGCCAAAGGAGGAATTGGCTTTGGGGGTGACCAGTGAGATATACCTGCTGGAGCGCGTGCTACGGGTGGGTGTTGCTATGGTGACCAGTGAGCTGAGATAAGGCGGGGCTTTACCTAGCAAAGACTTATAGATGACCTGGAGCCAGTGGGTTTGGCGACAAATATGAAGCGAGGGCCAGCCAACGAGAGCATACAGGTCGCAGTGGTGGGTAGTATATGGGGCTTTGGTGACAAAACGGATGGCACTGTGATAGACAGCATCCAATTTCCTGAGTAGAGTGTTGGAGGCTATTTTGTAAATGACATCACCGAAGTCAAGGATCGGTAGGATAGTCAGTTTTACGAGGGTATGTTTGGCAGCATGAGTGAAGGATGCTTTGTTGCGAAATAGGAAGCCGATTCTAGATTTCATTTTGGATTGGAGATGCTTAATGTGAGTCTGGAAGGAGAGTCTAACCAGACACCTAGGTATTTGTAGTTGTCCACATATTCTAAGTCAGAACCGTCCAGAGTAGTGATGCTGGACGGGCAGGCAGGTGTGGGCAGCGATCGTTTGAAGAGCATGCATTTAGTTTTACTTGCATTTAAGAGCAGTTGGAGGCCACGGAAGGAGAGTTATATGGCATTGAAGCTCGTCTGGAGGTTAGTTAACATAGTGTCCAAAGATGGGTCAGAAGTATACAGAATGGTGTCATCTGCTTAGAGGTGGATCAGAGAATCACCAGCAGCAAGAGCGACATCATTGATGTATACAGTGAAAAGAGTCGGCCCGAGGATTGAACCCTGTGGCACCCCCATAGAGACTGCCAGAGGTCCGGACAACAGGCCCTCCGATTTGACACACTGAACTCTGTCTGAGAAGTAGTTGTTGAACCAGGCGAAGCAGTCATTTGAGAAGCCAAGGCTGTTGAGTCTGCCGATAAGAATGTGGTGATTGACAGAGTCAAAAGCCTTGGCCAGGTCGATGAATGATGAATGCTCTATTGGGCATAAGGCTATTTTTTTCCCCCCAGACGTGTGTACTGTCAAAGTGAAGTTTCGTATTCACTCTTTAGTGTAAGAAGATGAGCAATTTTCTGGTAAATCTATATTTTACCTTAGTTTCTACCAAAGAATGACAGATGGTGAGCAAGTTTCCTCTTTACTTCTAAATTGCACAATCTGCTCTTTAAAGGAAGTCTCTCCCTAAATCTGGGGTTGGTCATACAAATCAAAGGACATATGAATGCAGCCTTTAGGATAAACAACTGACAAGACATTTAAGCCACTGTCCAGCATAGCTAACCCCAGCAGCAGAGAAGGATCTAACCCTGTTCCAAACACACAAACAGACATGCACATACGCTAGGCAGTCACACATACTAACATTTGTTGTGACACTCTACCTTCTTATTCATTCTCACTGTCACATCATCCTAATCTTAATTAGAGTTCTGCTTTATTATTGAACCATGAGGAAACAGCTATTTAGCTTTACATCAACAGCCTACTTGCCAATAACCAAACGCCTCAGTGACTTCAGGATGTCAGTCTCATTACTTCAAACACTAAACAGCTGTGCATAAGACCACACAGTTCCGGGACTTGCTTTGCAGTTTGTGTTGAACTCAACAGGGTGCAGACTGGCGTCTGAATGGGGCTGAGCCTTTATCAGCAGTGCTTTGCTAACAACACTGAGAGCCCCAACTCTGCCCTTGCCGTCCAGATACAGAACCAGAACCAGTGCCAGGGCTGTGAAAAGGGAAGAGGCAGTCAAGGGGGAACAGCCTGAGTTAACCTCCGTGGCTCATGTTTCTACTGGGCACTAATGGAGACCTGTCATCGTTACGGACTGAAACAGGAGGGCGCCTGCCAGCTGCGTGACCCCCATAAAACAGAGCAGGAAATCTTAGCAGGGGAACGAGAGTGAGGGACAGAGGAACTCCTACTAGTTTTTTTCTCTCCTTCAACCACTCTCTCTTTCTTCTCTCTGTTATCTCTCACATGACCAGTTTCAGTCTTTGACCTCCAGCTTACTGCTGCTGCACTCTGTTCATTAAGCACTACATGGATTAACTTTCATGTTCCCCTCTCTGCCAATCAACTGCCATGTCACCTCTATGAATAGAAAAAAAGAGAAAGCACTGTTTACTGTAATAACTGTCAGGAGTTTCAGAAGCACAAGGGTAGGAATTGGACACAAGATGATTTTAGGTCTCTGTACAATTGATTTAACCGTTACATTGTGCTCATGTCTGGATTTCAATCTGATATTCAAATTATATAGATACCCCCCATTTAATTATGGTTACAGTTGTTGAGGGCCTTTGAACTGTGAATTATTATATGCAGAACGTCACCTTTGCTCTGTCTCTAAAGTCCATGGTCAGTAATCTGACAGGACTTTGTCACATCCCTCTCAGAAGTGCTCAGTGAGACGTGACTGGGGGGGATCCTTATCAGATCCTCAGTGACTCACGCCTGCAAACACGCAGTAAACAGTATCGTCTCCTGACGCTCTATTACATCAAACCGACCTTTATTACAACGCTGGAGCTACACATTAATCTGGATCATGAGTGTCCTCTGCTGAAACCTGCTAAGGCCGTCATGTGATAACCTGGGTCATTTACAGTAGTGCCAACATAATTACAATATAACCCTTTAAAATGTGGCCATCTTGGCTTGAAGACGTGTATTTTATGGTATGCCCAAGGGACTAGCTATAGGAACAAGAGAAACTTAAGACTTGAGAGACTTGACTAATACATTTAGGATCATGCAGTACTTTCAATAATGATCCTAATGTACATGTTTGTGTGTGTGCATGAGTGCATGTGTGCATGTGCATGCACAATCTGTGAATGATTCAGACTGTCACAACTCTGCACAGATAGGACTGGACATCCTGAGCGGAAACCACAAGCTGCATTTTCCTGCACTAAACAACCCGCTCTCACAAAGAGTCACTTGACTGGACCCTCATATAGGAAGTGAAAGAGGAACCCCATTCCATCCTCTATTCCACTCTGCTCTGCTGTTCATGTGAAGTCACAGATAGACAGGTCATCTGAACCAGCCTCATCCATTGCACAATAACAATGGTTAAGTTGGAAATAACTGGCTCTGACTGGTAACGTCCTGCTGCTGTAGAGGTCAAATGTCTGGTCAGTGGATGGTATTATCATAGAAATATCCTCAGCAAGCAGTTGAATAATGAGAAATAATAATTTTACTGGAACTGTTGGCAGGAGAGGGATTAGTTATAATGTTATACCAAGGTCTTGCATTTCTGATGTATGGGTTTAGCTAAATAATGGGTATGACTGTGAGAACGGCGGTGGTGGATTGGCTTCATGTTTGAGAAGGAACAGCCCCTTTTGCCCCGCACCCCTCCTTTACTGACGCCCCTGGCTGTGTTCATTGGTGACACTGCAGCCTGGCGGCCTGCATTCCTGTGCATCTCCCCACACAATGGCGCACATCTCTGACATTCCTCTGTCACCAGTGCCCACTGGGAGCAGCCAGGCCTCTGCAAACCACCACAAAGCGCCAAGCAGGATTCCATTTGCCTGCCCCAAACCTCATCTCACAGTCACCATCCCTACAACTGAGAGCAGTATCCCTAAAGGAATGTTGTCACCTCCGTTTACACATTTTTATTGTGTAACAGAGTTTAAAGTCAAACAGTCTATTGATATGTATTACATTACAAATACAACTAAATCAGCTGTAATAAATGATGATGACACTTTAAAATGGTCTACTCTACTGTGATGACCTGCTGGTATCAATGAAGGTTCACCGTTTGTGACATTGAAAGGAGTGAAGGTGACTGATGATGATTGCCCTCCTTCTTCATTTTTTCCTCCCTCTCAACCACTCTCGCTCTCAACTATCTCAATATATCTCTTTTTCGCTTGTTCTCCCATCCATATATTCTATCTCCTCTCCATCTCTCGTCTATTTTCTCTATCCAACATTCTCTCCACTCTCTTCAACTCTCTCTGACGCCACAGAGAAGCAGACACCTTTTCCTCCTGCTGACTCAGTAATCAGCCTGAGGCGGTGGGTTTGAGGTGGGGGTGTTGGTGGCAGAGAGCGAGGCCGCGAGCAAGGGGGAAGTGCTGGGCTCCCACATCAGGCACACTAGCGTATCACATGCAAAGAAAAAGAGCTGGCTAATGGCTTTTACAATGGCACCCTGCAAGCTGTGTTACATGACCACAAACCGCTGTCTCCTCTCTTCCAACAGTCTACTCCATACTGAACACAGTGACCATGCAGGCAGACATGCATGCACACGTGCACACACGCACACACACAAACACAAATAAACACATTCTTATGCAGATGAAAGTGTGTGAAAATGATTTTCCAGTGTGCTTTTGCAAGGTAACTGCACTGGTTATTAAAGTCAATATTTAGATCTTGGGGGTGGGTCCATCCCTGATTCACGTATTCCTCCTCCTGTGTCACATTGGTGATGGTAAGCTGAAGACGCTACAGACCACTTGATCCTCACCCTGAGCAGTGGGGTGACCTTCAGGAATCTACCTTCTGTTTTCAGTGGGAAAGTGCCTTTGCATCTGTGCTCTGTTTCTGAGGCAGTTTGCACACTGCACAGAGGGCAAGGTCAACACTGTGAGGTAATATACGAGTGGAGGAGAAACAGTCAGCCAGGTTAAAGGTTAGAGCCAATAGTACCCTACCTGCTCATCTAACTGTGGAGAAAAAAAGGTACGGGAAAAAGAACACACACTGAGGCAACACTTCAATCTGTTTTCAATGTATTTTTTTATGCAATTTTATTGTGTCTACTGAACAGCCAGTGGGTATATGTAAATATCATACCAAAAATAACTACACATTTATGTCCCACTTTATTGTGAAAGCATTGCAAAAATTGTATTAGCCTATTTAGGCTACATGGTTGGTACAGTACTGTAGCACTTACAAATGTTAAATATCTTTGCAACTTGCCCAATTTCAGAGATTTTAAATAAAATTTGCGTGATAAAACGTGAGGGAAGGCTTAATACAATAAATGAGTTTGTTTGCAAATGTAATAGATGTACAACATTTGATTAAAATCAATATGCAGTCACACCAACCACATTGTACAAATGTGTATATATTGTGTAATTATACAGTAACATAAAATTACACCTGCCTACAGTTTGTAACTACTACATAAATGCTTTAACAACACTTAATATGAAATGGGACTATGGTGCACAATTTCAATTAAACGTATTCCAAGCCATTTCTCCACATATACGGCTCTGAGAAGTCCCTTAATCCGGGCTCTCGAGTGGCGGTCTAAGGCACTGCATCTCAGTGCTCGAGTCGTCACTACTAACCCTGGTTCGATCCAGGGCTTTAACACATCCGGCCGTGATCGAGAGTCCCATAGGGTGGTGCACAATTGGCCCAGCATCGTCCGGGTTAGGGAAGGGGAAGGGGTATTTTATCATTGTAAAATAAGTCTTTGTTCTTAACTGACTTGCCTAGTTAAATAAAGGTTAAATAAAAAATAAAAAATAAAATCTGAACAAGCTTGCAGTACTGAAGTTTGTGATTGCGTTATATACATTTACCTTTTAGATCTACAGAAAGTATTAAATGATTGCCATCATCTCATGGACATTTTATGAAGATACATTCTAAGATCAACTCCACTGCATGTATTGTGAATATGGTTGGTTCTGTGCATTTCAGCACTGTTCACCGGGCAGAAACTGTCACATTTTGTCCAAGGACTTTCCTTTCATCATATTAAACTTTTACCAAAACTTGAAAATAACTAAAAAGGTTGGAACAGTTCTAATGAAAAATACCCTATAGAGTTCACCGAAAGAGACAAGTGCACAATAATGTGCTGTGCTTGGTGTTTCTCTTTTCCTCTGTTAATGAATGCAGAGGTGACCTGTTTGTCTGAGGAAGAGAGCAGAGGGGAAGCCTGATTTCCACTCATATTATCTCCACCACACAGCCCCAGCCAGCGAGTCTTCAGTGCCTTCACATCCAGGGGTCCCTCAGGAAGCAGCCGTCCATGAAGGTCAAAGGTCAGCACAGAGAAAAAAGACACTCATCCTTTCATTTGTCATGAGTCAAATGAGTGCATTGGTATGGAAAATAGTTTATTATTAGGGGTTCACAGCAAAGCTGTGCAACCTAATGTTATTCTTAGGATTGTTTTTTCCTTGAGATGGTCAAATAACTCAAGCATAGATTGGTAACTTTTTTTCTAATTTGGAACACAGAAACTAGAAGCCTTGAGTACTTGGTCAAAAAGAATTGCACCGATTAGCAAATAAGTGCAAGTGCTTATAAGTGCTGTTATAAGCAGTCTCACTTAAACCCTCATATCCGCTTCCCTGTGGGATCTAGAGACTTGAAACTTTGTATGTCGCTGTCTTTCTTCAAGCTGAATACATTTGCCTCAAGCACCAAAAAGGTCTATCAGGATAGATTTTCCTCCATCTTCAAATTTTTGAAAACCTTTGAAAAAACGTATTCTCATGAACAATAAGTCCAAATAACAACAACTCGGTATGTAGGCCCATGGTACATCTCTTAACTTAGTTTGAGAAAAGCTAAGGGATTGTTTAAGAGATGGCTGAGTTATTAATGAATCAGGAAATCAGATTTCCATTTAAATCCATTGTAAATCCACTCCACAATGGACTATCAATTTGAAGCCTTTTAGGGTCAACAAATACATTACCATGATGAACCATGTTAAGTTTGGCTTTGATATCCTAAAAAATAAGGAAACTATGAACAATTCACTTTTTGGACTATGTCATGCTAATGCTTAAAATAATCTTTAAAAATGTTTTCTCGCGGACTAAAAGTCAGATTAACGCAAAATGTGGTCTTTGAACTCATCACAATAGTCCCTAAAGAGTATGAGAAAATAACATTGATGCATTCAAAAATGGCCACACTATACCAGTAGATGCATATTAGCACATACACTAATATACTAAAATGTGCAAAAAATATTTCAAAAATATTCTCATGAATCAAAAAGACCAAATGACACCACATTTGGAATGTAGGCCAATGGTACATCTATCTTCGTTTGAGAAAAGCTAATGTACTGTTCGAATGATGGCTGAGTTATTGACAAATCATAAATCAGATTTTACGTGTCCATTTAAATCACTGTATATCATCTCCACAGTGGCCTATCAACATGAAACTTGTAATCGCTATCATGGATGTCCCTTACATGAACCACACTAAATTTGGTATTGATACCTCAAAAAACAAGGAAACTATTAATGACTAATTCTTTGCATATGTAACGCTAATGCTCAAAATTATATGTAATAATTTTCTCCTCATGAACCATACCTCAGATTTTTTAAATAGACTCATGATTGCACATAAAGGAAGATAGTTCCTACCATTGTCTCACATCAGATACCGCAACGGCTGTCTGCACTGATCTGTCTAATAACTCGAAAACACTCATGGGATAGCTAAAAAGAAGTCCGGCTACAATATACAAGCTGACATCATCCACTGGGTTAAAAGGGTCAATACATGACACATTTTGATATTTTAAAGAATACAGACAATTTCCAATTAATATTTTGAGTTGATATGCACCATATCCTTTGGATATGCACCATATCTTGGCAAATTCCGAATCCAGATGTGTCTTTTAGATATATATAATATTGGGATTACTCTGAATATCACACATGGACATTTCTTATGGCCGGATATGACCTCATTCAATATCCTGAGATATGCGACATCCTACTTTCTCTCTTTATGTTGACAAATACTGACTGTATACATTGCATATTTGTGTTTTCTCAGCACATTCAAGATATGAAGCTATATTGATTCCAGATATCCTTATCTTGGCTGAGGTCCATCTCCGGATCTTGATAGGCTTTTCGATATGCTAAAAATAAGGATGATTTCTGATGCATTTCTGAGTTTTCAGTACATGCTCAATAATTTGACAAATATTAAATCCATATCATTCTTTCAGACGCTAGCTATAATTCTTCTATTCCCTCTGGATAAAGTAATGTGCAAACCATAAGCTGTCACGAGCTGACCTTAGAGAGCCTTTTTATGTCTCTGGTTGGTTTGGTCAGGGTGTGATTTGGGGTGGGCATTCTATGTTTTGTTTTCTATGTTTCCTTATTTCTATGTTTTGGCAGGGTATGGTTCTCAATCAGGGACAGCTTTCTATCATTGTCTCTGATTAGGAATCATACTTAGGTAGCCCTTTTTCCCTCCTTTCAGTGTGGGTAGTTAACGTTGTTTGTGGCACTATAGCCCTGTAAGCTTCACGGTTGTTTATTTTGTTTATTCTTTTGCTGGCGACATTTTAAGTAATAAGGAAAATGTACGCTCACCACGCTGCACTTTGGTCTTCTTCCAGCATTGGCCATGACAGAACTACCCACCACAAACGGACCAAGCAGCGTGGTAAGGGGGAGCAGCGTTTTCAGGAGGACTGGACATGGGAGGACATCCTGGACGGCAAAAGATCCTGGACATGGGAGGAGATCCTGGCCGGAAAGGATTGCCTGCCGTGGGAGCAGGTGGAAGCATCGAGGAAGGCGGAGGCAGCGAGTAAAGGGGCCCAGCGTTACGAGGGAACACGGCTAGCACGGAAGCCCGAGAGGCAGCCCCCCAATTTTCTGGGAGGGGGCACACGAGGAGATTGGCTGAGTCAGGTTGGAGACCTGAGCCAACTCCTCGTGCTTACCGTGGGGAGAAGCGTGGTAATGGCCAGGCACCGTGTTAGGGCGGTGGAGCGCACGGTGTCTCCAGTGCGCATTCACAGCCTGGTGCGCTACATCCCAGCTCCCCGCATCTGCCGGGCTAGGGTGAGCATACAGCCAGGATGGATGGTGCCGGCTCAGCGCGTGTGGTGTCCAGTGCGTCTCTTCGGCCCAGGATATCCTGCACCGGCTCTGCGCACGGTGTCTCCGGTGCGTCTGCACAGCCCAGTGCGTCCTGTGCCAGCGCCCCGCATGTGCAGGGTGAAGATAACCATCCAGCCAGGACGGGTTGTGCAGGCTCTACGCTCGAGACCTCCAGTGCACCTCCACGGCCCAGTGTATACGGTGCCTCCGCCAAGAACCAATCCTCCAGTATGTCTCCCCAGCCTGGTGAGTCCTGTGCCTGCGGCCAGAACCAGGCATCCTGTATGTCTCCCCAGCCTGGTGAGCCCTGTGGCAGCTCCACGTACCAGACTGCCCAAACATCTCCTCACTCCAGTGATGATCCATGGCACAAAGCTTCCAGTGATGATCCATGGCAAGAAGCCTCCAGTGATGATCCATGGCACGAAGCCTCCAGTGATGATCCATGGCAAGAAGCCTCCAGTGATGATCCATGGCACGAAGCCTCCAGTGATGATCCATGGCACGAAGCCTCCAGTGATGATCCATGGCAAGAAGCCTCCAGTTATGATCCATGGCAAGAAGCCTCCAGTGATGATCCATGGCACGAAGCCTCCAGTGATGATCCATGGCAAGAAGCCTCCAGTGATGATCTATGGCACAAAGCCTCCAGTGATGATCCATGGAACGAAGCCTCCAGTGATGATCCATGGCACGAAGCCTCCAGTGATGATCCATGGCAAGAAGCCTCCAGTGATGATCCATGGCAAGAAGCCTCCAGTGATGATCCATGGCAAGAAGCCTCCAGTGATGATCCATGGCACGAAGCCTCCAGTGATGATCCATGGCACGAAGCCTCCAGTGATGATCCATGGCACGAAGCCTCCAGTGATGATCCATGGCACGAAGCCTCCAGTGAGGATCCATGGCACGAAGCCTCCAGTGATGATCCATGGCACGAAGCCTCCAGTGATGATCCATGGCACGAAGCCTCCAGGGAGGATCCATGGCACGAAGCCTCCAGTGATGATCCACGGCAAGAAGCCTCCAGTGATGATCCATGGCACGAAGCCTCCAGTGTTGATCCATGGCACGAAGCCTCCAGTGAGGAGTCATGGCACGAAGCCTCCAGTGAGGATCCATGGCACGAAGCCTCCAGTGATGATCCACGGCAAGAAGCCTCCAGTGATGATCCATGGCACGAAGCCTCCAGTGTTGATCCATGGCACGAAGCCTCCAGTGAGGAGTCATGGCACGAAGCCCGCAACGAGGGTCCCCAGTCCAGAGTCTCCAGCGACAGTCTCCAGTCCGGAGTCTCCAGCGACGGTCTCCAGTCCGGAGTCTCCAGCGACGGTCCCCAGTCCGGAGCCTCCAGCGTCGTTCTCCAGTCCGGAGCCTCCAGCGACGTTCTCCAGTCCGGAGCCTCCAGCGACGGTCTCCAGTCCGGAGCCTCCAGCGACGGTCCCCAGTCCGGGGCCCGCAACGAGGGTGCCCAGTCCGGGGCCCGCAACGAGGGTGCCCAGTCTGGGGCCCGCAGCGAGGGTGCCCAGTCCGGGGTCCGCAGCGAGGGTGCCCAGTCCGGGGCCCGCAACGAGGGTGCCCAGTCTGGGGCCCGCAGCGAGGGTGCCCAGTCCGGGGCCCGCAATGAGGGTCCCCAGTCCGGGGCCAGCTACGAGGGTCCCCAGTCCGGGGCCCGCAACGAGGGTCCCCAGTCCAGGGTCGGCAACGAGGGTCCCCGCACCAGAGGTGCCACCAAAGTGGGGTGAGCCAGAGGTGGAGCCGGGTCTGCGTCCCGCACCTGAGCCGCCACCGCGGCTAGATGCCCACCCAGACCCTCCCCTATAGGTTCAGGTTTTGCGGCCGGAGTCTGCACATTTGGGGGGGGGGGGGGGGGGTACTGTCACGCCCTGACCTTAGAGAGCCTTTTTATGTCTCTAGTTGCTTTGGTCAGGGTGTGATTTGGGGTGGGCATTCTATGTTTTGTTTTCTATGTTTCCTTATTTCTATGTTTTGGCCGGGTATGGTTCTCAATCAGGGACAGCTGTCTATCGTTGTCTCTGATTGGGAATCATACTTAGGTAGCCCTTTTTCCCTCCTTTCAGTGTGGGTAGTTAACTTTGTTTGTGGCACTATAGCCCTGTAAGCTTCAGGGTTGTTTATTTCGTTTGTTGTTTTGTTGGCGACATTTTAAATAAAAAGGAAAATGTACGCTTACCACGCTGCACTTTGGTCTTCTTCCAGCATCGGCCGTGACATAAGCACTGTAACTGGTTTCCTAGCAACAAGAATCATGTATTTTCAGCTGTGGAGTTCCAACTGTCATTTTTTTACATTTGGGCACCACAAATTAGTGTATAACATTAAACCGCGTTTAGTCGAACTGACAACTGGAGAAACAAGGAAGTGAGAAGCTGTTCAGAAAATACCTCAAAGAAGTTAACGCTAAAGTGAGTAGCTATTAATAACAAACTTGTATGCCATCTGTAAATACAATAAAATTGTTAAATTACAAGCAAAAAGCAAGCAACCTTCCCACTAGCTATGATTGGCTTAGATAATGAGTGGGCTGGACATGCTGAGAGATGAGTTTGGATTGGTCTGGCATATAGAAGGCTTCTGTCTATTTGAGCTCATCAGTCTGTGTTGGTAATCCTGTCGAACGCGGCTTTTTTAAATGTATTGTGTAGTGGAGCTGCATAGGTGTTGCTTTCCACTTTCTGGAGGATCAAGTTTTGAAATCAGTGGAATTAGAGTATGATAGCTAAAGAGATGGAGAAAACACCTGTTTCTGGATTACATCTTCAAACTAAGGGCAACCGTGGCATGGCATTCCTGACAGTGAGACACGCCCATCATGCATGATGATGTATACAGGTAAGATAGTCTAGCGTTAGCTAGCTACATTTTCAGACATTACACATTTCTAATTTTGACAGAAAGTGGTTTCATTTCAAGCTAAAGTGTACTGTTAGCTAGCTAACGTTAGCTTGCTGGCTCCCTAGCAGACGTTATGACTCGTATCCCAGAGCAGTTTGCTTTTCTAGTTAGAGCCTAATGTTAGCTAGCTAACGTTGAATCTGGTTGGTTAGCTCCCAGCACCGTGGCATTGTTGGCAATGTGTTCAATGTTGTTTAACTAGCTAACGTTAGCTGGCTGGCTTGTTAGCTAACGTTACATGACGTGTGTACAACACCCCTAAACGTCTGCAAAAAAGTGTAATGAAATTGTTGTCAGCAGAGCTGGTTAGGCTGTTTTCATGTTATCCCTAGGTAAACAAATCATCGGCCAGAACATCAGGTGTGCGCTCCGAGAGCGAAACAAGATGGGTGGGGCTAAAGCTTAAAACTTCTTAGGTTTAGCCCCCTTTTTTCAATTGTCGCCTAAAATAACATCCCGAATCTAACTGCCTGTAGCTCAGGCCCTGAAGCAAGGATATGCATATTTGTGGTACCATTTGAAAGGAAACACTTTGACGTTTGTGGAAATGTGAATTGAATGTAGGAGAATATAACACAATAGATCTGGTAGGAGAAAATACAAAGAAAAAAACAACTGTTTTTTTTCTACCACCATCTTTGAAATTCAAGAGAAAGTTCCCAGTTCTAGCCATCACTCTAGTTGTAATTCCGATGGTGTCCACAAGATAGCAGCAGTGTATGTGCAAAGTTTCAGGCGGATAACTTGAAGTATGAGCAAACTACATGACATTTAGTGTGAAGTCACCCAGGTATATTTGGGCAAATCATGAAGGAGACATTTGCATTCATATTACATTTTTCTGCAAGAATATTGTCAGATCTGTATACTTGGACTTTGATTTAGCTTTTCCAGTATTAGTAGCCATATTATAAGTTCAACATTTGCAAAACAACCAGTTTTCATAACTTCGTAACTCTGAATATTCTTATAATTTTTGTCCAAAAGGAAAAGGCATGCTGTCGCACAATGTTAGTAGCTACATTTTACGACAGATACAGGGTTTCCAGATACTTCCGTAAAGCCCAGCTCATTGGCTATCTAGCTAGCTTTGTTTGACCCCGATTGGCGCTTATTTCACAAAGGTAGAGTTGTTCAAGTGAAGACCACCCGCGTCATCGCGTGCTATGACCACATTTGGTGTCCTATAGGATATACTACACCCCTAATGATATAGTGAAGTCTGGTTACGTTTTAGGATCTCTGAGGAATATGTACGAACTTGATTTGACTGGTTGAAACAATGTTTTGGGTTAGATTTTCACAGATTCTCTTCTTTGCAAATTGAACGAGTGGAAATATAAAATTAATCGTGCATGCTATATGGACCTTTTTAAGATAGGAAAAATGATTTTATCTACCAAAACGACACTTCATGTTATCTCTGGGACCCTTTGGATGATAAATCAGAGCAATATTTCAGAATGGAAGTACACATTTCACCTTCAGAGGTGAATTGATCAAACCTATCGCGGTGAAAAAAAGTGTTTTGTTGTTAGGAGCTCTCCTCAAACAATAGCATGGCATTTTTTCACAGTAATAGCTACTGTAAATTGGACAGTGCAGTTATATTAAGAAGAATTTAAGCTTTCAGGCGATATAAGATACTTATATGTACCGACATTTGTTGTTTCTCTAAAATCTGCGTTTGTGACACAAGGCGCTGTATGATTTACTGTCTAAGAGGGTGTGAGCGATCCTGAATGGGTGTAGACAAAGAGGAGCTCTTCACTAGATACCAAAATATTCAAAGGCCATTTTCTCAAAAGTAAGTTTACAAGTTGATCAACTTTCAAAGCAGAATTACTTCCACATTGTTCCTCAAATGCAGTGTATGATATACCCTTTTGTAACTCTGAGTCTCCAATGTAAAAAACACAATTTCAAATTTTGCTACATAAGACCGAATCCAGGTGGAGTCACATATGACCACTGAAACAAGCATGCACTTTGCTGCTAGCTGGAGCATGGTTTGGATTGCCATAAGATCAGGTGCATCTATAGCTACCGAGAGCGGAGTGATTTTCAGAATTAGGAACTAGTGTTAGGCGGATGAGCAAAATCAATTTTTGTTTTAGATGTGTTCCATGTCCTACAAGACAGATCGGTTGAGGGATGAGCGTCGCGATCTGACGTAAGACAATGAGTTCCCACATGATAGAGTGCTTGCTTTGTTATGCAACTAGTGTTGTGTCCTTTCCGTCATCCTGTGAACCCCATTCATTGCTGCTCGCAGTTATATTTACTTTTTGTATTCAAATTATTTGTCTATCAAATCAGTTGACTGTGTGCAAAATGCAATAACTGTGTGTAAAAATATAAATAAATACAACTAAATTTTTTCACTATAAATGCCAAAAAACGTTGTTCCTGTCATGACAGTACCAATAACCTGGAATGTTATACTGTGCATTGGAGACTTTCACTGCTCTTCTTCCACACAAGTGAATTAGTAAAATGGTGTAGGATTATGTGTATTATGCAGCACAGGCATTTGTGTGATATATTGTATGCAGTGCACAGAACAGACTTTTAAAAAAGGATTCCGCAGCTTACTTGGCGCCTAATTTACGCACCAGGTGCAAAGTTTGCACTTGTTTTTCCATGATGAAAGTAATAATAGAAGGTATAGTAAGGTGAAAGTAAGAGTGTAAATGAAGAGACATTTGTTTTAATCAATCAATCACTCAACTGTATTTGTTTTTCAATTTTTCTAAAACACATTTGTCTAAAACTTTGAATTTTGCGTTTTATTGAGCTCCTTCTTGTTGTAATGACTCTTTCTTTTTCAGCAATCAAATATTTCTACATCAATTAGCCTAATTAGATGTAAGCAAGATGCTCCTTTACATTATGTCTGCCAGTCGCACTTCACTTCTTCTTTATAGACATGAGAAAAACTATTCTCATACTGCTAACAATATGGCCACATGAAGCAAACCTTTATCTCTGTAAAAACAAAATATTCTGGAAAAATAAATATGATTTTTATTTTAAAGCCCCTGGCTTCCATGCTCAATAAATGTAATCAATTAATTAATCAGACCAGCTCCAAATGAATACATAGATAAGTGAGCCAGCACAATGTCTATAAGTGGATCCAATGATTACTCAACAGATTAAACACAAAGTTGCAGAATAAAAGTATTAATGGCTTTATTGATCTTTACAAGTCTAAAGCAGATGACAATAGATTTCAACACAACTGGACAGGTAACAATGATGGTCATTTGCAGGCAATAATGCATTAATAATACTTTTAAAAGATCTCGCTCTTTTTCTTGTACAATTAATAAAAATGTATGTGAAAGAAAAGAACAAAAACATTAGCCACATCTGGCCAGCAGAACCAGCTCCTCAAAATGTAATATAACATAAAAGGATATCTAGAACAAGGAGATACATCATCATCACCCATGTATTCATTATATTTGTTATAATAGATAGCCTACGGCAGGCAGAATTAATACATGAATACCACTCAAGTGAAGATTTGAACACAAAAAAGAAAAATAATTTCAAATTGTTTTGATGGATGAATCCATTTAAGACTAAATTGAGAGTAGGCCTAGTACATGAATCCAAAAGTAATGTAATTTCATAAACCAGACTGGTTATTCAATTCAACAAAAGTAAGAGGAACTATTTAAAGTATTTTCACGAAGACTTGTGTGACAATGTACAACAGATTTTAGACCTACTAAATAGACAGTTCCATACATGTCCAGCATGCATGATTGATTATAGATTCATATTACAAATCTTATTATCTTAATTTGAAAAGGTGAATTAAATGGTAGGTTTGCATCAAGAACTGGTATGAAATCATTAATATTGTTGAAACAAATAAGCTTATCAATAAAATCAGTAAAATAACTTTGGTAGCTGGTACAAAGAATACACTCACATAAAATATTCAGGCGAGGAAGGGTTGTCACTGGTAGACCCAGTTTCATGGTAACCATTCGAACCAGTCAATTTCTCGCATTTGAGTTTATATGCGTCCCTCTCGCGTGCCAGTCGGTTGAGCTCGTGCTTCAGCTGCTCCACCTGTGTGACAAGGCTGGTCTTCTCGTGCTCAAGAACGTGTTTCTGCTGAACGCGTTTGTAGCGGCACGATTGTGCGTAACCACGGTTTTTCAGGGTTCGGCGCTTCTGCTTCAGACGCATCATGTCGTCCTTGGTCAGACCCCTCAAGTGCCGATTGAGCTCCCTCACTGACATGGAGACCAGCTGGTCGTCCGAGAAGGCGCTCTCCACGTTGAGTCGTCTGTCGTGGCGATTCTGCTGATGGAGGTGGTGCGCACTAAGCTGGGAGTCGGGTGAGTGCGGAGCCGAGCTGTCGAGGTCCTGCTTGTGGTGATATTGATTTTGGCAGTGCATATCTTGCATATCAGGGTGACCCGAGAGACCGTCGGGTTGACGGATAAGTCCAGGGTACTGCTGGACATGGCCGTTGAGGTTATGTGCCGCCCCGTACCCTTCGAATTCTGCTTGGAGAGCCTGTTGGTGACCGTTCGGAGTGGGTTGGTGCCCGTGGACAGTGGTACCGATAAGGGCCTCCACTGCGTCCTCAGGTGTCAGGCCAAAAGTGTGGGGATACATTTGCTGAGAATAACCTCCACTGCTGGGCGTCCAGTAAAGATCATCAGGGTTCCTTTGCTCACCCGGATTGAAACTCGGTGACGATGGCACCGAACTGCAAGGGGTGCTGACCGGGGTAGAGGAGACTGAGTCCGGTCTCTGGAGCTCGCTGCACGGCCCAATGAATGAGTGATCAATCCCCTGCATTGTCTCCTTCTTCACTTCGAACTTCATCAAGTCGAACTCACTGACATAACCCAAAGGGGTTTTCGGCAGACCCAGATTTGTATGCGATTCGGCGGTCATTCTTTCCAGGATCTATTTGTCTTGGCCACTTCCAAGGGGCACAAAACTCTATTCTTTCATGCAGTCTTTTGCAACAATTGCACTATTGATGAGACGCTTCATACAATTAGTAAGTCCGTCAAATTAAATCTACAGTGAAAACACGCGTGCGTAAAAATGGAAAGATAACCGTCCTCTTAATCGGATAGAAGAAAGGTGCTCTGAGTCCACGGCGGGGCCAAAAGCTCTGCATATGTGTAGCTGTCCTGGTTTATGCTTGCGAGCGCACTTTCTTCATAAAGAACCGTTGCATGATGTCACACGGTATAGACTACACCTCCCTGCTCTTCTCCAATAAAAAGACGACGAGAAGGGTAATTTGCATAATAGCTGATGTGTGCGTTTTGACAATCCAACAAAGGTTGAATGTAGAATGATGCCCAACATTTCTTTTACATAGACCTGCAAAGACATATTGTAGACTACACATTTTACAGGCTACTGTGGCCTACTTTATTTAATTTGTGCATATGTTTCTCTTTCTCTCACACACTACCTCACCACTTGATGTATTAACATAGTTTATTGTGAAAGACCACAAGGGAACTGATGCTGGAATGCAAAGCATCTGAGGACTAAATATTTAGTCTGTAGACTATATGTCCAGGGATATATTATAGTCAATAGGGCTAGTTATTAAAAATGTAGACGCACTAAATTACCATCTGACTTTCCATATAAATAACATAAAACTATCACAGTTTTAAAGTCACAATTGTATTTGGACAATGGTCTTTATATTTAAGTGGAAGTCCATCATGCAAAAACACAATTCAATAATTCTAATAGAGCTGTTGTGCGTTTGCAATAATCCACCACCACCCATAATAAACAAATAGCCTATACTCTCTAGTCCATGACTAGCCCACTGAAAATAAATATTTATATTCCACTTGTATGTGTTATTATTTGATTTCTGGTTAAATTATATGGACAAGCATAAAGGGTGGACCATAGAGTTAGAAATAGGTAAATTATAAATAACTGTATTTCTATGGGGTTTCTCCTGAGAGTTCTGGTAGCCAAATTGTATATTTATAGATCTATGCTGACCCCTTGTGGTGATATGAGGAAAACGTCACTATTGACCCTCAGAGTATACTGAGCAGTGAATGAAAGCTAGTGTTGTGTCATTGTCTGATATCTACCCTGTAATTTTTTCCTTAATAATTTTTTAAATATTGGCTTTTTATAATGTCAGAATGTACAGAGCATGCACAGTAAGTAAGTATGATGATGGTGGCTTGTGGTTCTCAATACCCCCCTCCATTCAGTCTGGCCCCTTGGTTATAGGGTCTGGCATAGCTTTCTCTACCTCTTAAGTTGTTTTTGTCCATGGCAGAACAGATTCTGATGAGAATACCTCATCAGAAACCAAGTGTCCTCCTGATTGATGTGAGTGTTGCAGTTATTCTAAACACCATCAGGATTTCTCTCCCTCTCTCTCACAACATCTATCCCACATGGTCAGAGGCTGCAGCTAGGCACTGGTTATTTGGTAAACATACTGGCTTCTAATGAAATTAGTTGTTTTTTTAGACCAGTGTCAGTAAAGGAACATGGAGAAAATGGAAAGCAGCATAAACATAAAAGCAATGACCAGACTGCACAAGGCGGAAATTATGATTGCTGTAGAACAACTGAGGTATGGAAGAGAGAGAAAGAGAGAAAGAGAAGCTTGGTTTTCTTTACAGTTATGCTACCTGTAGAAACATACTGTGTTGAAATCCAACAAGTTCATTTCAGATAGTCACATATTTTCTTCAGCCGACCTTCCCATAAAAAATCTAACAATATTAGATAAAATATATCATGCAGAAATGTCATAACTGAAATTGATTAAATACATGTTTCAATAAAAAAAAATTATGTGCCCTTGCCTACTTATACTAGTTATAGCTGATTAATTGTACATTGTATCTCACTGCAACATTGAGGCTGCATGATGGCAAACTGATCAAGGACCGACTGTACCATCTGCACACTTACCCCAACTACTTTGTGGCCCAAGAGCTTACAGACTGACTGATCAGCCACAAGGAAGCTCTCGATCGGGCAACGGTGGTCTGCCTCATGCAACACCTTATGGACATGACATTGTGCACCATGGTACTGTAGGGCACCACAGTAACATCTCTAAGGGGATATAAAATGCACAGTAAGAGCTTTTCCAAGAGCCTATAGCCCTGACACAGGACCAAGTGTATATTCAACTCCTATTATACACTTCCTCCTACATCAGGGATACCAAGAGCCAAGGAGCTTTGCCAATATACTAACATTGATACAGGAGATCCAAAATGCTGAACTATAAAGTAGGGAAATGTGAAAACATTTTCAGGAAATGTTTCCTTTCTGATCTCTTTAGTTTGTGACAAGTACCCTATGTTCAAGGATGCAACATTTCTGTACCGTTTCCGTAAGGATGATGACATATTTCCATTTAACACTGTCAAGGTCTTCATCCAAGGACAACGATTGTATAAGCAGTAAGAACTACTTTGTTTACCCTGGGGGTCTCTGTCTGGTAGGAACTGGTGCCCTTGAAGAAGTCAAGCCTAGCTTAGGAAGAAGGGTAGCCACATCATCTGAATTACAGAATGTTCTCAGTATGTGCTGGTTTTGGTGATTATGGACTGAAACATTCAACTTTACCAATTGTGTACACAAGTTTGTGTGTAACTGTTCCATTCATTCTGTCTCTCGAGTGCAAAATGGATGTGACATGTTTTGTGTGTGTGGTGTGTTTTGCAGTGTAATAACTGTCAGACTCCATTCTGCATCTAAGGGAGGCGCAGGGTGTTGCATACCAGCGCTCCTTCCCTGGCTGCCAGTTGATCGACTGGTTGCTACAGAATGGAAAGACAGAGAGCAGGCGCCAGGGTTTGGAGCTCTGCCATGCCTTGCTGGAGCATGGCATCATTCATCCCGTTGTGAGATGTTACCTTTTGACCTTTGGCCCATTACATTTGGCTCCCAAGTTGTGCAGCACTCTAAGGCACTGCATCTCAGTACTAGAGGTGTCACTACAGACACCCTGGTTCGAATCCAGGCTGTATCACAACCAGCCGTGATTGGGAGTCCCATAGGGCGGCGCACAATTGGCCCAGTGTCATCCGGGTTTGGCCTGTGTAGGCCATCATTGTAAAATAAGAATTTGTTCCTAACTGACTTGCCTACTAAAATAAAGGTTAAATTTAAAAAATAAAAATAAAATTGAGGTAATACTGGTTCCCCAGCCTCACAGTTGCTAGCCTACTTAAATGACTTCTATCATAACCAATTAGTATGATGCTTTTTGTGGTCCCCTATATATAGTACCAGTCAAAACTTTGGACACACCTACTCATTCAAGGATTTTTCTTTATTTTTTACTATTTTCTACATTGTAGAATAACGATTAAATAATGCATGTGGAATCATGTAGTAACCAAAAGAAGTGCTTAAAAACAAAATTGAAATATATTTTCTATTATGGATTCTTCAAAGTAGCCACCCTTTGCCTTGATGACATCTTTATACACACTTGGCATTCTCTCAACCAGCTTCACCTGGAATGCTTGGAATGCAGACCAAAGGATAGATTTCCACCAGGCAAATGTCCAATGCTCGTGTTTCTTGGCCCAAGCAAGCCTCTTCTTATTATTGGTGTCCTTTAGTAGTAGTTTCTTTGCAGCAATTCGACCATGAAGGCCTGATTCACGCAATCTCCTCTGAACAGTTGATGTTGAGATGTGTCTGTTACTTGAACTCTTTGAAGCATTTTTTTGGGCTGCAAGTTCTGAGGCTGGTAACTCTCATGAACTTATCCTCTGCAGCTTCCTTTCCTGTGGCAGTCCTCATGAAAGCCAGTTTCATCATAGCGCTTGATGTTTTTTGCGACTGCACTTGAAGAAGCTTTCAAAGTTCTTAAAATTTTCCGTATTGACTGACCTTCATGTCGTAAGGTAATGATGGACTGTCGTTTCTCTTTGATTATTTGAGCTGTCCTTGCCATAATATGAACTTGGTCCTTTACGAAATAGGGCTATCTTCTGTATACCACCCTTACCTTGTCACAACACAACTAATTGGCTCAAAAGCATTAAGGAAATAAATTCCACAAATGACCTTTTAAGAAGGCACGCCTGTTAATTGAATTGCATTCCAGGAGACTACCTCATGAAGCTGGTCGAGAGGATGCCAAGAGTGTGCAAAGCTGTCATCAAGGCAAAGGGTGGCAACTTTGAAGAATCTCAAATATAACATTTATTTGTTAAACACTTTTTTTGTAACTACATGACTCCATATGAGTTATTTCATAGTTTTGATGTCTTCACTATTATTCTACTTCTAATAAAAAATAAAGAAAAACCCTTGAATGAGTAATTTCTATATATATATATATATATATATCATTCAAGGATGAGTACTGTCTATATATATATATATATATATAAATATAAATATAGACAGTACTCATTCAAGGGTTATATATTAGATTATTCAAAGTAGCCACCCTTTGCCTTGATGACAGCTTTGCACACCCTTGGCATTTTCTCAACCAGCTTCATGAGGTAGTCACCTGGAATGTATGTCAATTAACAGGTGTACCTTCTTAAAAAGTTAATTTGTTGAACTTCTTTCCTTCTTAATGAGTTTGAGCCAATCAGTTGTGTTGTGACAAGGTAGGGTTGGTATACAGAAGATAGCCCTATTTGGTAAAACACCAAGTCCATATTATGGCAAGAACAGCAAAAATAAGCAAAGGGAAACGACAGTCCATCATCACTTAAAGACATGAAGGTCAATCCGGAAAATGTTAGGAACTTTGAATGGGACAGTACGTCATCCCCAATTCTAAGATTAGAGCGTGAAAATTTTAGCCTCTTGGATTCTGCCATAGAGTTATATTAGAAGTGCCCATCCAAGAAGGCTCAAGGCCATTGGCCACAGAAAGAATGACATCAAATCATGTTATATCTACAGTAACTTTGATTGGACTGATCATGTCAACATCTCACTTTCAATGTCTTAGCTAGCAGTCATCATCAGTTGTCATCAAGTTGACAATCTACTGGCAAATTCTTTTTAATCCTTGTCATATGATGAGAGATAATGAAGAGAAATTATAGATAAAACGTATCGGTGCTCATCGGCCATTGTACATAAAGATTACACAAGTTGGAAATAGCAAACTCTTGTATGCTACAGCATAAATGATGTAATATGCAAGGGAGAAATCTATACTGTAGCTAAAAAAGTAACGTAATACTAAGTGTATGTTGTGTAGTAAACTGTTAGTAGCCCATGTGCCTCACCCTAATAATTTGGAATAGTGCGGTATTGTAAACACATAGTAGTTGTGGTGCTTGGCTTGCACGTGCAAATTCAGCACACACAACATTATAATAGATTATAATAATAGATTTGCGTTATTTGACACGTCAAATTAAAAGCTTATTTAACGTGTCAAATAGTGTTATATAACGTGCATCTTTTTTGACACGCAAAGATAGAAATGGCGTTCAATGTGCCTCACTCTAATAATTTGGTCTATTTTCACCTCCTGTTCTAACTTGGTGGTGACTATAGCCTATAACCTGTTTCAAATAAATGTAATCATTGAATATTGTAAGAGTTGTCTGCCATATCAGCTATGTTTCTTAAAAGGCAGTAAATGAGGCTGAATGAACTATTTCGCTGCCAGACAAGGCTCCGCTGATAGCCAGGTGTAGCAGTGGTAAGGTGTTTGGACTGCTGTTGGGACAGCTTTATGTAGGCCCTAACAGTTTGTAAGCACCATTTGTTACTGTAAAATATGAATATGAATTCGAAGGACCAATAAAAAGGATAGAAAAAAACTTAGGTGCTGGGTTTTAGGCTGGTAGCAACCACCACAGGGTGTCCGTTCAGAACATGAGGAAGCAGTAGTTCCAGATCAAGGATTTAATGATGATCCACACACACACACATACAACACCACTCTCTCTGATACTAATTGTGGTTATTTAGCTGCATGCACAATAACATCAGAAATAAAAGCAATTTCTTCTAAGGAGGAAAAATAAGCAGGAGAGAAAAACAGCTTCATCATCAGAATGGACACTATAGACTGCTGAGGCTCTGCCTGGTCGGGTATTACCCTGTCCCGGGAAAGAAGGCTGCTTATTGACTAATAAAATGATGATGATTATGACCTCATTCCAATAGGAAAACCAAAAGAAAGTTGGGGTCTTGGAAAGGAGATGAGCTGGCCGTTTGAACAGTTACCATTATAGTGCAATTAATGTATTGTTTAGTGTTGTGTTGTGTAGTGGCTTTGCTGGCATGCATCCCACCTTTTTTTTTTGCCCCACTAAGATTTACATGATAAAATCGCCACTGAAAACATTTTTTTTTAATAATAATATTGAGCAAGAACGTCTTCTTTTTCGGACCTTCTGCCGAGTCTCAAATCCAAAATGCTGGAGTATAGAACCAAATTAAAAGTTGTAGCTTCACTGTCCAAATAAATATGGGGCGGTAGCCTAGTGGTTAGAGCTCTGGACTAGTTACCGAAAGGTTGCAAGATCAAATCCCTGAGCTGACAAATCTGTTGTTCTGCCCCTGAACTAGGCCGTCATTGAAAATAAGAATTTGTTCTTAACAGACTTGACTGGTAAAATAAATAAAAATATTTAGGGTAGTGTATGACCTTCATTTTCTAGTCTTGTCTCTATTGGGGGAAATAAATATAGTCCCCTTATAACAGCATCTCATGTGATGGGGGATGCTGGGGCTTTGTGATCAGAGGTATGGCCCCAGTTTACGTCCAGGCAGTCGATCCTGGAAGCCCTGCTGCAGGGGTTAAGGTAACACAAACATAGTTCCTATTTTTTGTGACATTCTCCTGATTCTTATTGTAAACCTAAGTGAGTCAGGTGAATGGGCAAAGCATTCTTCACCTGGGTTACTGCCAGGTCACCAGGCTGGTGATGACGGGACCTCGCACTGTTGTGTTGGAGGTCATGGAACCACTGGGGTGACCAGAAGTACCTTCAAAATTCTCCAAAACCTGCCTCAGAAATCTCCTGAACTAGCTAAACTATTGTGTGCTGTGTTACAAAGGGGCAGTGTGGTTGGACATTTGTACAAATTGATCTCTAAGCTATATATTGATCTGTAAGATACTACTTCCAATTTCTTGGGAGACTCTTGAAAAATGTTTTATAAGAGTGCATGGCTTTGTTGTTGAGCATCCATGCTGTAGATTGTTTAGTTAGATAGTATTAGCCTATTCCTGGTGGTGGCTACAGTTGCTAGCCTAGAGAAAAATTGGCAAAACTAACTAAAACTATATCACAGGGTCAGAGTGTAGTAGCCTAGTCAAATACTTTTTATAACTAGCTCATTGTTCTGTCTGTGGCCTAGTCTTCTATGGGCCCACATGTCGTGGAATAGGTGGGTGGCTCCAGTCAGAGTAAAAAATATATGATGCTTTTGGACCACTTTCCTTGATTTTACACCCAAGAAACATAGGTGTGACTTTTGAAACAATTAGATACTCAGTACTAAGGGAAGCACATATCTCAGAAAAAAATATTGTACATTTAAAACTTATCTCCCCAAACATTCACTTCCGTCTTTTCCTCCTCGCCATTTTGGATTGACTTGGCTCGGGTTAGTTGGGAACGTTCAAGAGAAGTGCTGATGATTGTCGGATTCAATTGTAACAGTCCAATTGGCCATGTATGCTGTACAATATGCACTAGAAATCCACCCCACATATTGTGGCTATTAGCTAGCAATTAATTGAACGTATATTGCAGATGGCTGAGATTTTGCTAACTAGCTAAACAGCACCACCGGCTTGGCGAGGACGAACAACAACCGCATCATTGAGTTGGATTCATTTGTTAGCCAACGAGCTACCGTTACTTGTTAGCTAGCATTTATCTCAGCAAACCATTTGGGCAGCCAGTTTTTGTGTGGTTGGGTTCGGAGACATACCAGGTAAGATTGGTTAGAGTTGAGGCGCGGTATTTTGTATAACTAGTTATCTAACTAGTTATGGCGGCAAGTTAACTAGCGAACAAACATGCCTGGCTATCATCGGCTGGCTAGACATTGGCTAGCTACTGCATGCTAGCCAGTTCGCCTTCTGCTAAACTGACGCTAGCTAACAAATAAGGTATCTTAACTAGCATCCATTGTGTATTTTCTTTACCTCACTTCATAATGATTACTAACATTAAACATAACGTTAGCTAGATAACCAACCTTTGACAAAGGATTTGTAACTAACCATCAGAGGTTTAAGTGATGTTAGCTAGCTTAATTCGCTAACGCGTTAGGCCCATATTCGTTTTAGTCTTAATTTAAGGTCAGTCATAAGGTTAGCACTGTGGTTAGGTTTAAAATCACTTAAAGATAAATTGTAGAAATGGGCGGGGTTTATGATTTTGTGGCTATGGTAAGTAGTGACGACCGCATAGCTACATAAGGACGTTTCAGCTGTACAGGAAGCCAATAGATGAGAATAATGTTGTACCAGAATTGAAGTCGCATCATGTCTGTGCCAATCAATGCTGTTTGTGATTTAGCTATGATCTTCGAATGCAAATAATCTTAACGTTATTGCCAAGTACCTCAACTCCACGATGATTTCATCTACGGAGTTGAATGTAGACTATCTTTTTTTATTAACCTACAACGCATTCGAGTCGCTATGCAATCGATACTTCAAATATTACAATGTTTGTCCTCTATTGCGTGCATTTTTTTTGTTTGCTGAAATGCATACTTTTTAATAAGACTTTAATGAAGTAACTACAACCAGCGACTGTTTCTAAATTGCTGTTGCTCTAAGATGCCAATTCAGCACGAATGCGCATGTGCCAATTAAATCTCAACAAGGTAACGGTTGTATTTGATTAATGTTTTATTAAAACGTTTCAACAAACAAACGCTCGCAACAGCAGAGGATAAACTGGTACATGGTAAGGGTTTAAGAATGTGCTTTTTTTTGTATTGACTTCATAGCAAGTCAGTGGTTCATTTAAAACAAAAACTAGTTTGAGATCAACCCTGGATAAAATCATCATGGAGTTGAGGTACTTGGCTAACTTTGTGTATGAGCAGGCCATATGGGTTTGACATGAGTAGTAATAGAATTCTCTGTGATTTATTCTTGCAGTCTGGAAAGATGTATCAACTCCCTGTGAACAACCTCACTAGGATACGAAGAGCAAGGAAACAGGTGAAGGTGGCTCTCTGTGACATTGGACTGGAGTACTGTAAGGAGCAAGCGGAGGTAGGAGAGAAAATAAAACAAGTCATAGCTTTTACCTATCACTAAGGTTTTAGTGTTGTGTGTGTGCGCCTAACGTAAGAGTTTCACTCATTTTTATAGTCATTTGTGCTTCCGAAAAAAATATGGTGGTAAAAATTAATAGGCATATAATCTAATTTGACAAGTTCCAGCATACAGTACTGTGATTTCTGATCAGAATAATTGTCCCTCTCACATAGGACCTCAAAGAATTTTGCCCAGATGAGAACTATGTGAAGAATACTGTCTGCCTGGAACTTTGTTCATGGGATCCGACATTCTCAAAAACACAGGTAAATGACTCACACTAGAAATGAGAAATTAATTTAATTACCCCTTATTCTGGGGCTTGTAATGATTATAGTACTTCTTTGTTTGTCACAATCATAAATACAACTAGTTTTGGATAAAGGAGCAACCATTTCAATTTTGTAAATGTTGTGATTACATTTTCAAACTCGCCTGTTTATTATTTTAATTTTTTACAGGAGTACCGGTCAAAGCCTTTCTGCTGCACAGAGTGCAACTTCTCTTCCAAGTACTACTCGGGCTACAAAAACCACTTCCGAAATGTCCACAGGCACAACTTTGAGAACCGCATCCTGCTCAACTGCCCTTACTGCACCTTCACTGCGAGCAAGAAGACAATGGAAACGCATGTCAAGGTCTTCCACATATCTAGTGTGGCACGTCAGGGTCTAGGGGGCTACCAGGGGGCTGCTGTGGGGGCAAATAACAAGGTGGAGAAGGCAATGTACTATTGCAAGAAGTGTAACTTCCGGGACCCTCTGTACAATGTTGTGCGAAGGCACATCTACAGGGAGCACTTCCAGCATGTGGTCTCACCCTATGTTGCCATGGTCTCAGCAACATCAGTCAAAAATGGAGCCAATGCTGTCAACGGCAACAACATCCTCTGTAAGCGCTGTCAATTCTCCACCCGTAGTTATGAGGCGCTGGTGCAGCATGTCATTGAATATCATGAGCGCATTGGCTCTCAGGTGACAACCATGATTGGACATGCTAACGTTGTGGTGTCCAGACCGCAAAGCTATGGGATGGCCCAGAAGGGTTCTGTGATGACTGGGGGTCGTACCCTGACATCTGAACAGGTTAGCCATATGGTGGGGGTCCATCTAAAGCAGGGACCTACTGGACTAAAGAATGTGACAAGTCAGTCCTCTATTGCTGGCCAGCGTTTGAACATTCCTGGCAATGGTGGTTTGGGAGAAGGTGCTAATGCTAGTCTTACATCCCAAACACAGAAGTGGAAAATGTGCACAGTCTGCAATGAGCTCTTCCCTGAAAACCTGTACAGTGCTCATTTTGAGAAGGCACACAGGGCTAAGAAGGTATGGGCAATTGCCAAGTATATCATGAAGATCCACAACTTCACCAGTAAGTGTTTGCTTTGCAACCGATATCTTCCCAGTGACACGTTGCTTAACCACATGCTGATCCATGGGCTCACCTGCCCACAGTGTCATGCCAGCTTCAATAATGTGGAGAAAATGCTAGATCATGTGGGGCAGGCTCATCCAGATGACTTTGTTGGTCCTCCAGCCGCCTCCCCGCTTACCTTTGACCTCACGATTGGGCAGGCTAAGAACAAAATCATACAGCTTATTGTTATAACCTATAACATGAAGGAACCTGTAGCTGCTCAGGAGCAGTCTATGGCTTCCCATGCCCAGAACAGCTTCCACACTCCAGTGAAGAGTCTGCCTTCGAAGATGCCAGTGAATAAGAAGGACATGCTTGCCAGAAGTCAAGCCACTGTATCTGGCAGCAATGAGGTTGGCAAGACCCTATGCCCACTATGTTTTACCATCCTCAAGGGTCCTATATCTGATGCCTTGTCACAGCATCTGAGAGAACGACACCAAGTGCTTCAGACAATGCACCCTGTAGAGAAGAAGATGACGTACAAGTGCATCCACTGTTTGGGCGTCTACACCAGCAACATGGTGGCCTCCACGATCACTCTGCACCTTGTGCAGTGCCGAGCTGTGGGAAGGGCCCAGAAGGGCCTGGGACCAAAGTCTGCCTTGACACTCAACTCCTCTGGTGCAGGGTTCTTAAAGCGTCAGCTACCCTCCCAACCCATGTCTGGCTCCAAGAGGATGAAGATAAAAAATGATGTATATTCCCCCATGAATATGGACAAGCCAGGGGAGGCCGTGGATCTAGTGTTGGACCCTAGGAACTATGAGCACAAGACTTATGAAGCACGCAAAGCCTTCCTCACGACCTATTTCAATCGTTGCCCCTATTTAACTTCACAGGAAGAAGAGAAGCTGTCTGCAAGCCTGTGGCTCTGGAAGTCTGACATTGCCAGTCACTTCGCTAATCGACGGAGGTCATGTGAGGGAGACTGTGAGACCAGGAAATTGAAAGTGCTACTTGGCTTTGACATGCAGGCACTCAAGGGACTGAAGCATGACATGGACTTTGAGGAGAAAACCAAGCTCCCCATCACGTCAGTGGAGAAGGCCTTTAAGTCTAGGCCGGCTCTTAACACAGACCAAAGAAAGCAATGCGAGACAATTAACTGTACCCTCAAGCTAAGTACTTACACAGAACCCATATCTATTGACTCATCTGATAGTGAGTCGGAACCAGAGGACTGTTCCATTGAGAATGGGCAAGTTGACACACCAAAATCTGTGGATGTCACATCTTAAGGAAAATCAAACCTGCCAGAAGAGAGATCTCCAAGCATTGAGGCGCCAAAAATAGAGATGGGCCCTTATCAAGATGGTTGATCAAAAACCTGAATCACCTTCTGTTAGTTTACTACAGACTCTAGGCCTAAATAAGGTGCCTTGGGTCGGTAAGATGATCCATCAAAATGAGAGCAGCCTGAAAGACCTGCGGTACAGGGGAAGCATGAGGGTTTGGTGCAGGTAATCCTTACACTCTGCAGTTCTTCAGTTATAGGGAAGTCAGGGAAGGTAGGAGAGACTGACAGGACAAATTAAGACTTCATAAATTCAGTGGGATGCTCAGTTTAAGTAAAGAATAATTACTAATTCATAAATTAGGAACTACACAAGTATAGAAACTAGCTGTTAAAACTTCTGGCTCCAGATAAAGGTATGCTGAAATGGTGCAAAAGAAAATGTATGGTGTCTGTAGCTAATATTGGTGGGAACATTGTACATATTTAGTAGGCCTACATTAGATTATGCATACATTTAGACTGTCAGTTTTAAGTGAAATTCAAAAACTTTCACTTCTTATAGGCATATGGATTGTCCTCCCATATGATGTATTATTGTTATTTCAATTTTAGAGATAGCAGGGTAACATGTATACATACCTATGTTCACTTTTGTTTAAACAAAGAAATTGGTTTAATAAAGCTTTTTTCAAAGAACCTTCATTTGACTAACAGTATATCATGTTATTGTGCCCCTCCATTATACAAATATACTCCATTGTAATAAAATAAAATAAAAATATATATACAGTACCTAGGGTTGCAAAGGGTCGGAAACTTTCCGGGAAGTTAAGCCCTGGATTTGGGGAATTTTGCTTAAATCCATCAAAAAAGTTTGCTTATAACAGTGAACCTTTTTTGTACGATACACAAGGAAATTCTAGATCTTGTGGCATATTTTGGTTAAACTGCTCAATTCAATGGAATTGCAACCCTCTGCATGCACAGTGCACTCTTCCATCACATGTACAGCTGATTCTCAAGATCTTGCACGCTAATGAGATTCTATTGAGACCACACTACTACACTGAGCAAAGGACTACTTGCTTTCTGGTAAGTTTTGATTACAATAATGGGTGGGGTGAATATATTTTGTATGACAATTTTTTTGTTAATCGTAAATGGTAGCTTACAGCAAAGTGTGTTTTAAAGCATTTCTAACTTGTTAACAATTTCTGCAAGTCAGTTTTTGCTACCATGTGGATTTTGACTTGCTTGAGCCTGCTAACTGAGTGTTAATTCACCTGTTACCATACATGTTTCATTTAAATTAAATTAAAAATCTTACAAAGGAGTTTAATCTAACTGCTTAACTATTTATCTGTACATGGAATTATATATATTTTTTATTTTATTTGTTCTTCTAATCGTTACAGGAAAATGCCACGGGCACTATCTGATGTGTGGAGACATTTCACTGCAGCTAATGTAGAAGGAAAAGTTGTGTACATTTGCCAATACTGTGCCAAATCATATGTGAAGAATGCAACAAAGATGCAGAATCATCTGGCCAAGTGCATAAAGTTCCCTCAGTGCTCACATCAAGCAACCTCTGACAAAAGTCCCTCTACTTCTATTCGAGGTGAAAATGATGAATCGGACACCTTATCGATAGCAACAGCTCATGGTACTCCTGGAATCAGAAGTTTTTTTTGACTCAATGGAGGAATGTAATCAGAGAAATGCTGATGAATGTCTTGCTCGAGCTGTGTATGCAACTGGTTCACCTCTGCTCACAGGCAATGTGTATTGGAAGAGATTTCTGAATGTTCTTCGCCCAGCATACACCCCTCCAACCAGGCATGCTTTATCTACTAATTTGCTGGATGCAGAGTTCAAGTGAAGGTCAAGCAAATCATAGAGAAAGCAGACTATTGCAATCATCTCTGATGGGTGGTCGAATGTCCGTGGGAAAGAAATAATTAACTACATCAACTCCACCCCTCAACCAGTATTCTACAAGAGCACAGACACAAGGGATAACAGACACACCAGTCTCTAGATTGCAGATGAGCTGAAGTCAGTCATCAATGACCTTGGACCACAGAAGGTATTTGCACTGGTGACAGACAATGCTGCGAACGTGAAGGCTGCTTGGTCTAAAGTGAAGGAGTCCTACCCTCATATCACACCTATTGGCTGTGCTGCTCATGTATTGAATCTGCTCCTCAAGGACATCATGGCACTGAAAACAATGGATACATTCTACAAGGGAGCCAGGGAAATGGTTTGGTATGTGAAGGGTCAAGTTATAGCAGCAATTTACTTCACCGAGCAAAGTGAGAAGAATAAGAGCTCCACAATAAAGCTGCCCAGCAACATCTGTTGGGGTGCTGTTGTCATCATGTTTGACAGTCCTGGAGGGGAAGGAGTCTCCAAGAAATGGCCATATCACAGTCTGCCGATATGGACAGCCCCATCAAGAGGATCCTCCTGGATGATGTATTTTGGGAGAGCGGTAAGCAGCCTGAAACTCCTGAAACCTATAGCAGTAGCCATTGCATGGATTGAGGGAGACAATGCCATCCTGTCTGATGTTCAGACTCTGCTTGCAGATGTAAGAGAAATCCATACTGCCCTGCCCACTTCACTGTTGCTCCAAGCAGAGGAAACTGCAGTTCTGAAATGCATCAAAAAGCGTGAAGACTTCTGCCTGAAGCCCGTACAGAGTACATGTTGGACCCCAAGTATGCTGGCAAGAGCATCCTGTCTGGTTCAGAGATCAATAAGGTCTATGGCGTCATCACTACCGTGTCTCGCCACCTTGGCCTGGATGAGGGTAAGGTTCTTGGCAGTCTGGCGAAGTACACTTCCAATTAAGGGCTTTGGGATGGATATGCAATATGGCAGTCGTGCCAACATATCTCATCAGCCACCTGGTGGAAGGGACTTTGTATCTGAGGCTCTTTCCCCTGTTGCCTCCACCATCCTCCAAATTCCACCATTAGCTGCCTCAGAGTGCAACTGGTCCTTGTTTTGGAACACACACACCGAGGCACGCAACAGGCTGACAAATACAAGGGTTGAAAAATTGGTTGCCATCCGGGCAAATTTGAGGCTTTTTGAGCCTGACAATGAGCCATCCTCAAGGTTGGAAAGTGACAGTGAAGATGAGGCCTCTGATGTTCAAGAGGTGGACATTGAGTAGGTCGAGGGAGAAGACATGGAAGCCTGAGAGGAAGACAACCAAAGCTTTAGTTTCTAGGCTTTCATGTTACAGAGATGTATGTTGAAAATGTATTTTGGGAGATGCGATGGATCATTGGGGATGATTCAATTTTCCCTTTCTTTTGTTCAGTGAAATCATCCTATGTGAAGAGTCAACTCATTTAATTAAAGTTCAATTCGTAGCTAGTTATTTTATTTATTTTGGAAGGATTTAATAATTTGCAATTGTCTACTTAAGGTAAAATGTTTGTTTCTGTCTCCATATGATATGGTAAATATATCCAATGTAAAAAGCATCTACATTTAAATGGTATTAATATTAATTTGCATAGATTCCTGTTAATTCCAATGGAAAGTTTCCATCTCTGAATATTCCCCAAAATGTGCAACCCTAACAGTACCATTCAAAAGATTGGACACACCTACTCATTCAAGGGTTTTTATTTTTACTATTTTCTACATTGTAGAATAATAGTGAATACATCAAAACTATGAAAAAACACATGATTCCATGTAGTAACCAAAAAAGTGATAAATCAAAATATATTTTAGATTCTTCAAAGTAGCCAGCCTTTGCCTTGATGACAGCTTTGCACACTCTTTGCATTCTCTCAACCAGCTTCATGAGGTAGTCACCTGGAATGCATTTTAATTAACAGGTGTGCCTTGTTAAAAGGTAGTTTGTGGAATTTCTTTCCTTACTGCGTTTGAGCCAAATAGTTGTGTTATGACGAGGTAGTGGTGGTATACAGAAGTTAGCCCTATTTGGTAAAAGACCAAGTCCATATTATGTCAAGAACAGCTCAAATAAGCAAAGGGAAATGACAGTCCATCATTACCTTAACACGTGAAGGTCAGTCAACATGGAAAATGTCAAATACTTTGAAAGTTTCTTCAAGTGGTGTCCCAAAAACAATCAAGCGCTATGATGAAACGGCCTCTCATGAGGACCAACACAGGAAAGACCCAGAGTTACCTCTGCTGCAGAGGATGATTTTGTTAGAGTTACCAGCCTCAGAAATTGCAGCCCAAATAAATACATCACAGTGTTCATAACAGACACATCTCAGCATCAAATGTTCAGAGGAGGCTGCATGAATCAGGCCTTCATGGTCGAGTTGCTGCAAAGAAACCACTTCTAAAGGATACCAGTAAGAAGAGACTTGCTTGGTTCAAGAAACACGAGCAATGGACATTGGACCGGTGGAAATCTGTCCTTTGGTCTGAGTCCAAATTTCAGATTTTTTTTCTCCAGCTGCTGTGTCTATGGGAGACGCAGAGTAGGTGAACAGATGATCTCTGCATGTGTGGTTCCCACCGTGAAGCATGGAGGAGGAGGTGTGATGTGTGGGGGTGCTTTGCTGGTGACACTGATTTATTTAGAAATCAAGGCACACTTAACTAGCTTGGCTACCACAGCATTCTGCAGCGATATGCCATCCCACCTGGTTGTGCTTTTTGGGACTATCATTTGTTTTTCAACAGGACAATGACCCAAAACACACCTTCAGGCTGTGTAAAGGCTATTTGACAAAGAAGGAGAGTGATGGAGTGCTGCATCAGATGACCTGGCCTCCACAATCCCCTGACCTCAACCCAATTGAGATGGTTTGGGATGAGTTGGACCGCATAGTGAAGGAAAATCAGCCAACAAGTGCTCCGCATTTGTGGGAACTCCTTCAAGACTGTTGGAAAAGCATTCCAGGTGAAGCTGGTTGACAGAATGACAAGAGTGTGCAAAACTGTCATCAAGGCAAAGGGTGGCTACTTTGAAGAATCCAAAATATATTTTGATTTGTTTAACACTTTGGTTCCTACATGATTCCATATGTGTTATTTCATAGTTTTGATGTCTTCACTATTATTCTACAATGTAGAAAATAGTAAAAATAAAGAAAAACCCTTGAATTGAGTAGGTGTGTCCAAACTTTTGACTGGTACTGTATATATTTTACCTTTATTTAACTAGGCAAGTCAGTTAAGAACACACTCTTAGTTACAATGAAGCCTACCCCGGCCAAACCTAGGCCAATTGTGCACATCCCGATGGGACTCCCAATCACAACCTGATGTGATACAGCCTGGATTTGAACTAGGGACATCTCTTGCACTGAGATGCAGTGCATTAGACGCTGCACCACTCTCTATACTAGAGATTATACTCCAAAATCTTTGGGGGAACACGTTGACATAAATATCTGAACACACGGATAATCTGCCCGCGATAATTTGAACACGATCTCAACTTCCGGTGTGTCTTTGATTGGTGATTCATTTTGTGAGAAGGCGGAACATCCGATCTACGTGTACAAAACTGGCCAATGGCATTATTGGCCTTCTCGCCGCTCCAATTCGCTTGAAATATGTCGTTATTTTAAATGCTTTTATGCACAAAAATTGAATTTACCTTTAAAAAAACTCGATGCTTATTTATTGAAAGGTACATCAGTCTGATTTGCAATTGTAAGTATGACAGACCATGATATTTTAAAGGATTGGTTTAAGAAATATTGCTATGGAGATGGGAAGCTTGTATAGTGAGTGTAAAAGCAGCTGTCATGTGTAGCTAGGTAGCGGCGATGCTAATTTGCTAGTTACGTATACATACATACATTTGACTTATTTTATGAATACCGTATTAAGAAATTACTGCTTGTTTGTCACTTGTACCCTAGGTGATATTAACTTGATCTCAATACGTTTGTTTTTGAGCTTTGAAATCCATTTATATGGCAGTAGCGCAGCATTAAAAGCAAACACATTTTGACAATTTGTTGTGCACTCTTGTCAAACGTGCTATAATGTAAAATAGTAGCTATATTAGCTGGTTCGTTGTATATAGCCAAAGAAGTGCATTGTTCGGTGGAAATTAATATGATGGTTATAGCTTTAGATAGCCAAGACCGATAGCTTGCTACCTGACATCAAAGCGGCGCCCCAATGGTATGGCGTAATAAGTTTCATACAGTATGTGTCTAAAAAAAAAAAACTTAAAAAAACATCTACCATACCCAACAGACCTGGGTTTAGCAGTGCAGTATTTCAAGGTGATTGTGATGCTGCTGGGGCAGAGTTCCATTCTTAATAACAATGAACAATAGAATCCAGTGTTTTCATGTTTTCTGCACCAGAGAATTTGTGTGAGTGTGTTTTTTTTCTTCCAGGGTGTGATAACTTGTTGCATCCCAGAGGAAACTGCCAGACAGCAAGCCTTTATTCCAGACATCTCAGTTAGTGTGAGATATGGCAGAAGAGCCCTGGGGATCCAAATAGAGTGAAAAGTCAATGGATAAAGAGGGTGCATAGAAGGTGGAAAAGATGTCTTACAGTAACAGGGAACTGGTGGTGTTTTTTATAAGCTATAGACTGTCCCAGAGGAATTATTCATGTTGTCAATTGGGGCTGGAGGGTGCAAGTGGACGGACTGAGGGAGATGAGGCCATTGCAAATGGGTCTGTGGGGAACAACCGGAACAGCCGAAGCAATTTGGCGAAGCCCTCATCTCCACAGGGGGTCATGGAGCCAGTGAAAGCAGCACTACGGGACTCAGTGGATGAGTTTGAGCTGCGCTACACCCGTGCCTTCAGTGACCTCTCCTCCCAGCTCCACATCACCCCTGCCACAGCCTACCACAGCTTTGAGAGTGTGATGGACGAAGTGTTCAGGGACGGGGTCAACTGGGGTCGCGTGGTGGGTCTGTTTGCTTTCGGCGGGGCCTTGTGTGTTGAGTGTGTTGAGAAGGATATGAGCCCACTGGTGACACGCATCGCAGACTGGATGACCACCTACCTGGACAACCATATCCAGCCCTGGATCCAGAGCCAAGGAGGATGGGTAGGTTGGAGCTGATACTTTACTCTGCACATTATACATCCTAATTATGGGATTTAGTAATACATTCTCATTGTCAACACTATTGTGCGTGCGCATCCTTTTCTGCACCCACTCTCTCTGAGAAATAGAGAATACCATGATAGACTACACTAAAGGGAGAAGCTACATAGGAGTATTGGGGCAAACAGCTGGGCTGCTAACACATAGTTCACTGTATTAATCTTCCTCTGTTCCTTGAAAGGACTGTTTTGCAGAGATCTTTGGCAGAGATGCTGCTGCAGACGTTCGAAGGTCCCAGGAGAGCATAATTAAATGGCTGCTATTTGGGGTGATTCTGCTTTCAGGAGTGCTGGTCGGCACTCTCATCATGAAGAAACGCCAATGAAGTGGTGTAATACGAGCCGCATCTAGTTTACCCCCAGCACATATAAATGCAAAATCAACAAAAATACAACTTTATAGTTTATGTTTACATAAGCCCAGTCTGCTTGTGCACTGACAGAAACCTGATGATTAGCCCTGGCTATAACAGTTTTTGGGCAATGAATATGTAGCTTGGTGAGCTGTCTCACTACTCACCTCTCCTGTGCTCTGTAACATTTGTTTTTACATTTGAAAAGTAATATGTAAAATAACATTTTATGACATTATTTTCTTACTTTTATAATTATTGGTTTTATTTTTTTAACTTGGATAGAGGGTGTTGCATTCGAGACTGGAGGTGCTTTAAATGGACCTGAAGCTAAGCGTGAATGGGAAAACTACAGCTGGTGTAGGAGGACATAGGAGATTGTTTATGTATTTTTAGGTTTGTGTGTTACCCTTTATACCCTAGTACCAACTACATACATTCTTTCCAAATTGACATTTGACCAATTACATTGAAGATTTTAGAATATTGTTTTTTATTTTGTGGTAACGGCCCAATGCTGCTGTTTTTGTCTTCATATCAAATCATTTTGGGGTAACAATTAAGTACCTTACTGTGATTGCTTTCAATCGAAATGGTAATAAAAAAAATTGTAAACTCCCTTAGCAAGAGAATTTCAGCTAGGACTCTGGTTGTGGTCTTAGTAGGGAGGGGGAAACAGCTCTCGCTAAAAGGGCATTATCATAATTTTCACAGTATTCTACCAACCTCTTAGTGGAAATATATATATATATAAAACACAGCTATATCATGTTTTTTACTGCATTGGGCCTTTAACTGAAACCTCAGTTTCAATGTGACAATTGCTCTAAAATGTTATGTTCTTTCCTTGCTGTACTGGAGTTTCAGGCATGCACTAAATAATAAAACATATTTATGTTTTAAGTGGGGGTTTTTCTATGTGATTCACAGACAACATTTCAACACAGATAGTGGGAACATGGAGAAAGTAATGAATTCAGATTTGTCCATGCTGCATTCTCATAATATGCCTTTAGGGGGTGCATGTGCTCAACAAATACAGTTTCTGGAGCGACTATTTTTCAGCCTCAACTCAGTGCAACATATCAGGAATACCTTGTCCTGTTTCCCAGAGAAAGTGTTGCTCTGAAAAGTCTACCTCTAACATACTGCCAATATCACATTGTCTCTTGGAGCTCCTCGCTAATAGAGTTTGGAAATTGTCTACAGTACTGATGGCAGTGAAACATCCAACTTGGTTTGGAATCATAGTCCTTCTACCCTTGCACAATTAAAAGAAGACATCACAATCCCTTTTAATTTAATATTTGAATGTATATAATTGTAAACACCAATGAAGTGGCGTAATACGAGCCACATCTAGTTTACCTCCAGCACATATAAATGCTAAATCAACGAAAATAGAACTTAAGAGTTTGTCATGTTTACATAAGCCCAGTGTGCTTGTGCACTGACAGATGATTAGCCCTGGCTATAACAATCCCTTTGAATTCAATATTTGAATATTTATATATATACATGTAGTTGTAAATCATGTATATTTATTTCTTATCCTACTTTTTTGTCTTTTTCAACAAAAATGTATTTTCAAGAGTAGGTACAGAACATATACAGCACATACTAAACATAACTCTGCAGTCATTTCCCAAGAGCAGAAATAGATTCACATAGTGGTGTTTTTTCTTACACAATGTTTATTGATGTATTACTCTGAACAATTATCGCATAGGCTGATACCAAACTTTTAGGTTATTTCTGATAATAACATACTATTGTATCTATTCATTGGAGCCTACATTATTCAAAACACATGAAGCAATGACTTCTCAAAGAATAATACTGAAAGTGTCAATGGAATAGACAGATGGGAACCAACGGATGGCCTGTGGTTGCTAATCTCTCCCTGTCATTTTTTGCCATTTCCCCAAACCATAGCTGGCCGCACCAGCAGATAAAGCCAATTAAGGAAAGGCTGAATAAATTATGGAAACTCACCAGCCTCTCGGAGAATCTAACTCTTACTCTCTTCATATTCTCATGTCATATTCACTAACTCAGCATCTTCTTATTTTTTTTAAGCTCACAAAACAGTGAGAGGAAGAGCCGAAACCTTGAGAAAAACAAGCAGAGTTGTGTATTAAAAAATAAATTATTATAGAGAGCATGTATTGTATATATACATTATATAATATTAGGAGGGATAGTTATGGGAAATAGAGATGGCTGAATTCTCAGTGATTTATTTCACAAGGCCTTTATACATTGGCTTGACACTATGGTCAGAGAGCCATGGATGTCAGAGAGCCCTGGAAGTCATACTGTATGAAGTTCGTTTTTGATATGCATTCTTCAAAAGCAGGCTGAAGATGATTATGATCCGCTCTCGTAATGAAAGTGGATGTAAGCTTGAGTCTAGGTGGCATGTTCACTGGCTCTTCTTGCAACGGTGGTGTGCTCACAAGGCTGAAACAAAATGTTGCATAAATAAAGGTCCTGCTTCTCCCTGTGACCATCATGGCAGAGTCCTTTCTCCCTGTGACCGTAATGTCAGTGAACCGTGGATTCAAGGGTTGTATAAACACAACTTTGCAAATGACTGTTTAGATCTAGATCTGGTCCATTGAATCTATTTGTCTGGATTTATGTCCACAGCTTGACATGTTCATGAAGATATTATTGTGGTAGTGTTTTTGAAAATAAGTTTATGTACAGGAATGTACAGTAATACTGAAGTCAAAATTATTCTCTTTAGAGAGCTGCTCACAAATGTAGCCTTCTTTATGGTCATGCCTCATGAATAGCTTGACACCACAAATAATGTTGTTTTTTATTAAAAAGTGACTGTTGTCATACTGTCATTTATTAGTTTGATATTATCATTGGATTAATATTACTGTGATAATCATTATTGTTAGATTGATTTGTCTGTTTAGATTGAATAGTCTGTCTATTGTTAGATTAAGTCTGTTGAAGCATGCGTGGGCATTGGGCTGAGTACCTATGTGCACTGCAGAGCCTCTTAGTGAGTAACTGGAGGGGAGTGTGTATGATTGGCTTTTGGCAGCAGGTGGGTGGTTTAGAGTGTGTGGCTTCAGTGATAAGTTATCAGTAGTCTGACAGCCACTGTACTGAATAACCCCAACCCCACTCCCCACCATGAAATAGAAAAAGAGACACTTTCGAGGTCACAACTTCTATATTATATTGAGATGTACTTGTCCATACCAATCTGTACATATAGCAGTCCGAATGTTGTCTAGTTCAGCCATGCTACATTTTACATTAAAAAAATGTAATTTAGCAGATGCTTTTATCCAGAATGATTTACAGTTAGATATTATCACATGATATTGATTTGAACATGTTTATTCTGCCTGTAAGCTGATTTTAATCAGAATATCAAACTGTCATATCATATTTGTTTCTGAGTTATTACAAAGCAAATTATGTTTGTTGTTAATACATGACCTTTGCGTTCACGCACCATAGCAAACAGCAGGGAAATTGTGTAATGCATGAAACACCATGAGCATGCAGGTGTTTGTGGAACACTGTGTGTGCCCATGGTGTGTGTGTGTGCGCATGTGTCATTTTTTGTTCACCTAACGGTAAGTAATGTCACATCAATCTAAATTTAGAACCTGGCACAAGTTCCTCACTTGAGTTAAATGTTTTGTCACTTTCCCGCAGCTTAATGGAAAACCGAGGATTTGCATGTCTGGTGCCTCCAATACAATTCCACTGTCAGAGTCCTTACCCTAACAGAACCTGGACAAAGACACCATTATACCTCAGCAAGTGAGAGTACAATGCCACTATAGTGATACTCACTGCAGCACCTGAAACAGTCCTGATAATTTAAATACCATTTACACATTGAAAACGAGCAACTTGTGCCTAAACCCAGGTATTTGTTTAGAAATTAACCAGAAATAGTATAGAAGTTTTCTTAATATTATCATTCATGTTTTATTGTTTATGTGGAGCTTTTAAGAAATTACAAATATAGAAATGTAGCAAATGCAAAACAATTTCACATTTGAATGCCCTTTCACATTGGTCTACTAAAATCATAAACATTTGAAAAGGGATATGGCAACTGTAGTTGGTGCGTATTTACAAAATACAGCTACAAGCTCATACCAGTGTTAGCCGTATCAATGATCACAGTGGGACGTATAAACTTTACTTTTATTATTTTACTTTTCATAAACATAGAATATGCCTTTTAACAAAATACAGTCAAATTATTCTGTAAAAGTTTTTATTTTTTGATCTTGAAAAAATTAGCCACCATATTATGTCCAGTGTTTAGACAAGATCAACTTCACACGCAAAATTGGTAAGCAAGTATAAATGCATTTATGTACAGGGCATCCATTGTTACAAAGAAGCTTTTCCTCAGTAGGCTACTTTGTGTCTGTATGCTCTGTATGTTGCTGCCTTTATGGGTCTGCATATGCCCAGGTCTGTTTCACACCAGAGTGGGCACCATGGCAGTGTTTGGGTGTTGGGTGTAGGACAGGTTGGCAGACGGGTGCAGGCCGGAAGGTGGGGGGAGGAAGTGAGGGGTGTGGCTGTAGGAGAGCAGTGACCCTGGGCCCAGGGAGTAAGGGCCCCCGTGGTAATCGAGGGTGGGACCCTGTGATAGGTCAGGGTATTGCTCCAACATGGCACTCATCTTGCCCTTCTTGTTCTTGTTGGACACTTTACGGTTTCGTGTTTGGATACCGTCTTTCTTCATAGTAAGGGGTCTGTTGACCTGTGAAAAGAGAAGTGTGCCTTTACTTCATATACATAAGTTAGTACATTCTCTTTCTCCGTTATTACCCTGATACTACTATACTACATGAGGTAGATCTAAAACAAACCGCTCTTGCGGTTCAATGACTAGGGTTCAGTAGCTTGGAGTTGTGTGGGGTTTTGTCTTTTTAACCAGTGAAGGGGTGCTAGCTAGAAGCTGGTAATAGTAGCTCTCTAGCAGTCAGTATACTGTATCAGTGTATCTTGTTCATTGACTCACGTTGTGCAGCTTGAAGTAGAGTCCACAGGCATTGCACACAGGCTCACCGCTGGCATTCCGTCTCCACAATGTGGTGGTGCTGGTGTTACAGTTGGCACATTGTGTCCCAGCCCGCTTACTGACAATCTGAAACAGAGAGAGAGGAATGTACGTCAATTCTGTGGATGAAAGGTGAGTTCCAATGTTCATTTGGATTCTTTGAGTTTTTCAATCAATAGGTTGGCATGTCAACACAATAGAATTTACAACTGATTAGCTTATCCAATCCTTGTGCCATATCATACCAGTCTTTTCTTTGGCCGGATCAGGGGACGGTTTTGGCCATTCATCTTGTGATAAAGCCCACAGGCGTTACACAGGTAGTGTCCTGTCCCATCTCGACGCCATAGAGGGGTGTTAGTGGCTCCACAGTTGACGCACTCCCTGGCGTCTGCCACAAATCACAAACACACTACATCAGTCTCCTACTGGTCATTTGTTCCCAAAGAATCATCTGAAATCCCAAAGGATGTTCAGAGGAAAGCATGGGTGGATTGGCCATCTGGCAATTCTGGCAAATACCTATTGGGCTGGATCATTTTTTAGTTGGGTGGGCTGGTTGAAATTAATACACACACATACGAAAAAAATCTAACTATATAAAAATAAAACAATGAAAAAACTTAAGATGGCTGGCGGACCATGGGCATGTTGCGCAATTTCTGTTATACTAATATAAACTGGACAAAAATATAAACGCAACATGTAAAGTGTTGGTCCCATGTTTCATGAGCTGAAATATAAGATCCCCAGAAATGTTCCATATGCACAAAAAGCTTATTTCTTTCAAAGTTGGTGCACATATTTGTTCACATCCCTGTTAGAGAGCATTTCTACTTTGCCAAGATAATCCATCCACCTGACAGGTGTGGCATATCAAGAAGCTGATTAATTATTATAGATCAAATCCCATTAGCGGGATCGATTTGACAACATCCGGTGAAATTGCAGAGCGCCAAATTCAAATTAAATTATTAGAAATATTAAACTTTCATACAATCACAAGTGAAATACACCAAATTAAAGCTGAACTTCTTGTTCATCCAGCCACCGTGTCAGGTTTCAAAAAGGCTTTACGGCGAAAGCAAACCATGCTATTATCTGAGGACAGCACCCCGCATACAAACACATGCCAATCATATTTCAACCGTCCAGGCGTGACACAAAACTCAGAAATAACGATATAATTCATGCCTTACCTTTGAAGATCTTCTTCTGTTGGCATTCCAATATGTCCCATAAACATCACAAACGGTCCTTTTGTTCGATAAATTACGTAGTTATATCTCCAAAATGCCCATTTATTTGGCGAGTTTGATTCAGAAAAACACCGGTTCCAACTCGCCCGACATGAATACACATTATCTAATGTTACCTGTAAACTTTGTCGAAACATTTCAAACAACTTTCCTAATCTAACTTTAGGTATTTTAAAACGTAAATAATCGATAAAATTTAAGACGCTATAAACTGTGTTTAATAGAGGATAAAATGAAAGTGGAGCGAGCTTCAGGTCACACGCCCCAAACAAAAGAGTACACTTGGCTATACACCCAGAATGGAAAGGGCTACTTCTTCACTACTCAAAGGAAAAACATCAACCAATTTCTAAAGACTGTTGACATCTGGTGGAAGCCATAGGAACTGCAAGCATATTTCTATTAAAACGGGCTTGCCATAGGAAACCAATAGAAAACAGATTAGCTTTAAAAAAAAAATCCCTGGATGGATTGTGCTCGGGGTTTCGCCTGCCAAATCAGTTCTGTTATACTCACAGACACTATTCAAACAGTTTTAGAAACGGAGTGTTTTCAGAGTGTTTTCTATCCAAATCGACTAATAATATGCATAGCTTCTAGGCCTGAGTAGCAGGCAGTTTACTTTGGGCACGCTTTTCATCCGGACGTGAAAATACCGCCCCCTAGCCCAGAGAGGTTAAGAAAATATTGTATTTTTACTCCATACATTTTCCTTGACACCCAAAAGTACTCGTTACATTTTGAAATGGCTAGGAAAATAGTCAAATTCACGCACTTATCAACCGAACATCCCTGGTCATCCCTACTGCCTCTGATCTGGTGGACTAACTAAACACACATGCTTCGTTTGTAAAATATGTCTGAATGTTGGAGTGAGACCGTGGCTTTCCGTAAATTAAAAAACAAGAAAAAGGTGCCATCTGGTTTGCTTAATGTAAGGAATTTGAAATGATTTATATATATTTTTTTTGATACTTAAGTATTTTTTAAACCAAATACTTTTATACTTTCACTCAAGTAGAATTTTACTGGGTGATAATTACTTTTACTTGAGTAATTTTCTATTAAGGTATCTTTACGTATGATAGTTGGGTACTTTTTCCACCACTGGAAATGTTATACGATCAGAACACATTTTTCTCTCAAGCGCATGTGGGGGAGAGGAGAGTGGCTCACTCATCACAGCAGCAGGCCTCAGCGAGTGCACAGGCACAGGGGCAGGGAAGACAGTTTAAATACAGGAATCATGAGCATAATGCACTTTACTGTTTGACTAAATCATGGTTTTAGCCTTCCAAAAAACTGGAAGTTTTGATTGAGGTGACAATGTAGAATGTTTTTTATTTTCTTATTTTTTTTATTTCAGCTTTATTTAACCAGGTAAGCCAGTTGAGAACAAGCTTCATTTACAACTGTGACCTTGCCAAGATAAAGCAAAGCAGTGCGACTAAAACGACAGCACAGAGTTACACATGGGATAAACATACGTACAGTCAATAACACAATAGAAAAATCAACGTACAGTGTGTGCAAATGTAGTAAGAGTGATAGATGTGCAGATGATGATGTGCAAGTAGAGATACTGGGGTACAAAAGAGCAACAAATAAAAAAAATAACATTATGGGGATGAGCTAGTTGGGTGTGCTATTTACTGATGGGCTGTGTACAGGTACAGTGATCGGTAAGCTGCTCTGACAGCTGATGCTTAAAGTTAGAGAGGGAGATATAAGTCTCCAGTTTCAGTGATTTTTGCAATTCATAACAGTCATTGGCAGCAGAGAACTGGAAGGAAAGGAGGCCAAAGGACGTGTTGGCTTTGGGGATGACCAGTGAAATATACCTGCTGGAGCACATGCTACAGGTGGGTGTTGCTATGGTGACCAGTGAGCTGAGATAAGGCGGGGCTTTACCTAGCAAAGACTTATAGATGACCTGGAGCCAGCGGGTTTGGCGCCGAATACGAAGCGAGGGCCAGCCAACGAGAGCATACAGGTTGCAGTGGTGGGTAGTATATGGGGCTTTGGTGACAAAACGGCTGGCACTGTGATAGACTACATCCAATTTGCTGAGTAGAGTGTTGGAGGCTATTTTGTAAATGATCGCCGAAGTTGAGGATCGGTAGGATAGTTAGATTTACGAGGGTATGTTTGGCAGCATGAGTGAAGGAGGCTTTGTTGTGAAATAGGAAACCGATTCTAGATTTAATTTTGGATTGGAGATGCTTAATGTGAGTCTGGAAGGAGAGTTTACAGTCTAACCAGACACCTAGGTATTTGCAGTTGTCCACATATTCTAAGTCAGAACCGTCCAGAGTAGTGATGCTAGTCGGGCGGGCGGTTGTGGGCAGCAATCGGTTGAAGAGCATGCATTTAGTTTTACTGGCATTTAAAAGCAGTTGGAAGCCACGGAAAGAGTGTTGTATGGCATTGAAGCTCGTTTGGAGGTTTGTTAACACAGTGTCCAAAGAAGGGCCAGATGTATAGAGAATGGTGTCATCTGCTTAGAGGTGGATCAGAGAATCCCCAGCAGCAAGAGCGACATCATTGATATACAGTGGGGCAAAAAAGTATTTAGTCAGCCACCAATTGTGCAAGTTCTCCCACTTAAAAAGATGAGAGAGGCCTGTAATTTTTATCATAGGTACACTTCAACTATGACAGACCAAATGAGAAAAGAAAATCCAGAAAATCACATTGTAGGATTTTTTATGAATTTATTTGCAAATTATGGTGGAAAATAAGTATTTGGTCACCTACAAACAAGCAAGATTTCTGGCTCTCACAGACATGTAACTTCTTCTTTAAGAGGCTCCTCTGTCCTCCACTCGTTACCTGTATTAATGGCACCTGTTTGAACTTGTTATCAGTATAAAAGACACCTGTCCACAACCTCAAACAGTCACACTCCAAACTCCACTATGGCCAAGACCAAAGAGCTGTCAAAGGACACCAGAAACAAAATTGTAGACCTGCACCAGGCTGGGAAGACTGAATCTGCAATAGGTAAGCAGCTTGGTTTGAAGAAATCAACTGTGGGAGCAATTATTAGGAAATGGAAGACATACAAGACCACTGATAATCTCCCTCGATCTGGGGCTCCACGCAAGATCTCACCCCGTGGGGTCAAAATGATCACAAGAACGGTGAGCAAAAATCCCAGAACCACACGGGGGGACCTAGTGAATGACCTGCAGAGAGCTGGGACCAAAGTAACAAAGCCTACCATCAGTAACACACTACGCCGCCAGGGACTCAAATCCTGCAGTGCCAGACGTGTCCCCCTGCTTAAGCCAGTACATGTCCAGGCCCGTCTGAAGTTTGCTAGAGAGCATTTGGATGATCCAGAAGAAGATTGGGAGAATGTCATATGGTCAGATGAAACCGAAATAGAACTTTTTGGTAAAAACTCAACTCGTCGTGTTTGGAGGACAAAGAATGCTGAGTTGCATCCAAAGAACACCATACCTACTGTGAAGCATGGGGGTGGAAACATCATGCTTTGGGGCTGTTTTTCTGCAAAGGGACCAGGACGACTGATCCGTGTAAAGGAAAGAATGAATGGGGCCATGTATCGTGAGATTTTGAGTGAAAACCTCCTTCCATCAGCAAGGGCATTGAAGATGAAACGTGGCTGGGTCTTTCAGCATGACAATGATCCCAAACACACCGCCCGGGCAACGAAGGAGTGGCTTCGTAAGAAGCATTTCAAGGTCCTGGAGTGGCCTAGCCAGTCTCCAGATCTCAACCCCATAGAAAATCTTTGGAGGGAGTTGAAAGTCCGTGTTGCCCAGCAACAGCCCCAAAACATCACTGCTCTAGAGGAGATCTGCATGGAGGAATGGGCCAAAATACCAGCAACAGTGTGTGAAAACCTTGTGAAGACTTACAGAAAACGTTTGACCTCTGTCATTGCCAACAAAGGGTATATAACAAAGTATTGAGATAAACTTTTGTTATTGACCAAATACTTATTTTCCACCATAATTTGCAAATAAATTCATTAAAAATCCTACAATGTGATTTTCTGGATTTTTTTTTCTCATTTTGTCTGTCATAGTTGAAGTGTACCTATGATGAAAATTACAGGCCTCTCTCATCTTTTTAAGTGGGAGAACTTGCACAATTGGTGGCTGACTAAATACTTTTTTGCCCCACTGTATACAGATAAAAAGAGTTGGCCTGAGGATTGAACCTTGTGGCACCCCATAGAGACTGCCAGAGGTCTATTTGAGAAGTAGTTGGTGAACCAGGCGAGGCAGTCATTTGAGAAACCAAGGCTATTGAGTCTGCCGATAAGAATGTAGTGATTGACAGAGTCGAAAGCCTTGGCCAGGTCGATGAAGACGGCTGCACAGTACAGTACTGTCTTTTATCGACAGCGTTTATGATATCGTTTAGGACCTTGAGCGTGGCTGAGGTGGACCCATGACCAGCTCAGAAACCAGATTGCATAGTGGAGAAGGTACGGGGGGTTTCGAAATGGTCCGTGATGTGTTTGAAATGATCGATTATCGTAGATTTATCGGTGGTGACAGTGTTTCCTATCATCAGTGCAGTGGGCAGCTGGGAGGAGGTGCTCTTCTTCTCCATGGACTTTACAGTGTCCCAAAACTTTTTGGAATTATTGCTACAGGATGCAAAGCTAGTCTTAGCTTTCCTAACTGACTGTGTATATTGGTTCCTGGCGTCACCTGAAAAGTTGGATATCGCGGGGGATATTCGATGCTAATGCAGAACGCCACAGGATGTTTTTGTGCTGGTCAAGGGCAGTCAAGTCTGGGGTGAACCAAGGGCTATATCTGTTCTTAGTTCTACATTTTTTGAATGGGGCATGCTTATTTAAGATGGTGAGGAAAGCACTTTTAAAGAACAACCAGGCATCCTCTACTGATGGGATGAGGTCAATATCCTTCCAGGATACCCGGGCCAGGTCGATTAAAAAGGCCTGCTCACTGAAATGTTTTAGGAAGCATTTGACAGTGATGAGGGGTGGTCGTTTGACCGCGGACCCACTACGGACGCAGGCAATGATCGCTAAGATCCTGGTTGAAGACAGCAGAGGTGAATTTAGAGGGCAAGTTGGTCAGGATGATATCTGTGAGGGTGCCCATGGTTATGGATTTAGGGTTGTTTGATCATTTGTGTGAGATTGAGGGCATCTAGTTTAGATTGTAGGACGGCCAGGGTGTTAAGCATATCCCAGTTTAGGTCAACCAACAGTACGAACTCTGAAGATAGATGGGGGGCAATCAATTCACATATGGTGTACAAGGCACAGCTGGGGGCTGAGGGGGGTCTATAACAAGCGGCAACGGTGAGAGATTTATTTCTGGAAAGGTGGATTTTTAAAAGTAGAACCTCAAATTGGAAAGGTGGATTTAAAAAGTAGAACCTTGAATTGTTTGGGCACAGACCTGGATAGTATGACAGAACTCTGCAAGCTATCTCTGCAGTAGATTGAAACTTCGCCCCCTTTGGCAGTTTTATCTTGTCAGATAATGTTGTAGTTGGGGATGGAAATTTCAGAATTTTTGGTGGCCTTCAGACACGGTTCAGACACGGCTAGGACATCTGGGTTGGCTGAGTGTGCTAAAGCAGTGAATTAAACAAATTTAGGGAGGAGGCTTCTGATGTTAACATGCATGAAACCAAGTCTTTTACGGTTACAGAAGTCAACAAATGAGAGTGCCTGGGAAATAGATGTGTTGCTGGGGGCTACAGGGCCTGAGTTAACCTCTACATCACCAGAGGAACAGAGGAGGAGTAGGATAAGGGTATGGCTAAAGGCTATAAGAACTGGTAGTCTAGTGCGTTGGGAACAGAGAATTAAAGGAGCAGATTTCTGAGCGTGGTAGAATAGATTCAGGGCATATTGTACAGACAAGGGTATGGTAGGATGTGAATACAGTGGAGGTAAACCTAAGCACTGAGTGACGATGAGAGAGGTTGTGTCTCTGGAGGCACAAGTTAAGCCAGGTGAGGTCTCAGAATGTGTGGGGGGTGGGACAAAAGAGCTATCTAAGATATGTTGGGCGGGGCTGGGGGATCTACAGTGAAATAAAACAATAATAACTAACCGAAACAGCAGTAGACAAGGCATACTGACATTACGGACAGGCATGTGTAGCCGAGTGATCATAAACGCAACATGGAACAGTTTCAACAATTTTACTGAGTTACAGTTCATATAAGGAAATCAGTCAATTGAAATAAATTCATTAGGCCCTAATTTATGGATTTCACTTGACTGGGCAGGGGCGCAGCCATGGCTAGCCATGGGAGGGCATAGGCCCATCCACTTGCGAGCCAGGCCCACCCACTAGGGAGCCAGGCCCAGCCAATCAGAACGAGTTTTTCCTTACAAAAGGGCTTCATTTTAGACAGAAATACTCCTCAGGCCTCCTGAGTGGCGCAGGGGTCTAAGGCACTGCATCGCAGTGCTAGCTGTGCCACTAAAGATTATTGGTTTGAGTCCAGGCTCTATCGCGACCGGCACATTGGTGCGGCTGGCTTCCAGATTAAGTGGGCATTGTGTCAAGAAGCAGTGCGGCTTGGTTGGGTTGTGTTTCGGCGGATGCATGGCTCTTGATCTTCGCCTCTCCATACGGGAGTTGCAGCGATGAGACAAGACTGTAGCTACTAATTGGATACCATGAAATTGGGGAGAAAAAGGGGGTAAACATTTTTACAAATTTAAATAAAAAATAAATACTCCTCAGTTTCAACAGCTGTCCGGGTGGCTGGTCTTAGACTATCCTGTAGGTGAAGAAGCCGGATGTGGAGGTCCTGGGCTGGCGTGGTTACACATGGTCTCGGTTGTGAGGCCGGTTGGACGTGCTGCCAAATTCTCTAAAGCGACGTTGGAGGCGGTTTATGGTAGAAAAATGTATATTCAACTATCTGGCACCAGCTCTGGGGGACATTCCTGCAGTCAGCATGCCAATCGCATGCTCCCTAAAACCTTGAGACATCTGTGGCGTTGTGTTGTGTGACAAAATTGCATATTTTAGAGTGGCCTTTTATTGTACCCAGCACAAGGTGCACCTGTGTAATGATCATGCTGTTTAATAAAGAATGTAGTGAAGTAAAAGTAAAAGTAGCCAAAATATAAATAGTAAAGTACTTAAGTAGTACTTTAAAGTATTTTTTATTTAAGTACTTTACGCCACTGAACATTTCAAAATGCAATTGTGGTTAAAACACAGCTTTGGAAGCTTTGTTCCCTTGTCACTGTCAAAGAGAGGAGGGTCTCAGCTTTCTGTAGTTATAATTGTTATTTCTCAACTCTGAATATTCAGCTCAATAGCTACGATTTGGTATGGCTTTGAGGTATTGAGTAGAACTTGAGCGAAATGCACTTGTTGTTGAGGGCATAGGCCTATAAGTCTCATTGTTAATACTGTCGGGCTGTTAAGGTGACCATATTACCACCACACAATCAAATTCACAATAAAATTCCACATGACCATTTAGTCATGGTAACTTGGCTTCTCCAAGCTCTGATGCTGCTGATGGTCATTAGTAGCCTACCAAACTTGACAACTGTCAAGTACTCAGGACTCTATCGTCCCTCTAGTCACTCTGACATCAATGCAAATGTTTACGAAAATAAAATCAAACACTTCATGAGAGCCCATGAGCTCATGTTGCGCAATATTTCTATAGGCTGATGCATTTGCTTAGAAAACAGAGTTTTGATGGCCTCTATTAAAAAGAGGATCCCAACAGCTTTCTAAAGGCTAGGCCTACTTTATTTATTTATCAACTTTCCTAATATTAAGCACAATGCTTCACTTTACAATAGGAGTATAGCCTACCAGGCTGGCATGAAAATGAACAAAGGGAAAAGCGTCCTCCATTCTCTATTTAGGTGCATAGATGACATGTCTTTTTTCCCCTCATGCTCTGTCCGAGACAGACATGTTAATGGTCCATTCTAAATCCAACCTAATTTCACACATATTTTGCGACTTTCTCAAATCATAGTCGCACACCTCATTCAGCCTAGCCCATAGGCCTATATGTTTTGATAATGTTTGTATCACAACTAAAGTGGCCAAATAACTTCTTAAAATTAAGCACATTATTCTGCTTTACAACGGGTGTAGAGCCTAACAGAAATACATAGGCAGCACGAGTTTCAAATTCGGGGAAAATCATTTTCACCATAAAAATGCACCTTTATAATAGAGCATTACATGCATAATCGCATTTGCGGTCATTTTTGAGAACAGTGTTTTCCGCTAATTGATTGCATTTTGGAAAAATCGCAATTATAGCCTACTGCCGTGTGCGCGTTGCTACACTTATAATATGAAGAAATAGTCTAATAGTTTATCAACATTTTAAGCAAAATGTTCTGATCTGTTGCATCACCCTCATTTCTTTTAAAAAGTTTTTTGATGCGAGTGGTTGTATTAATTTGGGATCTATCGCATCCCACAACTGTCCCAGAGTATGTTTGGAATATTTATTTATTGCACAGAAGAACAAGTTGTCCAATAGAATAGGTCAACTTCTGTACGATGGGGGATAGTAGATTGACATAGGCTAATGCTTTTGCCTCCTCATCTTATTGGCTGACGAAAAGTAGGCTAAATTTGGACAGTTCTTCTAACATCTTCAATATGCGCCTCGGAATTTGATAAGAGTGACACGTGCAATTGCATCCCCGATGTGCCTGTCTTCACTTGTAGCCTACTGCTTAGCTGTGACAAGGACCTGATCACGTGACGGGCATTAGCTAATAAGAATTAAGATATCTGAGAAAGCCATGTGAGTGAGAGTGCTTTGGAGCACAGCAGCCGGGAGAAGGGAATTATAATTACACTGAACAAAAATATAAACGCAACAAGCGACTATTTAAAAGATTTTACTGAGTTACAGTTCATATAAGGAAATCAGTCAATATAAATACATTCATTAGGCCCTAGTCTATGGATTTCACATGACTGGAAATACAAATATCCATCTGCTGGTCACAGATGCCTTAAAAAATGGTAGGGTCGTGGATCAGAAAACCAGTCAGTATCTGGTGTGACCACCATTTGCCTCCTTCGCAAAAAGTTGATCAGGCTGTTGATTGTGGCCTGTGGAATGTTGTCCCAGTTCCTCTTCAATGGCTGTGCGAAGTTGCTGGATATTGGTGGGAACTGGATCACACTGTCATACACGTCGATCCAGAGCATCCCAAACATGCTCAATGGGTGACATGTCTGGTGCGTGTGCAGACCATGGAAGAACTGGGAAATTATCAGCTTACAGGAATTGTGTACAGATCCTTGTAACATGGGGCCGTCCATTATTATGCTAAAACATGAGGCGATGGCACCGGATGAATGGCACGACAATTGGCCTCATGATCTCGCCATGGTATCTCTGTGCATTCAAATTGCCATTGATAAAATGCAATTGTGTTCATTGTTCGTAGCTTATTCCGGCCCATACCATAACCCCACCGCCACCATGGGGCACTCTGTTCACAACATTGACATCAGCAAACCGCTGTTCCACACAACGTCTGCCATCTGCCCAATACAGTTGAAACTGGGATTCATCCATGAAGAACACACTTCTCCAGTGTGCCCATGGCCATCGAAGGTGAGCATTTGTCCACTAAAGTCAGTTACAACGCCAAACTGCAGTCGTGTCAAGACCCTGGTGAAGACGACAAGCATGAAGATGAGATGGTTTCTGACAAGTTTGTGCAGAAATTCTTCACTTATGCAAACCCACAGTTTAGTCAGATGTCCTGGTGGCTGGTCTCAGATGATCCTGTAGGTGAAGAATCCGAATGTGGAGGTCCTGGGCTGGCGTGGTTACACGTGGCTCTGCGGTTGTGAGGCCGGTTGGACGTACTGTCAAATGTTCTAAAACAATGTTAGAGGCGGCTTATGGTAGAGAAATTAACTGGAAACAGCTCATGTGCACATTCCTGCAGTCAGTATGCCAATTTCACGCTCTCTCAAAACTTGAGACATCTGTGGCATTGTGTTGTGTAACAAAACTGCACATTTTCACGTTTGCTTTTATTGTCCCCAGCACAAGGTGCACCCATGTAATGATCATACTGTTTAATCAGCTTCTTGATATGCCACACCCGTTAAGTGAATGGATTATCTTGGTAAAGGAGAAATGCCCACTAACAGGGATGAAAACAAATTTGTGTACAAAATATGAGAGATATAAGCTTTTTGTGCATATGGAACATTTCTGGGATGTTTTATTTCAACTCATGAAACATGGAACCAACACCTTACATGTTGCGTTTCTACTTTTGTTGAGTGTACTATATTCAGCCCAATGGCACAACGGCCACTTTGGCCGCAAAAGGCATGGATTGTTTAGGGGCATTACGGCCACACAAGGGGGATGCCACGGGAAATTCGAGGCCTGGTGAGAATACTATCAAGTGCTTGTCAAATTGTAATTGAGTGACTGATGAAGTATGTGCAGCCTGCAAAAAAAACAAAGAAAAGCTCATGCCTTTCATGCAACCTTTTTCAAATCATCATTAGAGTCGCATCATGCAGCCTTAGAATGTATTAAAAATCAAAACATATAGCCAATGGTGGAAAAAGTACCCACTTGTCATACTTGAGTAAAAGTAAAGATACATTAAAGGAAAATGACTCAAGTAAAAGTGAAAGCCACCCAGTAAAATACTACTTCAGTAAAAGTCTAAAAGTATTTGAATTTAAATATACTTAAGTATCAAAAGTAAAAGTATAAATCATTTTAAATTCCTTATATTAAGCAACCCAGATGGCATGATTTTCTTGTTTTTTTTTATTTACCCATATCAGGGCCTAACATAAAGACAACTCAGAGAATGCTATTCTGTTTTTCTGAAATAGACTACATTTTCTTCATATCATGTTTCTTTAAACCTGTCTAAAATAAATAATGGATTCAATGTGATGGTGTAGGCTATATTAAATTGATTTACTAGACTTTTTAAAATGTAGATGTTCCAAATGTCTGCATCAGTGAATTGTAGGCTGTACATGGAAGCCAGGAAATGCTAAACGTGTTTATGTTAATTAACTGTCAATTACCATGAGACTGGCAGTTATTTTCTTGACAGTCACCAGCTGACAAAATGTAATGACCGCCACAGCCCTACTGTAGGTGGTAGCCTACAACTGCAATGATTTTTAAGACATTACATTTACTGTTGGATGAATACATGGCTACTAGCAGTGGGTATTATATTTAGAGTTAGCGATCTAGTTAATGTGTTTTGAGTTTCCACTTCCTCAGGTATTGAACCCCAAATAATTAGCCTACGATATTAGTTAGTGCACATAAATATGTATGTAATTAAGTAATCTCTACTGAACCCCCCAAAAATCAGGCTATTCTGGAGTCCTATTTTGCTCACCTGGTGGGGACAGCCTCATCTTATTACGTAGTTTGGGGGAGTAGGAGGAGGGGTTAATCCATGCCCCTGGAGAGTAGAGGCCTGCTGTGCTGTAGTCCTGTGGAGAGGTTATGTACGAGCTGTAGGGGCCCAGCATCTGCGAGTGGGAGTGGGGAGATGGTGTGTAAACACCCCCAGCAGCTGAAGTCAGATTCAGAAAACTGCTTCCACCACCTCCCCCTAAAGGACTCAAGCGCTCGGCCTTCAAGGCCTCCTGAAGCCTGGGACTTTCCTTGCCATCCCTGCCTGGAGAGGAGTACCCATTTCTGCAGGAAAACGAGGATGTGGCACTGGAGGCATAAAGGGAGGTTGGGGTGTGTGGGTGCAGTGGAGTCTTGGTGAAAGGGTTGCTGGTCCAAGTAGAGGTTGATGGGTTGTAAGGAGAGCTCAGAGAGTGGCTTCCAGGCCCTTCTAGCCATTGGAGGTTGCTTGGGAGAGAGGGCGAGGAGTACACTTGGCGGACTGTACGAGAGAGATACAATAGACGGGCATAGTTGTCAGGGGAGTCCCTCATTACACATTTTTCAAATACTTTTATATTCAATGTTAATTTAAACTCTGAAAGGTCAACATAAACGTTTTAAAGTTATGTTAGGTTCCACACTGCTGACCTGAGCTGTGTCTGTAGGCTGATGGAGCCCTGCTGTGGCTGGGGTTGGAGAAGTAGGAGGGCAGGCTGGTGAAATCAGTCTCATGGTTGGAGAAGAAGGGCTCTCCCTCCTCTCCTGGAGGTAGTAAGCCAGGCTCTGAGGAGAAGCTGGCCAGGGGATCAGAGCTGAGCAGAGCCGGAGACACCCAGTGAGACTGTTCAGTAGAATCCTCCATGTTTACAGAGATAACCACTGACTCTGAAACAACAGAAAGGATTTGGAGAAATCTGCCATTCTTAGGGAGTCCCAGGGAATAGATCTAGTTGGGACCTGATTTGACCTATAGAAACAACCAGACAGGACCAGCATCTCAGTAGGCCGATGTGATTTACATTCAATAATGTTGTTTGTGTGGATGCCATTTTAAAGAAACCCATGTAACTTCAAGACATGATGGTCCCTCGACAGCAGCAGTTCTTTTCTAACTTCCCTTTCAAGAATCCTCATTTGCCTGTGGCTGAAAGTAGACCCTAATAATTAATAAACCTATCTGTAATTACAAACAGTGAACAAACGTTTGCTGACTACAACAAATGACCTTTATAGGAATTCATATTATGTGTTTTATAAAAACAGAATATGAGAGAAACATCCCTGGGCTAAAACATTGAGTTCTTCTAAGGAAAAAACTAATAAAAATTGTAATAATGAAATTGAAAACAGTTCATTCAATGGAAATAATCTGTTTATAGATGTTCAGCACTTACATGGTGCTGGTGCTTTGATAATTTGATATAGTTCAGTGACAATTTTGCATAATATAAAGTGAGTTTATCACATTCAATGGAATTGATGGTATAATTAATCTCTGCAAACAACGGAAGTATGGTCTGCTCTGTAACAGACAGTGCAGGGTGTACAGTAGTTAGTAGTAGACACAATGTTGCACCATATCTTTATTCACTTGTGATAAGGGAAAAGAGGAGCCTAATAGGGTCTGATGGAGTCTGAGAAAATCAGATAGAGTACATTATTGTCCTACTTAATATACCTAGCACCAGTGATATGACGGAATCAACTAATCCCATCTGATTAGTATAAATCTATTGCAACACAATTACTGCTGACTAACAGCCAGTGGACCATAGAAAACCACTGTTATGGAACTTCTCTTAATAAAAAAATTGTGCATAATATATCAATGCTATCACTGCAATAACAACAACAAAACAATTTGCCCAAATAATCACAATAGGAAAATAGTGAAATGACACTGTAAATTTCCAATGGTATAGGAGAGTTTTACTCTCATTGTATACCATCCGTTATGGCAAAAATACATAGATGTCAAAATTGTAAAGTGAAATAGTTACAATTCAAATGTTAATGAAAATGCTTTATGTTAAATTAAGATTCAACTCAAATTATTAATCCAACTAGATGGAGAGAAGTAACATACTAGAAATAAAGACATGATGAGCAATTAAGACCCATGTTGATAAGTGTACACTTGTCTGGATATAAATAATTCAACAATGCCCTCCTTTACTGTAACTGTAGTGTTACAGTTGTAGCTAGGGTTACCAAAATGTAACATGATGAAAAAGTTTAAGAACTTTATCTAAAGAAGCCATTGCCACTTTTATCTCCCATAGTGTTGCAGCCAATCAATCAACGAATGATCTGGAGTAATGCAGAATGCTAACTTCCACAGGTTCCAGTTTCACACCATTACACTTCCACTGTCACTCACAGGCTGATAGTGTGTACAGTGGCACTGTAATGTGACAGAAAAGCTGTACCTACCTGAGGTCCCTGTGAGGAGTGGATGTCAAAGGTGAGTAAAGTACGGCCGCAGTAGAAGGATACCCAGCTAGGTGAGAGATTAAGAGATCATACAGCCTGAGGTTTGTATCTGTGTATGTGTGGGAAAATCTCCAGAAGACTAACTGAGTTCTAGAACCCCTCGAAAATGACTGAGATTAAGGTTAGAAAGGGAGCGATGGGAGGGGTTGGGGAGAACCTTTTTGAAAGACACACCTCCTTGTCCTGCTATACCAAGAGATCTAATTTGTCTGTTAGGGTAGACTCACTATAGTCAGTCCCAACTAGAAATTGTCAGCAAATGTATCAATACCCAGAAACTCCTTATTATGATCATTATTTACTTCTATGTTATTGATAGGAATGGTTAACATGAACATTTTTTAATATTTTCTATATGATTCCATTTATGTCATGGTATTGTTGTATAAAAAAGGGGAGTTGACGGGTATTAATGTGGCTTGTGTCAGTAATATCTGGACTAGCCAACTAAACTCAGCTCCACGATTTACAATAGATTTAAACTGCAACTAGTGTGGGGGGACTGGAGCTCCAACGTCACATAAAATTACGTTTTTATCAAAAACGACATATTTCAGCACCCCAACAATAGACTGTAAATGTGTGCTGTTCTTTGGGTGCTGAAATCTGTCATTTTTTTATAACATTTTCATTTTATGTTTGGTCGGAGCTCCAGTCCGCCCACACTAGTCGCCGCTCAACTCTATCTCAAATCGTGGGGTTGAGTTGCTGGCTACAGTTGAAGTCAGAAGTTTACATACACCTTAGCCAAAGACATCTAAACTCAGTTTTTCACAATTCCTGACATTTAATCCTAGTAAAAATTCCCTGTCTTGGGTCAGTTAGGATCACCACTTTATTTTAAGAATGTGAAATGTCAGAATAATAGTAGAGAGAATGATTTATTTGAACTTTTATTTCTTTCATCACATTCCCAGTGGGTCAGAAGTTTACATACACTCAATTAGTATTTGGTAGGATTGCCTTTAAATTGCTTCACTTGGGTCAAATGTTTCGGGTAGCCTTCCACAAGCTTCCCACAATAAGTTGGGTGAATTTTGGCCATTCCTCCTGACAGAGCTGGTGTAACTGAGTCAGGTTTGTAGGCCTCCTTGCTCGCACACACTTTTTCAGTTCTACCCGCAAATGTTCTACAGGAATTGAGGTCAGGGCTTTGTGATGGCCACTCCAATACCTTGACTTTGTTGTCCTTAGGCCATTTTGCCACAACTTTGGAAGTATGCTTGGGGTCATTGTCCATTTGGAAGACCCATTTCGGCCCTAGTCGGCTGGCCCTCGCTACATGTTCGTCGTCAGACCCACTGGCTCCAGGTCATCTACAAGGCTATGCTAGGTAAAGTGCCGCCTTATCTCAGTTCACTGGTCACGATGGCTACACCCACCCGCAGCACGCGCTCCAGCAGGTGTATCTCACTGATCATCCCTAAAGCTAAAACCTCATTTGGACGCCTTTCCTTCCAGTTCTCTGCTGCCTGCGACTGGAACGAATTGCAAAAATCTCTGAAGTTGGAGACTTTTATCTCCCTCAACAACTTTAAAAATCTGCTATCCGAGCAGCTAACCGATCGCTGCAGCTGTACATAGTCCATCTGTAAACTACCCACCCAATTTACCTACCTCACCCCCCATACTGCTTTTATTTATTTACTTTTCTGCTCTTTTGCACACCAGTATCTCTTCTTGCACATGATCATCTGATGATTTATCACTCCAGTGTTAATCTGCTAAATTGTAATTATTCGATTTATTGCCTACCTCATGCCTTTTGCACACATTGTATATAGATTCTCTTTTTTTCTACCATGTTATTGACTTGTTTATTGTTTACTCCATGTGTAACTCTGTGTTGTCTGTTCACACTGCTATGCTTTATCTTGGCCAGGTCGCAGTTGCAAATGAGAACTTGTTCTCAACTAGCCTACCTGGTTAAATAAAGGTGAAAAAAAAAAAAAAAAAAAAAAAAATTTCGACCAAGCTTTAACTTCCTGACTGATGTCTTGAGATGTTGCTTCAATATATCCACATAATTTCTCATCATGATGCCATCTATTTTGTGAAGTGCACCAGTCCCTCCTGCAGCAAAGCACCCCCACAACATGATGCTGCCACCCGTGCTTCACGGTTGGGATGGTGGTCTTCGGCTTGCAAGCGTCACCCTTTTCCCCCCAAACATAACGATGGTCATTATGGCCAAACAGTTCTATTTTTGTTTTATCAGACCAGAGGACATTTCTCCAAAAAGTACGATCTTTGTCCCCATGTGCAGTTGCAAACCGTAGTCTGGCTTTTTTTTTGCAGTTTTGGAGCAGTGGCTTCTCCTAGGCTGAGTGGCCTTTCAGGTTATGTCGATATAGGACTCGTTTTACTGTGGATATAGATACTTTTGTACCTGTTTCCTCCAGCATCTTCATATGGTCCTTTGCTGTTGTTCTGGGATTGATTTGCCTTTTTCGCACCAAAGTACGTTAATCTCTAGGAGACAGAACGCGTCTCCTTCCTGAGCAGTATGACGGCTGCGTGGTCCCATGGTGTTTATACTTGCGTACTATTGTTTGTACAGATGAACGTGGTACCTTCAGGTGTTTGGAAGTTGCTCCCAAGGATGAACCAGACTTGTGGAGGTCTACAGTTTTTTCTGAGGTCTTGGCTGATTTCTTTTGATTTTCCCATGATGTTAAGAAAAGAGGCACTGAGTTTGAAGGTAGGCCTTGAAATACATCCACAGGTACACCTCCAATTGACACAAATTATGTAAATTCCAAGCTGTTTAAAGGCACAGTCAACTTACTGTATGTAAACTTCTGACCCACTGGAATTTTGATACAGTGAATTATAAGTTAAATAATCTGTCTGTAAAAAAGTGTTGGAAAAATTACTTGTGTCATACACAAAGCTATAGTTTGTTAACAAGACATTTGTGGAGTGGTTGAAAAATGAGTTTTAATGACTCTAACCGAAGTGTATGTAAACTTCTGACTTCAACCATACGTCTCAACCAATGTCTTGGACTAATAAAATGTGTATGTCAGAATTTCACTGTCTCTGAATTTCACTGAATTTTGCGCACTGGAATTCTTCTCAGTATCTGCTCCTGAATTACAATCTTCATTGAGTTATGCAAGCAGCTTGCAGCAGGGACTATTTTTGTCTGTTGATGGATATGCATACAACGCTGATAAGACCCACATCGTAAAAAGGAGAGATGGGCATTTTAACAAAACAAATAAAAAATGCAAAGAATATATTTCTCTGTGGTTCTGCACAGCTTAGAGTGGAGGACAGTAATGCAAATTGGGAGAGGTGCTGCAATCATGGAGAGAGATATGGTCTGGACACAGGCAGGCTTCAGACAGGCCTCACTCTGTCACAATCATTTGGTAGTCAAAGCATCCTCGACTTTCCTCCTCCTTTGTTCATTTACAGTTTTCATGGAAATTAGGAGAGAGTTAGAGAGAAGTGAAACCTTTCATTGCACAAGAAACACGTCCTACTGTAGCTCACTGCCTGTAACTGTCTTTTTGAAGTGGAAATGTAAGAGAATTTACATGAACAACTGCTGTATAGTCCCTGTTCCTGTCATGGTGATAGAGAGCATTCAAATACACAATATTCAAATTAGAACAATTCAGAGGAACTATATCTGTTGATGAATTAAGTATTCAATCTTAAGTCAGAGAGATAATTTTGAGCCTTATGGCTCACTCAAAGAAAGAGAAAACAATGAGGATGAGGTCCTGACTGTGTACAGCTGGGTTTGTGTGAGGAGAGGAGAGTGGTGGAGAGCGGTGGCGAGGGATGTGGCTGGTGACACTCAGTGAGCTGCTTGTCTCTGATAAGAGGTTATCAAGATGAAAGGGGGAGGCCGGGAATTACGGGCCTAACACTGTCACCCAGCAGACACAGAGGAACACTGTCATCCAGCAGACACAGAGGAATATACAGTAGGTATTATACTAATCATAAAATGTTTATTCTATTCTACTGAGCCATTTACTTTACGTTCGTATCCTTTTATTTTATTATTTCTTACTGTTGTTGAATTTTTGAGAAGGAACCTGCAAATAAGCATTTTGTTGGACGGAGTATACCATGTGTTTCCTGTACATACAACCAATAAAACCTGAAACCCTGCAAAGCCATGCCACTCTTAATACACAAATGTACACAAGTTAAAAAACACATTTACACACACAGATACATCTCTGTCTATGCACTGGCACACACACACACACACACACACACACACACACACACACACACACACACACACACACACACACACACACACACACACACACACACACACACACACACACACACACACACACACACACACACACACACACACACACACACACACACACACACACAGAGAGAGAGAAAGATATCTGAAACTGACAAAGTGGAACCTATAATATACAGTTGAGCAGTTCTATGATATGGTTATGACATGATGATGGGGGAGGGGGGACAGCGGTGGCAGACCAGTGGCCATTGGGGTCAGACCTCCAATTCCGAAGAAACAGTCTTCTGTGTATGCAGTAGTGTTATCTCTACCACACAGAGGCTGCTGAGCCATTCTCAGATACCAGTATACCCCCCTGTCTCTCTCTCTCTTTCTCTAGCTCTCTGTGCCAGAAAGAAATCTCCTGGGGAATCTACACAGTTATAACGGTAAAAAGACAGATTATTACACAAATTATTTGGATTTTTACTAATTAACTCAATAATGGTCCATATTTTTTAAATGTAACCAATTATAGGCTGGTACCACACCCCAACTGTCATAAAACACTGACACACCACAACATATGTGTGCAAAGAACTCTAAGCAAGGCTAATGTCAGCACTTGCTTCATCTGATACACGAGAGACAGATATGCATGTCTTACAGAGGTCCTGGAAGAGAAGAGCACAGCTTAGCAACAGATCATATTCATAGAGGTTTCATTTTTATATATTTTATTCAGCAATAGGAAAATAAAAATATGTTATTAACATTTTTCACTACCATCTATTGCCCTTTCTTTGTAGTTCTCCCACTAGTAAATGTTATTCTAAATATAAAAATCAGAATGACAAAGATTTCTTCTACTGTTGCAAGTGCTTGAAATACAATAAAATACCTTTACTGTCTAAATCTATCTTTCCTGTTGGAAAATATAAGATATTTCCTATTTGATACTCTGACTGCCTATTCTTTTGCATTATGATAATGAAATCAAATGTTGAATATATTTATCAAAAGTAAGATAAACTCTTGAGTGTATTAATATATGATATAAGATCTGAATTGATCATGGCATGGTAATGGTGGTTATGGTGACTATCATCACACCTTGGAACAGTGAGAGCTGATAGAACCCTAGCAGGATTCCTGAAATCCTTGAGTAGGCCCATATCAACTCAGCAAAAAAAGAAACATCCTCTCACTGTCAACTGCGTTTATTGTCAGCAAACTTAACATGTGTAAATATTTGTATGAACATAACAAGATTCAACAACTGAGACATAAACTGAACAAGTTCCACAGACAAGTGACTCACAGAAATTGAATAATGTGTCCCTGAACAAAGGGGGGGTGGTCAAAATCAAAAGTAACAGTCAGTATCTGGTGTGGCCACCAGCTGCATTAAGTACTGCAGTGCATCTCCTCCTCATGGACTGCACCAGATTTGCCAGTTCTTTTTGTGAGATGTTACCTCACTCTTCCACCAAGGCACCTGCAATTACCCGGACATTTCTGGGGGGAATGGCCCTAGCCCTCACCCTCCGAAAACAACAGGTCCCAGACGTGCTCAATGGGATTAAGATCCGGGCTCTTCGCTGGCCATGGCAGAACACCGACATTCATGTCTTGCAGGAAATAACGCACAGAACGAGCAGTATGGCTGGTGGCATTGTCATGCTGGAGGGTCATGTCAGGATGAGCCTGCAGGAAGGGTACCACATGAGGTAGGAGGATGTCTTCCCTGTAACGCACAGCGTTGAGATTGCCTGCAATGACAACAAGCTCAGTCCGATGAAGCTGTGACACACCGCCCCAGACCACGACGGACCCTCCACCTCCAAATTGATCCCGTTCCAGAGAACAGGCCTCGGTGTAACGCTCATTCCTTCGACGATAAACGCGAATCCGACCATCACCCCTGGTGAGACAAAACCGCGACTCGTCATTGAAGAGCACTTTTTGCCAGTCCTGTCTGGTCCAGCAACGGTGGGTTTGTGCCCATAGGCGACGTTGTTGCCAGTGATGTATGGTGAGGACCTGCCTTAAAACAGGCCTACAAGCCCTCAGTCCAGCCTCTCTCAGCCTATTGCGGAAAGTCTGAGCACTGATGGAGGGATTTTGCGTTCCTGGTGTAACTCGGGCAGTTGTTGTTGCCATCCTGTACCTGTCTCGCAGGTGTGATGTTCAGATGTACCGATCCTGTGCAGGTGTTGTTACACATGGTCTGCCACTGCGAGGACGATCAGCTGTCCATCCTGTCTCCCTGTAGCGCTGTCTTAGGCGTCTCACAGTACGGACATTGCAATTTATTGCCCTGGCCACATCTGCAGTCCTCATGCCTCCTTGCAGCATGCCTAAGGCATGTTCACGCAGATGAGCAGGGACCCTGTGTTTTTCAGAGTCAGTTGAAAGGCCTCTTTAGTGTCCTAAATTTTCATAACTGCGACCTTAATTGCCTACCATCTGTAAGCTGTTAGTGTCTTAACGATCGTTCCACAGGTGCATGTTCATTAATTGTTTATGGTTCATTGAACAAGCATGGGAAACAGTGTTTAAACCCTTTACAATGAAGATCTGTGAAGGTATTTGGATTTTATGAATTGTCTTTGAAAGACAGGGTCCTGAAAAAGGGACGTTTCTTTTTTTGCTGAGTTTATAACATCATATGACCACCCTCTGGTGGTGGAAATGTTTCAGTAGCTGAGGTTCATTCATTTTAAATGGAGTGTCTTCATTCAATGGGAATAATAAGATCACTTTCAAATAATTGGCTCAGTTGTTGAGGGACTTTCCAAGATGCCAGGCTTCTTGCTTTCTGCTTTCTGCGCTGGGAGGGGATTGCGTGCACTGCATTGAATGGAATATTGAAATCTCAGGAATGTACTAAACATGTTTTGTAGCTTATTTTCCAAGAAACTTGGCACAAATTGTTCAAATCAATAACCAGCTGAATAAATTAAGAAAATGTATGTGGACAAAAAAAGGAGGATTGTGTTTCAAACATGGAAAAATTATATGTTGGAATATATTTCAATAAAATATAAATATATTTAAATATATTACGAAAATGTATTTGTCAAAAATATAAATAAATAAAATGTATGTACATATATTTGTAAAATACACACTCACTGACTCAATCCCATAGAAAATCTGTGGGCAAAACTGAAAAAACATGTGCGAGCAAGGAGGCCTACACACCTGACTCAGTTACACCAGCTCTGTCAGGAGGAATGGGCCAAAATTCCCCCAACTTATTGTGGGAAGCTTGCGGAAGGCTACCCGAAACGTTTGACCCATGTTAAACAATTTAAAGGCAATGCTACCAAATACTAATTGAGTGTATGTAAACTTCTGACCCACTGGGAATGTGAGGAAAGAAGTTAAAGCTGAAATAAATCATTGTCTCTACTATTATTCTGACATTTCACATTCTTAAAATAAAGTGGTGATCCTAACTGACCTAAAACAGGGAATTTTTACTAGGATTAAATGTCAGGAATTGTGAAAAACTCAGTTTAGATGTCTTTGGCTAAGGTGTATGTAAACTTCAGACTTCAACTGTACATAAATACATGTACATCCATGCTGTTAAAATACATGGAGTGTACAAAACATTAGGAACACCTTCCTAATATTGAGTTGCACCCTTTTTTGCCCTCAGAACAGCCTCAATTCATCCGGGCATGGACTCTACAAAGTGTCGAAAGCATTCCACAGGGATCCTGGCCCATGGTGACTCCAATGCTTCCCACGGTTGTGTCAAGTTGGCTGGATGTCCTTTGGGTGCTGGACCATTCTTGATGCACACTGGAAACTGTTTAGCTTGAAAAACCCAGCAGCGTTGCAGTTCTTGACACACTCAAACCAGTGCATCTGGCACCTACTAACATACCCCGTTCAAAGGCACTTAAATCTTTTGTCTTTCCCATTCACCCTCTGAATGGCACACATACACAATCCATGTACGAATTGTCTCAAGGCTTAAAAATCCTTCTTTAACCTGTCTCCTCCCCTTCATCTACATTAATTGAAATGGTGACATCAATAAGGGATCATAGCGTTCACCTAGATTCACTTGGTCAGTCTATGTCATGGAAAGAGCAGATGTTTCTAACTCATGACATAATTGGACAAACCTAAGTCTCATTTGAAAATAATACTCATCGGCAATTCTGGGTAAGCCCGAAAAATGGTATTAGACAACACTGGCCAATGTTATTACTTTTCATTATTTATAGGTATTTCCAAGATGGCGTAGCAGTTGGGCGTCTGTTTTATTTGTCTTGTCCCATCCCGTGTATATATCGTTTTCTTTGTATATATTTTATACATATTTTTTTGATTTTTAATCTCAATTTCCATCAACGGACTGAACATACTCTCCTGCAACCCTCCTCACCGAATGTGGTATGGATCTGCTATTTTTTTTATACTTTAGAACCGGAACCCCCATCAGAAGCTAGCCAGCTAACTAGCTACTAGCTAGTAGTCAGTTAGCCACTGCTAGCGGTCATTACTGTTAACGCGGACATCAGCCAGGATCAGCCCGGTCAATTCCTGCTAGTCTGCACAACGCGAAATCAACCCAGAGCATATCGGACTCCTTTTTCTCCACCACATCTCCGGATTACTACTGCAAGCTTTGAACCTTTACTCCAGATCATCGCAGCTAGCTTGCTGCTATCCGAGTGGCTACTCTTGGCTAACATCTCTGTCCTGAAGCAAGCACCAGTTAGCTGGAGCTAGCCTCGAGCTAGACCCATCTCCCGGCTAGCTGAAGAGACCCCTCAGACAATTCCTGGGTTTCAATACCTCTTTTGCCAATTGGCCTGGACCCTTAGCTGCCAACACAGACCCCCGCAGATCCATCACGACTGGTCTGTCGACGTAATCCGTCCAAGGAAGTTTCAACAGGCTCTTCCGTTGCGACATCCCCCTGAGGCCCATCTGCTAGCCTGCTATCCCGGCCTGATAGCTGTCTGAATTGCCGTGTCTCCAGCTCGCTTAGCTACTCACTGGACCCAATGATCACTCTGCTACAAATGCCTCTCCCTAATGTCAATATGCCTTGTCTATTGCTGTTTCGGTTAGTGATTTTTGTCTGATTTCACTGTAGAGCCTCCAGCCCTGTTCAATATGCCTTAGCTAGCCCTTTTTTTCCACCCCCCACACATGCGGTGACCTCACCTGGCTTAAATGGTGGCTCTAGAGACAAAACCTCTCTCATCATCACTCAATGCCTAGGTTTACCTCCACTGTACTCACATCCTACCATACCCTTGTCTGTACATTATGCCTTGAATCTATTCTTCCGCACCCAGAAATCTGCTCCTTTAACCTTTACTTAATACCCATCCCGGATCCGGGAGCATCCTCATCAAAAAAGCTGACTAGCATAGCCTAGCCTAACGGGACAGGGATATCATATAATATAATTTCATGAAATCACAAGTCCAATACAGCAAATGAAAGATAAACATCTTGTGAATCCAGCCATCATTTCCGATTTTTAAAATGTTTTACAGTAAAAACACAATATGTATTTCTATTAGCTAACCACAATAGCCAAACACACAACGGCAGGTTTTCACCATGTTTCCACCGCATAGGTAGCTTTCACAAAACCGACAAAATAAAGATATAATTAATCACTAACCTTGAACAACTTCATCAGATGACAGTCTTATAACATGTTATACAATACATTTATGTTTTGTTCGAAAATGTGCATATTTGAGGTATAAATCATAGTTTTACATTGCAGCCACCATCACAAATAGCACCAAAGCAGCCAGAATAATTACAGAGAGCAACGTGAAATACATAAATACTCATCATAAAACATTTATGAAAAATACATGGTGTACAGCAAATGAAAGATAAACATCTTGTGAATCCAGCCAATATTTTCAATTTTTTAAGTGTTTTACAGCGAAAACACAATATATATTTCTATTAGCTCACTACAGTAGCCAAACACACAACGCAAACCGACAAAATAGAGATAAAATTAATCACTAACCATGAACAACTTCATCAGATGACAGTCTTATAACATCATGTTATACAATACATTTATGTTTTGTTCGAAAATGTGCATATTTAGAGCTGCAAATCGTGGTTATACATTGTGAATACGTAGCAACAATTCATCAAAATCTCCAGAGATATTTTGGACAGTCACCTAATCTAATCAAAGAACTCATCATAAACTTTACTAAAAAATACATGTTGTACAGCAAATTAAAGATACACTGGTTCTTAATGCAACCGCTGTGTTAGATTTTTAAAAATAACTTTAGTAGAACATACAGCATGCAGTATTGTGAGACAGCGCTCACATATTCTCCGCCTTGTTGGAGTCAACATTTACCACAAAAATACGAAATAACATCATAAATATTCTCTTACCTTTCTTGAGCTTCCATCAGAATGTTGTGCAAGGAGTCCTATTTCCAGAATAAATCGTTGTTTGATTTTAGAATGTCCATTTCTTGTGTCGAATTAGCAACTTTGGCTAGCCATGTGGCGCGAACATGCCCATCTTCTCTTAGCGCATGGAACGAAAAATTCCAAAATTCCCAATAAACGTTGAATAAACTGATCAAACTCGGTTGAAAAATCCTACTTTATGATGTTTTTCTCATATGTATCAAATAAAATCAGAGCCGGAGCAATTCGCCGTGTATAACGAACGCTTTTCAGAAGAGAATGTGAGGCTCCCCTGCGCGCCGTCGATAACTGCCAAAAGAGCTGACGTGTCATTCCAAAAGCTCTTATTCGGCCTCAGATCAAGCTAGACACCCCATTCAACCTTCCACTGCCTGTTGACATCTAGTGGAAGGCGTATGAAGTGCATACAGATCGATAAATAAAAGCCAGTTGAATAGGCAGGCACTGACACAGAACCTCGTTTTCAGATTTTTCACTTCCTGTAAGGAAGTTTGCTGCCAAATGAGTTCTGTTTTACTCACAGATATAATTCAAACAGTTTTAGAAACTTCAGAGTGTTTTCTATCCAATAGTAATAATAATATGCATATTGTATGATCTAGAACAGAGTACGAGGCCATTTAATTTGGGCACGATTTTTTCCAAAGTGAAAACAGCGCCCCCCTATTGACAAGAAGTTTTAACTCTCTGTTCCCAACGCACTAGATGACCAGTTCTTATAGCCTTTAGCCATGCTCTTATCCTACTCCTCCTCTGTTCCTCTGGTGATGTAGAGGTTAACCCAGGCCCTGCAGCCCCCAGCATCACTCCCATTCCTCAGACGCTCTCATTTGTTGACTTCTGTAACGGCCTTGGTTTCATGCATGTTAACATTATAAGCCTCCTCCCTGAGTTTGTTTTATTCACTGCTTTAGCACACTCCGCCAACCCAGATATCCTAGCCGTGTCTGAATCCTGGCTCAGGAAGGCCACCAAATATCCAGAAATTTCCATCCCCAACCTATAACATTTTCCGACAAGATAGAACTGCCAAAGGGGCAGAGTTGCAATCCACTGCAGAGATAGCCTGCAAAGTTCTTTCATACTAACCAGGTCTGTGCCCAAGCAATTAGAGCTTCTACTTTTAAAAATCCACCTTTCCAGAAACACGTCTCTCACCATTGCCACTTGTTATAGACCCCCTTCAGCCCCCAGCTGTGCCCTGGACACCATATGTGAATTGATCGCCCCCATCTATCGTCAGAGCTCATACTGTTTGGTGACCTAAACTGGGACATGCTTAACACCCTGGCCGTCCTACAATCTAAGCTAGACACCCTCAATCTCAAATAATTTATCAAGGAACCTACCAGGTACAACCCTAAATCCGTAACCATGGGCACCCTCACAGATATCATCCTGACCAACTTGCCCTCCAAATACACCTCTGCTGTCTTCAACCAGGATCTCAACGATCACTGCCTCATTACCTGCGTGCGTAATGGGTCCACGGTCAAATGACCACCCCTCATCACTGTCAAACGCTCCCTAAAACACTTCAGCGAGCAGGCCTTTCTAATCGACCTGACCCGGGTATCCTGGAAGGATATTGACCTCATCCCGTAAGTAGAGGATGCCTGGTTGCTCTTTAAAAGTGATTTCCTCACCATCTTAAATAAGCATGCCCCATTCAAAAATGTAGAACTAAGAACAGATATAGCCCTTGGTTCACCCCAGACTTGACTGCCCTTGACCAGGCACAAAAACATCCTGTGGCGTTCTGCATTAGCATCAAATATCCCCCGCGATATGCAACTTTTCAGGGAAGTCAGGAACCAATATACTCAGTCAGTTAGGAAAGCTAAGGCTAGCTTTTTCAAACAGAAATTTGCAGCACTAATTCCAAAACGTTTTGGGACACTGTAAAGTCTATGAAGAATAAGAGCACCTCCTCCCAGCTGCCCACGGCACTGAGGATAGGAAACACTATCACCACCGATAAATCTACGATAATTGATCATTTCAATAAGCATTTTTCTACGGCTGGCCATGGCTACCCCTACCTTGGCCAACATCTCAACACCCCCTGCAGAAACTTGCGCAAGCCCCCCCCCCCCGCTTCTCATTCACCCAAATCCAGACAGCTGATGTTCTGAGAGAGCTGCAAAATCTGGATCCCTACAAATCAGCTGGGCTAGACAATCTGGACCCTCCCTTTCTAAAATTATCCACCGAAATTGTTGCAACCCCTAGTACTAGCCTGTTCAACCTCTCTTTCGTATCATCTGTGATCCCCAAAGATTGGAAAGCTGCCGCGGTCATCCCCCTCTTCAAAGGGGGTGACACTCTAGACCCAAACTGTTATAGACCTATATTCATCCTGCCCTGCCTTTCTAAAATATTAGAAAGCCAAGTTAACAAACAGATCACCGACCATTTCGAATCCCACGTACCTTCTCCACTATGCAATCTGGTTTCCGAGCTGGTCATGGGTTCACCTCAGCCACACTCAAGGTCCTAAACGATATCAAATCAAATCAAATCAAATTATATATGTCACATACATATGGTTAGCAGATGTTAATGCGAGTGTAGCGAAATGCTTGTGCTTCTAGTTCCGACAATGCAGTAATAACCAACAAGTAATCTAACCTAACAATTCCACAACTACTACCTTATACACACAAGTGTAAAGGGATAAAGAATATGTACATAAAGATATATGAATGAGTGATGGTACAGAACGGCATAGGCAAGATGCAGTAGATGGTATAGTGTACAGTCTATACATATGAGATGAGTAATGTAGGGGTATGTAAACATAAAGTGGCATACTTTAAAGTGGCTAGTGATACATGTATTACATAAAGATGGCAAGATGCAGTAGATGATATACAGTACAGTATATACATATACATATGAGATGAGTAATGTAGGGTATGTAAACATTATATTAAGTGGCATTGTTTAAAGTGGCTAGTGATACATTTTTACATAATTTCCATCAATTCCCATTATTAAAGTGGCTGGAGTTGAGTCAGTATGTTGGCAGCGGCCACTAAATGTTAGTGGTGGCTGTTTAACAGTCTGATGGCCTTGAGATAGAAGCTGTTTTTCAGTCTCTCGGTCCCTGCTTTGATGCACCTGTACTGACCTCGCCTTCTGGATGATAGCGGGGTGAACAGGCAGTGGCTCGGGTGGTTGTTGTCCTTGATGATCTTTATGGCCTTCCTGTGACATCGGGTGGTGTAGGTGTCCTGGAGGGCAGGTAGTTTGCCCCCGGTGATGCGTTGTGCAGACCTCACTACACTCTGGAGAGCCTTACGGTTGTGGGCGGAGCAGTTGCCGTACCAGGCGGTGATACAGCCTGGTATCATAACCGCCATCGATAAAAGACAGTACTGTGCAGCCGTCTTCCTTGATCTGGCCAAGGCTTTCGACTCTGTCAATCATCGAATTCTTATCGGTGGACTCTATAGCCTTGGCTTCTCAAATGGCTGCCTCACCTGGTTCCCCAACTACTTCTCAGATAGAGTTCAGTGTGTCAAATCGGAGGGCCTGTTGTCCGGACCTCTGGCAGTCTCTATGAGGGTGCCACACGGTTCAATTCTACGGCCGACTCTTTTCTCTGTATATATGAATGATATTTGGCTTGTGGGTACCCCTTAATGCGACTTTTCTCTGGAAAGAAGCTTGGAAAGGGCAGATCATTTTCTTTTTGAGATTCCCCTCCCCTTTTCTGAGACACAACGTAGGGTAAAATTACTACGCTGAACAGAAATATGAACGCATGTGTCCTCCTGGCTCTGATGACTGGCGTATCTGCTGCTTTCCTGATTCATTGTACAATTTGTAGAACTGTCATAATGCATGTAGATGTATATGCCATTAAACAATAATATAGGATTATATTAGATCCTAATAATTCTTCAAAATGTCTTCATAAAGCACAGACCACACATTGGAAAACGAAGAGGATTTATTATATGGAGATAAGTGGGTGGGGGGGGGGGGGGGGTGGAGGTGAGAGAGCGAGAGATCTCCTTCACAGGTGTAGGGAGAGGAGTGGGTTTTAGGTGATGGTGGGTAGGTGGACCCAGGTGCTCCGCCATTTTCTGCCACTGCAATGAAACCAACAACAAAGTGAACAAACAACATTAAGATAGGTCAAATGGACGAATTCAATAAGTAACTTTTATGTTTACATTTTTTCCTAACACAACGTACATACTTCTGTTTTGGGACACTTGTGGATATGACAGAGGCGCATGTGAATGCACAAATGGAGGGGTGAGGGAAGAGACTAATTTGGTATTTGTATTTATTTCAGTCATCATTCTTTTTATTCTTACACCTGATAGAATGGTTATGTATTTTAGTCATTGCCTCAAACATAGCAATACATGATGTTGATAACTTAGCTGACTTTCACTGTCGTTGTCATTGCTGTACACTAACAAACAACTAAGATAATGTGCTGTACTATAGAGATGACAGCCCACACTCACATTGTGGACAGTGGAGACAAAGAAAATAGATAGGTTCATGTACCATTGCACTTCTTCGGTTCTGTCTTTTCTGGCACTCTGCAGTGCCAGTGTCCTTGGCCATGGTCACAAAGGACCCCTGCATCTCTTCCACTGTGAATTTAAACCTGAATGAACACACAGACATGATTTGTATTGAAACTCTTAGGTGGCACATACACATTTTCTGGTCCAAATGCACTCCCTACCCCTCCTCCTTGGCCCTGACCTAACCCTTAGATTTTTCTGACGGGTCTGGGTAGGCATAATCAGGAAAGTGGTGGAGCTCACACCATATTGCTTGCACATATACACATATCGAAAGGGTCAGGGCCAAGGGAAAAGGTTAGGGAGTGAACTGGGACTGGCTAATTCAATATGGGGTAAAGCCCAAAGCACACGGGAGCCTTTTTTTTTTTACATGCGTGAACGAGCATGCTTATGCTGGACATAGAATGCATGGGAGTCAATGAGAGAAAACATACAGGCTTTGAGCGTCAACGATATCACAATTATATAGAACACCAAATTAGAATTATATTTTTCTCGCGGTGCAATGCTGATCAAATTAACTGATTAAGGGCACGTTACTAAATTCACTCTGGCTATCTACTCAGATTTCAGATGCACTCTCGCCTGAGTGTGCCAGAGTGCAGAATAACTGATGAATTTACGAACGCTAAACACCAGTTGAAGATGGGCGGTGCCAGTAAACGTCGGCAAAAAAAGCGTAATTAAATTGTTGATAGCAACAGTTACAGTCACCAATGCTATGGATAACATAAAAACAGCCCAACCACCTCTACCAGGGCGAGTAAAATGGTCAGAGTGAGGTGTTCTCTCATTTTTGTCTGGAAGTAGCAAGCAAGCTAGCCAACCTTAGCCTGTTAGCTTGGGTGCTTATCCTGTTAGCTTGGGTGCTTGACTGCCGTTGTGAGGTCAGAACGCTCGGATCAACCCTACTCCTCGGCCGCTCGGAATGCTCCGAGGGCGAAACGCACTGAATTAGCGCACTCTGAGTACCCTCTTGCGCTCCGGAGTGAATTTACGACTGTTTGTGCATTGTTACCGAGTCAAGAATTGTGAAACGCAGGTTAGCGTTTTTCGTCATGCATCTTGTTCTGGAGGTGGCTCTGTAGAGTGGTCACTAGCTGGCAAAGCCACAAAGCCATAACATCTGATTTTAAACCTAACCTTAAATGAAGGCCAAATAATTTGTACAATATAGCCACCTGGCCTATTTAAGGGGAAATCGCCCAGTTCTGCCTCCAGGACAAGACCGGTGACAATAAATGTCAACATGCTTGTGAAGTTCAGTTAGCGTCTATTACTATAAATAAGTTTAACTGCAGGCCAATAATATGTATAAAATAGCGTTTATGAAAAACAATGTAGCAATGTATGAATGCAACGTTATTTTACATTTATAAACTGGATTGTGTTTCAGAATTATATATCACATTGTCAATGTCATTTTCTTGACCTTATCACTGTTGTTGCTTACAGCCGATTTGTTTGTAGAGTTCAAACAAAGTGGTTCAAATGAATAAAATATGGTTTAGATATTGAGTGGGTTGTTTGTAGAAAAGGAATTCAAGGAATTGTTATGATTTTCCCTAGGCTTCCCTAAGTTTCCCTAAGTTAAGTTGTGTGGTTAAAAATATATATTTTAAGATGTAGGCTATGGTTTATCTGAAAAATAGGCTACCTATTTGGGGGAAAAATGCACCAGCTACTCCTGTTTATTTAGATCATCGACATGTAGCCTGGGCTATGTCTGGAAAATGTGAGGAATGAGGCAACTCTTTATAATGGCTTTTCCTGACAATGATGGGGTACAGCTTGTTATTTCTTCTTTAAGATTCAGATTTCTGGCTTACATACTGACCACACCGCCTGCGTTGCGTGCGCAAGCGTTGTAAAATAAATGTACACATACATGTTATTCAATCATCCAAAATGCTTGTGCGCATCAACGAGTGTCAACGAGCTCATAGCCATGAGCTAAAATAGAACTTGGTTCTATTTTTGACTGCTTCACATGCTGCAAGTCCCCCCTCTCCCATCTCCTCCTTGGTTTTTAGGAGCATACATGGGTGATTGATCCACACTCCAGTCCAGTTGGTGGTGGTAATGCACCTTAAAGTTGGTTGCCAACCGCCATATAAAGTCCACAGAAGAAGAAGAAGAAGAAGCCTGAAGGAGGAGAGATTACTAGAAATTAACTAGGTTTCCCATTTTATCTGTGGATTAATTGTCGAAGTAGAGAACATACAATTTTTTATGAGTCAAAATTGGTCCAAATTCTACAAAGAACCAGAAAAAAGGACCTTGTGCATTTCAGGTTAAAAAAAACAACCTAATGTTTATATCCCAGGACAAATTAGCAAGCAACAGTAATCTAGCTAAATGTCCATGAATGTTTCATGTGTTTCAACCTGTCCCCAAATTAATATAGTCAGTTCCCTCCATCACCACGGCCCCTCAACTGCCTCCTCCACGGTATCCACGTTCACCTGGTTGGTTGGCCTACAAGCCAAAACTGAAAACCATGCATACTATTAAGTAATACACTTTTGTGGCATAAATCATTTCCAAAAAAATACTAAATTACAAATTACAACAGTATTTGCAATGGTTCAAATCATTTGGTTGCAAATGTGACTGAGACTGAGTACATGTTGAGACTTGTTAGGCTACTCATTTTCAATAACCACATATGACCACAAAAGTCTGTGTATGACCAGTTTCAGTAAAATAATGTGGTTGCAAATGTGACTGGCTATATGCCTACATCATAGACAATCTACATAAATCATAGGAATTAGAATTACTAGTGATGCCACAGGGATTATGGGAAAAATAAAAAGCCTAAAATGTCAAACACAGGTCCATAACTGCATTGTTGGTTAAGGGCTTGTAAGTAAGAATTTCACGGAATTGTAGATGGAGATTCTAGCACTCGTCTGGTGCTTAAGGTATTGAAACAAAGATATCATTTGAGAATCAACTGTTCATTCATTTGAATGGCAATTGAACACATTTAAGGGTGGTTCACACTAAAAACTACAACTTCAGTCAATATTTTCTCACTTTAGATTTTATATATTTTAAGTGTCTTTGTTACAGTTGAGTGCATGATGCACTCCAAAAACGTGAGAATGCCAATCAACTGTTAATCAACGTTTGCTTCCTATCATTCAAACCAGAAACAGAAACAAATTTTCAGTTCTGAAATACCCAATTATTTTTCAAGTGTTCCACTCCGCTAGCCAGCACCTCGCCTAAACAGGTGTGCATTTTTTCTGCCTCCAGAAATACCCAATTCTAACATTTAATCCAATCTGATTGCCGAAATCTGATTAGAAAAGTTTAGAAAAACTTGGTCCGGTTGATTACTATCATTCACGCCTGTGTCTCACTCTACATAACTGATGCCTGAAACCAGAGAAACAGACATACACCGATGAAGGTGGACACCGAAACGTTTGTGTTAGTTTTCCACTCCTGCCTGCTGAAAAGCAAAAAAACAAAAGAGGAAGTTTGAAAGTTGTATATATTTTTGTGTGCAAACCACCTTTCATTTTTTGGACTTCGTTGTATATTGGTTTAACACAAAAACATTTGTTGTTTTTTTCATGCTTTTTTTCATAAAAAGACTTCACTCATCCGCTGCTTATTCGGCTAGTGTAACATCATTGGTTATAAATTAAGTAAAGCATATTTGTGTTCATCTTCATCCATCCCTTATGGGACTTTATTTGCGTATTCCCGTATAGAGAGTCATATGAAGTTGTTTGTGAAATGGAAAGATCCAACTACCTCATAAAATAACTTTAATTAACCCAACAACAAAAAAGAACAACTGTCACACCCTGACCGTAGAGAGCTTTTTATGTCTCTATTTTGGTTTGGTCAGGGTGTGATTTGGGTGGGCATTCTATGTTATTTTTTCTATGTTTTGTATTTCTTTGTTTTGGCCGGGTATGGTTCTCAATCAGGGACAGCTGTCTATCGTTGTCTCTGATTGGGAACCATACTTAGGTAGCTTTTTCCCACATGGTTTTTGTGGGTAGTTAATTTCTGTTTAGTGTTTTCACCTTACAGGACTGTTTCGGTTATTCTCTTGTTTATTTTTGTTATAGTGTTCAGTTTTAATAAAACAAGCATGAACACTTACCACGCTGCGCTTTGGTCCGATGATTCCTCTTCTTCAGACGACGAATACCGTTACAACAACAGATTAATCTACAGACACAGACAATTTACTTACCGTTGAAGTAGAGGCTAGTGCTCTGGCTGGAATCCATGCAACACTGGAAAAGTTGTGTGAGGTAGCAGGGCTGAGGGGGAGTTTGTAGTTTAGCCAGAGTGAAATTCTCACGCTCCAAGGAGAGAACAAGGCACTCACAGCCAAGGTAAAAATCCACGATTCCAACATGGATTGTCTACTCAGGGAAAACAGGGTGATGAAGGAGTCGCTACTAGACATACCAAGTCGTAGCATGCATGAAAATAAAACATTTTCTGGGATTCCTGAGGATGCATCCAATAATCCAGAGGGCGCGATCAGAGAATTCCTGCAATCCGCCTTGAAACTTCCTATAGAGACTGTAAACAATGTGCCTTTCCACCGTGTACACACACTTGGAGCTCGGAGCGACAAGACCAAAGGTCCCTGGCCGATCATCGCAAAATTTGAACACTACCAACAAAAGGAACTGATCAAAAGCAGGGGAAGGGAGCTTAAAGGGACCAAATTCGGTCTCAATGACCAATTTCCAATGGAGATAAACGAACGTCATAAGAGACTGTATCCGGTACAGAGGCAACAGAGGGAGAAGGGTAAGCGTGCCTTTCTCATTGTGGACAAACTCTTTATAGATGGACAGCTATTCCCGAGACAGCTTCATAACCCCATTGCTGTACTAATTTCTACAGGGACTTCAGGTTACGAAAAAAATTAAGTATGGGAACTGTAAAAATATATGAACACTATGAAGTGGATATGAACACACACGTACTCAGTTACATGCTCGCTTACACATACGGACTTATACATACACATACACACTTGATCTCGCTCTCTTCTCTCACTTTCTCTTCTCTCACTTTCTCTTTTCTCTTCTTTTATTGTCGAGAACTGTTTTATAATTTAATATGTTTCTTGTTTGTCTATCTTTTTTATGTATTTGTCTACAAGTTTATATATGTTTACAACAAGCAAGGGGAAGATATAATAATAACATATTTTGTACGGAATACATTTGTACTGTAGTGAAGCTGTCTCTAGAGTAATGCAAGGTCTCTTTCATGATCATGTGAAACGTCAATTGCTATGGAAATGCTGGGATGTGTTTTTCATTGATGTTAAAGGTAATTACGATGCAACTATGACGGCGATACGATATGGATTACAATTATCATCATAAATATTAAGGCTATACGCACTACATGTTACACACATAGACATTCAACCATGCAAATTGGCAGAGTTATTATTTATTTGGACAGCACACATTATAGTCTTACTCTTATACAGACATCGTACACACTCACTAAATCACATCCAATATCATACACATCAACCTACTCAGATTTACTACACACAAAATACCTTGTCTCAATTTTCTAACATCTGTGGCATTGGCTCACAGGCAAACAGGCAAGATAATAAAACAAATATTGCTAGAACCTATTTCTTGAGTTCTAAATATCAGACATTTGAAAGCTCCAATTTTGACTGTCATAATACCTCTGATGGCAGTAACTTTACAAGCACTAATTATGGTCAATTTAGACTGAGAATAGTATCTAGTTATGGTAAGGGGTGAAATAAGTATAGCCAGTTATAATTTTAACGGTTTAGCGGATTATAAAAAAAGAAGATCAGTCTTTACGTGGCTAAAAGAAAAGGAATATAACATATACTGTTTGTCAGGTTTTGGCCAAGACTGTTCGGGTTTTGGTCACTAGATGTCCCCATTGCACCTTTTTTGTACCTTTTGTTTTTCTTGCTCTTATTATTGTTTGCACCTGTAGGTCATTCCCTTGTTAGTATTTAAACCCTGTGTGTTCCTCAGTTCCTTGCTCAGTGTTTGTAAGTTAGCACCCAGCCCCAGCCCAAGCCTTGTTTTATACAGATATTTCTCTTGTTGGATTTTCCAGAGGTTCTCTGGTTTAGTTCTTGTGTATTATTTGAGTAGTCCTTTGAGGTTTGTTTTTCCCTGCTGTTTTTTACCACTTTGTGGAGTTTCTTTTGTATTTTGGAGGATTTCCATTTTGTGCCTCTTGGCTTTATTTTTGGACATTGTGGATTTAGTTTCTTTGCCTGAAGATTTTGTTCTTTAATTAAACCACCATCTCTAGTACTGCTGTGTCTGCCTTATCTTCTGGGTTCTGACGATTATTAGTGACTGTTTCTCGCACCGGGTCCTGACACTGTTCACAGGAAACTCACTCTACATCCTTAGATGAAGTTGTGTGGAAAAAGGAATGGGGTGGTGAAATAATTTTCTGTCATGGACAAAGGAACTCAAAAGGTGTGATGATATTAATTAACAAAAATTTCGATCTGAATGTGCAAATAGTCAGGAATGAATCGCGTGGAAGGTGGATCTTTTTGAATATGAAAGTGGACGAAAAAGAGATTTGGCTCATTAATCTATATGGTCCAAATCAGGATGATCCATACTTCTTTGAAAACATTTATACCAATTTACTAAACTTACAGGCAACAAATGATCAAATCATTATGGTAGGAAACTTTAACACAGTGTTGAGTACCTCAATGGACCGTAAAGGTAATCACTCTACAAACTATCATCACGTGACCTTAAGGAAATCACAAATATTATGGACACATTAGAAATAGTGGATATTTGGAGACTAAAAAATCCCGACCTAGTGAGATATACAGTGGGGAGAACAAGTATTTGATACACTGCCGATTTTGCAGGTTTTCCTACTTACAAAGCATGTAGAGGTCTGTCATTTTTATCATAGGTACACTTCAACTGTGAGAGATGGAATCTAAAACAAAAATCCAGAAAATCTCATTGTATGATTTTTAAGTAATTAATTTGCATTTTATTGCATGACATAAGTATTTGATACATCAGAAAAGCAGAACTTAATATTTGGTACAGAAACCTTTGTTTGCAATTACAGAGATCATACGTTTCCTGTAGTTCTTGACCAGGTTTGCACACACTGCAGCAGGGATTTTGGCCCACTCCTCCATACAGACCTTCTCCAGATCCTTCAAGTTTCGGGGCTGTCGCTGGGCAGTACGGACTTTCAGCTCCCTTCAAAGATTTTCTATTGGGTTCAGGTCTGGAGACTGGCTAGGCCACTCCAGGACCTTGAGATGCTTCTTACAGAGCCACTCCTTAGTTGCCCTGGCTGTGTGTTTTGGGTTGTTGTCATGCTGGAAGACCCAGCCACGACCCATCTTCAATGCTCTTACTGAAGGAAGGAGGTTGTTGGCCAAGATCTCGCGATACATGGCCCCATCCATCCTCCCCTCAATACGGTGCAGTCGTCCTGTCCCATTTGCAGAAAAGCATCCCCAAAGAATGATGTTTCCACCTCCATGCTTCACGGTTGGGATGGTGTTCTTGGGGTTGTACTCATCCTTCTTCTTCCTCCAAACACGGCGAGTGGAGTTTAGACCAAAAAGCTCTATTTTTGTCTCATCAGACCACATGACCTTCTCCCATTCCTCCTCTGGATCATCCAGATGGTCATTGGCAAACTTCAGACAGGCCTGGACATGCGCTGGCTTGAGCAGGGGGACCTTGTGTGCGCTGCAGGATTTTAATCCATGACGGCGTAGTGTGTTACTAATGGTTTTCTTTGAGACTGTGGTCCCAGCTCTCTTCAGGTCATTGACCAGGTCCTGCCGTGTAGTTCTGGGCTGATCCCTCACCTTCCTCATGATCATTGATGCCCCACGAGGTGACATCTTGCATGGAGCCCCAGACCGAGGGTGATTGACCGTCATCTTGAACTTCTTCCATTTTCTAATAATTGCGCCAACAGTTGTTGCCTTCTCACCAAGCTGCTTGCCTATTGTCCTGTAGCCCATCCCAGCCTTGTGCAGGTCTACAATTTTATCCCTGATGTCCTTACACAGCTCTCTGGTATTGGCCATTGTGGAGAGGTTGGAGTCTGTTTGATTGAGTGTGTGGACAGGTGTCTTTTATACAGGTAACGAGTTCAAACAGGTGCAGTTAATACAGATAATGAGTGGAGAACAGGAGGGCTTCTTAAAGAAAAACTAACAGGTCTGTGAGAGCCGGAATTCTTACTGGTTGGTAGGTGATCAAATACTTATGTCATGCAATAAAATGAAAATGAATTACTTAAAAATCATACAATGTGATTTTCTGGATTTTTGTTTTAGATTCCACCTCTCACAGTTGAAGTGTACCTATGATAAAAATTACAGACCTCTACATGCTTTGTAAGTAGGAAAACCTGCAAAATCGGCAGTGTATCAAATACTTGTTCTCCCCACTGTATCAGATCATCATCTAATTGGCATTCACATAACTCTTATAGATTTTCCACGTGGACGGGGATATTGGAAATTTAGTCAAAGTTTACTGGAGGACAACTTATTTTTAACTAAGACAAAATAATATATAACAGAATTTTTCCAGTATCATATTGTAACAGAATTCGTCCTCCTCATCTGACGAGGAGTAAGAAATGTCGGACCAATGCGCAGCGTGGTAAGTGTTCATGATGAATCTTTAATGGAACAAACTGAACACTGAAATACAAAACAATAAAGTGAACGAACGAAAAAAACGAAACAGTTCCGTGTGGAACACACAGACACGGAAGACAACCACCCACAAAACACAACAGAAAACAGGCTACCTAAATATGGTTCCCAATCAGAGACAATGACAAACACCTGCCTCTGATTGAGAACCATATCAGGCCAAACAAAAAACACAACATAGAAACACAAACATAGATAACCCACCCAACTCACGCCCTGACCATACTAAAACAAAGAAAATACAAAAGAACTAAGGTCAGAACGTGACATAACCCCCCCCCCCCCCAAGGTGCGGACTCCGGCCGCAAAACCTCAACCTATAGGGAAGGGTCTGGGTGGGCATCTGTCCGCTGTGGCGGCTCTGGCGCTGGACGTGGACCCCACTCCACCATAGTCTTAGTCCGCTTCAGTAGCGTCTTTAGAGCGGCGACCCTCGCCGCCGACCTAGGACTGGCAACCCTAATAAAGGGCCCCACTGGACTGAGGGGCAGCTCCGGACGGAGGGGCAGCTCCGGACTGAGGGGCAGCTCCGGACTGAGGGGCAGCTTCGGACTGAGGGGCAGTTCCGGACTGAGGGGCAGCTCCGGACTGAGGGGCAGCTCTGGCAGCTCCTGACTGGCGGGCGGCTCTGGCAGCTCCTGACTGGCGGGCGGCTCTGGCAGCTCCTGTCTGGCGGACGGCTCTGGCAGCTCCTGACTGGCGGGCGGCTCTGGCGGCTCCTGACTGGCGGGCGGCTCCTGACTGGCGGGCGGCTCTGGCGGCTCCTGACTGACGGGCGGCTCTGGCGGCTCCTGACTGACGGGCGGCTCTGGCGGCTCCTGACTGGCGGGCGGCTCCTGACGGGCGGGCGGCTCTGGCGGCTCCTGACTGACGGGCGGCTCTGGCGGCTCCTGACTGGCGGGCGGCTCCTGACTGGCGGGCGGCTCTGGCGGCTCCTGACTGACGAGCGGCTCTGGCGGCTCCTGACTGACGGGCGGCTCTAGCGGCTCAGGACAGACGGGCGGCTCTGACGGCTCTGGACAGACGGGTGGCTCAGACGGCGCTGGACAGACGGGCGGCTCAGACGGCGCTGGACAGACGGGCGGCTCAGACGACGCTGGACAGACGGGCGGCTCAGACGGCGCTGGACAGACGGGCGGCTCAGACGGCGCTGGACAGACGGGCGGCTCAGGCGGCGCTGGACAGACGGACGGCTCAGGCGGCGCTGGACAGACGGACGGCTCAGGCGGCGCTGGACAGGAGGGAGACTCAGGCCTGCCGAGGCGCACAGTAGGCCTGGTGCGTGGTGCCGGAACTGGTGGTACCGGGCTGGGAACACGCACCTCAGGGCGAGTGCGGGGAGCAGGAACAGGGCATACTGGACTCTGGAGGCGCACAGTAGGCCTGGTGCGTGGTGCCGGAACTGGTGGTACCGGGTTGGGAACACGCACCTCTAGGCGAGTGCGTGGAACAGGAACTGGAGGCCTGGTACGTTGTGCCGGCACCGGAGGGCTGGTGCGTGGGGCTGGCTCGGTGCTCGAGATTGTTTCAAATTTGCCTTGTTGCCTTAGTGCAGATTGCCATTTCTCATTTTCGATTAATTGAAAATTATACTTTTGTCAAAGTATCTCTCTTTTCCAAACAAGCATTGCAGAGCTGGCTACAATTTAAATTTCATGCCCTTGAAAAGATAGAACATATATTACAACAAATATTATTGCTGAACTCAAATGTGCTTGTTGATAAAATACCTGTATTTATGGGAAAGATGTTTGAAAATAGTATTTTGTTCTTAATTATATTGTAAATTGGAATGGGAGAGTTATGTCATTCATGGAGTTATCAGAATTGTACGAGAAGGTCTGCTCAATCCAAGAGTACAACCAATTGATTACAGTATTACCCCAAAAATGGAGGAGGCAGGTGGCAGCGGGAGGAGGTAGGGAACTGGTCTGTCTGCCCAATATAAAGGATCAAAACTGGTGGAGGAATAAAAATAGCATAAATAGGAAAGTATACCAGTTTCATTTGAGGACCAGGATGTTGACAACTGTGCCATACAGATTGCAAAATAGTTGGGAAGAGATTTTTGATGTACCGATTCCATGGTACAGGGTGTATGAGTTGATATATAAAACAATGCAAGATTCAAGACTTTGTGCTTTTCAGCAAAAATTATTATATAGAATTCTTGCCACCAACAAAATGTTGAATATTTGGGGCATAAAATCATCGAAGCTCTGCAGATTCTGTTGTGAGGATACAGAATCAATAGACCATTTATTTTGGTATTGCCCTCAGGTAGCCTGTTTCTGGTCTCAGGTTCAGGAATGGCTGAAAATGCATAGCATTGATCTAAAATTGACACTAGAAATAGTCACCAGACTTCTTTCTATGGTTAACATGACATGACCAGTCCAATCAAAGCTACGGTAGATATAACGTGATTTGACGTCATTTTATCTGTGGCCTTCTTGGATGGGCACTTCTCTATGGCAGCACCCAAGGAGCTAGAAATCTTTTTAGCTCTCCCTGTAGATTTTGTGGTGACATAATGTGCCCATGAGTGACAGAACACTGAGCCAATAACAGTGCAACTAGACAACATTACCAACCCCTACGCTCCGTATTTTCCGCTGGATGCCCCAACACCACAGAAAGCATGGAGCTAGGCTGAAAAACCTGCATTTTGTAGCTGCTTTACTCAAAAAAGCAAAAAAGAGAACATATTTGTATGCAGCTTTATTAACAAATTATTTTATATATTGTTTGCAAATTGATATGTGACATGTTGAAATGCCAAAATAACATGCAAAACAGGCACATATATACAGTGGGGAGAACAAGTATTTGATACACTGCCGATTTTGCAGGTTTTCCTACTTACAAAGCATGTAGAGGTCTGTCATTTTTTATCATAGGTACACTTCAACTGTGAGAGATGGAATATAAAACAAAAATCCAGAAAATCACATTGTATGATTTTTAAGTAATTAATTTGCATTTTATTGCATGACATAAGTATTTGATACATCAGAAAAGCAGAACTTAATATTTGGTACAGAAACCTTTGTTTGCAATTACAGAGATCATACGTTTCCTGTAGTTCTTGACCAGGTTTGCACACACTGCAGCAGGGATTTTGGCCCACTCCTCCATACAGACCTTCTCCAGATCCTTCAAGTTTCGGGGCTGTCGCTGGGCAGTACGGACTTTCAGCTCCCTTCAAAGATTTTCTATTGGGTTCAGGTCTGGAGACTGGCTAGGCCACTCCAGGACCTTGAGATGCTTCTTACAGAGCCACTCCTTAGTTGCCCTGGCTGTGTGTTTTGGGTTGTTGTCATGCTGGAAGACCCAGCCACGACCCATCTTCAATGCTCTTACTGAAGGAAGGAGGTTGTTGGCCAAGATCTCGCGATACATGGCCCCATCCATCCTCCCCTCAATACGGTGCAGTCGTCCTGTCCCATTTGCAGAAAAGCATCCCCAAAGAATGATGTTTCCACCTCCATGCTTCACGGTTGGGATGGTGTTCTTGGGGTTGTACTCATCCTTCTTCTTCCTCCAAACACGGCGAGTGGAGTTTAGACCAAAAAGCTCTATTTTTGTCTCATCAGACCACATGACCTTCTCCCATTCCTCCTCTGGATCATCCAGATGGTCATTGGCAAACTTCAGACAGGCCTGGACATGCGCTGGCTTGAGCAGGGGGACCTTGTGTGCGCTGCAGGATTTTAATCCATGACGGCGTAGTGTGTTACTAATGGTTTTCTTTGAGACTGTGGTCCCAGCTCTCTTCAGGTCATTGACCAGGTCCTGCCGTGTAGTTCTGGGCTGATCCCTCACCTTCCTCATGATCATTGATGCCCCACGAGGTGACATCTTGCATGGAGCCCCAGACCGAGGGTGATTGACCGTCATCTTGAACTTCTTCCATTTTCTAATAATTGCGCCAACAGTTGTTGCCTTCTCACCAAGCTGCTTGCCTATTGTCCTGTAGCCCATCCCAGCCTTGTGCAGGTCTACAATTTTATCCCTGATGTCCTTACACAGCTCTCTGGTCTTGGCCATTGTGGAGAGGTTGGAGTCTGTTTGATTGAGTGTGTGGACAGGTGTCTTTTATACAGGTAACGAGTTCAAACAGGTGCAGTTAATACAGATAATGAGTGGAGAACAGGAGGGCTTCTTAAAGAAAAACTAACAGGTCTGTGAGAGCCGGAATTCTTACTGGTTGGTAGGTGATCAAATACTTATGTCATGCAATAAAATGAAAATGAATTACTTAAAAATCATACAATGTGATTTTCTGGATTTTTGTTTTATATTCCATCTCTCACAGTTGAAGTGTACCTATGATAAAAAATGACAGACCTCTACATGCTTTGTAAGTAGGAAAACCTGCAAAATCGGCAGTGTATCAAATACTTGTTCTCCCCACTGTATCAGATCATCATCTAATTGGCATTCACATAACTCTTATAGATTTTCCACGTGGACGGGGATATTGGAAATTTAGTCAAAGTTTACTGGAGGACAACTTATTTTTAACTAAGACAAAATAATATATAACAGAATTTTTCCAGTATCATATTGTAACAGAATTCGTCCTCCTCATCTGACGAGGAGTAAGAAATGTCGGACCAATGCGCAGCGTGGTAAGTGTTCATGATGAATCTTTAATGGAACAAACTGAACACTGAAATACAAAACAATAAAGTGAACGAACGAAAAAAACGAAACAGTTCCGTGTGGAACACACAGACACGGAAGACAACCACCCACAAAACACAACAGAAAACAGGCTACCTAAATATGGTTCCCAATCAGAGACAATGACAAACACCTGCCTCTGATTGAGAACCATATCAGGCCAAACAAAAAACACAACATAGAAACACAAACATAGATAACCCACCCAACTCACGCCCTGACCATACTAAAACAAAGAAAATACAAAAGAACTAAGGTCAGAACGTGACATAACCCCCCCCCCCCCCCCAAAGTGCGGACTCCGGCCGCAAAACCTCAACCTATAGGGAAGGGTCTGGGTGGGCATCTGTCCGCTGTGGCGGCTCTGGCGCTGGACGTGGACCCCACTCCACCATAGTCTTAGTCCGCTTCAGTAGCGTCTTTAGAGCGGCGACCCTCGCCGCCGACCTAGGACTGGCAACCCTAATAAAGGGCCCCACTGGACTGAGGGGCAGCTCCGGACGGAGGGGCAGCTCCGGACTGAGGGGCAGCTCCGGACTGAGGGGCAGCTCCGGACTGAGGGGCAGCTTCGGACTGAGGGGCAGTTCCGGACTGAGGGGCAGCTCCGGACTGAGGGGCAGCTCTGGCAGCTCCTGACTGGCGGGCGGCTCTGGCAGCTCCTGACTGGCGGGCGGCTCTGGCAGCTCCTGACTGGCGGGCGGCTCTGGCAGCTCCTGTCTGGCGGACGGCTCTGGCAGCTCCTGACTGGCGGGCGGCTCTGGCGGCTCCTGACTGGCGGGCGGCTCCTGACTGGCGGGCGGCTCTGGCGGCTCCTGACTGACGGGCGGCTCTGGCGGCTCCTGACTGACGGGCGGCTCTGGCGGCTCCTGACTGGCGGGCGGCTCCTGACGGGCGGGCGGCTCTGGCGGCTCCTGACTGACGGGCGGCTCTGGCGGCTCCTGACTGGCGGGCGGCTCTGGCGGCTCCTGACTGACGAGCGGCTCTGGCGGCTCCTGACTGACGGGCGGCTCTAGCGGCTCAGGACAGACGGGCGGCTCTGACGGCTCTGGACAGACGGGTGGCTCAGACGGCGCTGGACAGACGGGCGGCTCAGACGGCGCTGGACAGACGGGCGGCTCAGACGACGCTGGACAGACGGGCGGCTCAGACGGCGCTGGACAGACGGGCGGCTCAGACGGCGCTGGACAGACGGGCGGCTCAGGCGGCGCTGGACAGACGGACGGCTCAGGCGGCGCTGGACAGACGGACGGCTCAGGCGGCGCTGGACAGGAGGGAGACTCAGGCCTGCCGAGGCGCACAGTAGGCCTGGTGCGTGGTGCCGGAACTGGTGGTACCGGGCTGGGAACACGCACCTCAGGGCGAGTGCGGGGAGCAGGAACAGGGCATACTGGACTCTGGAGGCGCACAGTAGGCCTGGTGCGTGGTGCCGGAACTGGTGGTACCGGGCTGGGAACACGCACCTCTAGGCGAGTGCGTGGAACAGGAACTGGAGGCCTGGTACGTTGTGCCGGCACCGGAGGGCTGGTGCGTGGGGCTGGCTCGGTGCTCGAGATTGTTTCAAATTTGCCTTGTTGCCTTAGTGCAGATTGCCATTTCTCATTTTCGATTAATTGAAAATTATACTTTTGTCAAAGTATCTCTCTTTTCCAAACAAGCATTGCAGAGCTGGCTACAATTTAAATTTCATGCCCTTGAAAAGATAGAACATATATTACAACAAATATTATTGCTGAACTCAAATGTGCTTGTTGATAAAATACCTGTATTTATGGGAAAGATGTTTGAAAATAGTATTTTGTTCTTAATTATATTGTAAATTGGAATGGGAGAGTTATGTCATTCATGGAGTTATCAGAATTGTACGAGAAGGTCTGCTCAATCCAAGAGTACAACCAATTGATTACAGTATTACCCCAAAAATGGAGGAGGCAGGTGGCAGCGGGAGGAGGTAGGGAACTGGTCTGTCTGCCCAATATAAAGGATCAAAACTGGTGGAGGAATAAAAATAGCATAAATAGGAAAGTATACCAGTTTCATTTGAGGACCAGGATGTTGACAACTGTGCCATACAGATTGCAAAATAGTTGGGAAGAGATTTTTGATGTACCGATTCCATGGTACAGGGTGTATGAGTTGATATATAAAACAATGCAAGATTCAAGACTTTGTGCTTTTCAGCAAAAATTATTATATAGAATTCTTGCCACCAACAAAATGTTGAATATTTGGGGCATAAAATCATCGAAGCTCTGCAGATTCTGTTGTGAGGATACAGAATCAATAGACCATTTATTTTGGTATTGCCCTCAGGTAGCCTGTTTCTGGTCTCAGGTTCAGGAATGGCTGAAAATGCATAGCATTGATCTAAAATTGACACTAGAAATAGTCACCAGACTTCTTTCTATGGTTAACATGACATGACCAGTCCAATCAAAGCTACGGTAGATATAACGTGATTTGACGTCATTTTATCTGTGGCCTTCTTGGATGGGCACTTCTCTATGGCAGCACCCAAGGAGCTAGAAATCTTTTTAGCTCTCCCTGTAGATTTTGTGGTGACATAATGTGCCCATGAGTGACAGAACACTGAGCCAATAACAGTGCAACTAGACAACATTACCAACCCCTACGCTCCGTATTTTCCGCTGGATGCCCCAACACCACAGAAAGCATGGAGCTAGGCTGAAAAACCTGCATTTTGTAGCTGCTTTACTCAAAAAAGCAAAAAAGAGAACATATTTGTATGCAGCTTTATTAACAAATTATTTTATATATTGTTTGCAAATTGATATGTGACATGTTGAAATGCCAAAATAACATGCAAAACAGGCACATATATACAGTGGGGAGAACAAGTATTTGATACACTGCCGATTTTGCAGGTTTTCCTACTTACAAAGCATGTAGAGGTCTGTCATTTTTTATCATAGGTACACTTCAACTGTGAGAGATGGAATATAAAACAAAAATCCAGAAAATCACATTGTATGATTTTTAAGTAATTAATTTGCATTTTATTGCATGACATAAGTATTTGATACATCAGAAAAGCAGAACTTAATATTTGGTACAGAAACCTTTGTTTGCAATTACAGAGATCATACGTTTCCTGTAGATCTTGACCAGGTTTGCACACACTGCAGCAGGGATTTTGGCCCACTCCTCCATACAGACCTTCTCCAGATCCTTCAGGTTTCGGGGCTGTCGCTGGGCAATACGGACTTTCAGCTCCCTCCAAAGATTTTCTATTGGGTTCAGGTCTGGAGACTGGCTAGGCCACTCCAGGACCTTGAGATGCGTCTTACGGAGCCACTCCTTAGTTGCCCTGGCTGTGTGTTTTGGGTTGTTGTCATGCTGGAAGACCCAGCCACGACCCATCTTCAATGCTCTTACTGAGGGAAGGAGGTTGTTGGCCAAGATCTCGCGATACATGGCCCCATCCATCCTCCCCTCAATATGGTGCAGTCGTCCTGTCCCCTTTGCAGAAAAGCATCCCCAAAGAATGATGTTTCCACCTCCATGCTTCACGGTTGGGATGGTGTTCTTGGGGTTGTACTCATCCTTCTTCTTCCTCCAAACACGGCGAGTGGAGTTTAGACCAAAAAGCTCTATATTTGTCTCATCAGACCACATGACCTTCTCCCATTCCTCCTCTGGATCATCCAGATGGTCATTGGCAAACTTCAGACAGGCCTGGACATGCGCTGGCTTGAGCAGGGGGACCTTGCGTGCGCTGCAGGATTTTAATCCATGACGGCGTAGTGTGTTACTAATGGTTTTCTTTGAGACTGTGGTCCCAGCTCTCTTCAGGTCATTGACCAGGTCCTGCCGTGTAGTTCTGGGCTGATCCCTCACCTTCCTCATGATCATTGATGCCCCACGAGGTGAGATCTTGCATGGAGCCCCAGACCGAGGGTGATTGACCTTCATCTTGAACTTCTTCCATTTTCTAATATTTGCGCCAACAGTTGTTGCCTTCTCACCAAGCTGCTTGCCTATTGTCCTGTAGCCCATCCCGGCCTTGTGCAGGTCTACAATTTTATCCCTGATGTCCTTACACAGCTCTCTGGTCTTGGCCATTGTGGAGAGGTTGGAGTCTGTTTGATTGAGTGTGTGGACAGGTGTCTTTTATACAGGTAACGAGTTCAAACAGGTGCAGTTAATACAGGTAATGAGTGGAGAACAGGAGGGCTTCTTAAAGAAAAACTAACAGGTCTGTGCGAGCCGGAATTTTTACTGGTTGGTAGGTGATCAAATACTTATGTCATGCAATAAAATGCAAATTAATTACTTAAAAATCATACAATGTGGCGCAGTGGTCTAGGGCACTGCATCGCAGCGCAAGCGCGCCACCAGAGACTCTGGGTTCGCGCCCAGGCTCTGTCGCAGCCGGCCGCGACTCTATAGTTTTTTAGCTAAACAGGTGGGGCTCAAAACAGACCCAGAATGACTGCGTCTATTACATAATTAATGGGAGACAAGGTTGGTTGTGCTAACCTCAACAGGTGGCAGTTATGTCCTGGCACAATTTTTGTTTATCTGCTTCACACACATCCATGTGCTTTCATGGGAAACATATCTATTAGATCCTTACAACAGTAAGAGCCTTATGGATTTCACAAATTGCATTCATGTAGACTAAGATTATCACCATCACATCTTGGTGGCACAAACTGCTAAAGCGGTTGACTCGAAATTGTGGGTTTGAGCCCCCCTGTCATCTGTTGAGGAAAAACTGTTAATTGCCAGTGCTTTCTTCAAAATGCATTTGAGGAAGTGGATGATTATAATAATGCAAAGCCTATAAAACACTGTAGGCCTGTATGTACAGTGCCTTGCAAAAGTATTCATCCCCCTTGGCATTTTTCCTATTTTGTTGCATTATAACCTGTAATTTAAATGGATTTTTATTTGGATTTCATGTAATGGACATACACAAAATAGTCTAAATTGGTGAAGTGAAATTTAAAAAATTACTTGTAACAAAAAAATGTAAAAAAATGAAATGAAAAGTGGTGCGTCAATATGTATTCACCCCCTTTGCTATGAAGCCCCTAAATAAGATCTGGTGCAACCAATTACCATCAGAAGTCACATAATTAGTTAAATAAAGTCCACCTGTGTGCAATCTAAGTATCACATGATCTCTCACATGATCTCAGTATATATACACCTGTTCTGAAACACCACTAAGCAAGGGGCACCACCAAGTAAGCGACACCATGAAGACCAAGGAGCTCTCCAAAGGTCAGGGACAAAGTTGTGGAGACGTCGAGATCAGGGTTGGGTTCTAAAAAAATATCTGAAACTTTGAACATCCAACAGAGCACCATTAAATCCATTATATAAAAAAATGGAAAGAATATGGCACCACAACAAACCTGCCAAGAGAGTGCTGCCCAATAAAATTCACAGACCAGGCAAGGAGGGCATTAATCAGAGGCAACAAAGAGACCAAAAATAACCCTGAAGGAGCTGCAAACCTCCACAGCAGAGATTGGAGTTTTTTTTTTATTATTTTTTTTTATTTTACCAGGTAAGTTGACTGAGAACACATTCTCATTTGCAGCAACGACCTGGGGAATAGTTACAGGGGAGAGGAGGGGGATGAATGAGCCAATTATAAACTGGGGATTATTAGGTGACCATGATGGTTTGAGGGCCAGATTGGGAATTTAGCCAGGACACCGGGGTTAACACCCCTACTCTTACGATAAGTGCCATGGGATCTTTAATGACCTCAGAGAGTCAGGACACCCGTTTAACGTCCCATCCGAAAGACGGCACCCTACACAGGGCAGTGTCCCCAATCACTGCCCTGGGGCATTGGGATATTTTTTAGACCAGAGGAAAGAGTGCCTCCTACTGGCCCTCCAACACCACTTCCAGCAGCATCTGGTCTCCCATCCAGGGACTGACCAGGACCGACCCTGCTTAGCTTCAGAAGCAAGCCAACAGTGGTATGCAGGGTGGTATGCTGCTGACAAGTAGCTGCTGACGAGTATCTGTCCATAGGACCACTTTAAGCCGTACACTCCACAGAGCTGGGCTTTACGGAAGAGTGGCCAGAAAAAAAAACATTGCTTAAAGAAAAAAATAAGCAAACACGTTTGGTGTTCGCCAAAAGGCATGTGGGAGACTCTCCAAACATATGGAAGAAGATACTCTGGTCAGATGAGACTAAAATTGAGCTTTTTGGCCATGAAGGAAAATGCTATGTCTGGAGCAAACCCAACACCTCTCATCACCCCGAGAACACCATCCCCACAGTGAAGCATGGTGGTGGCAGCATCATGCTGTGGGGATATTTTTCATCGACAGGGACTGGGACCATCCCCACAGTGAAGCATGGTGGTGGCAGCATCATGCTGTGGGGATATTTTTCATCGACAGGGACTGGGAAACTGGTCAGAATTGAAGGAATGATGGATGGCTCTAAATATAGGGAAATTCTTGCTTGAGGGAAACCTGTTTGAGTCTTCCAGAGATTTGAGACTGGGACGGAGGTTCACCTTCCAGCAGGACAATGACCCTAAGCATACTGCTAAAGCAACACTTGAGTGGTTTAAGGGGAAACATTTAAATGTCTTGGAATGGCCTAGTCAAAGCCCAGACCTCAATCCAATTGAGAATCTGTGGTATGACTTAAAGATTGCTATACACCAGCGGAACCCATCCAACTTGAAGGAGCTGCAGCAGTTTTGCCTTTAAGAATGGGCAAAAATCCCAGTGGCTAGTTGTGTCAAGTTTATAGAGACATACCGCAAGAGACTTGCAGCTGTAATTGCTGCAAAAGGTGGCTCTACAAAGTATTGACTTTGGGGGGGGGTGAATATTTATGCAAGCTCAAGTTTGATGTTTTGTCTTATTACTTGTTTGTTTCACAATAAAACATACTTTGCATCTTCAAAGTGGTGGGCATGTTGTGTAATTCAAATGATACAAACCCCCCAAAAATCTATTTTAATTCCAGATTGTAAGGCAACAAAATAGGAAAAATGCCAAGGGGGGTGAACACTTTCACAAGAATATACTAATGACAGCCAAGTGTCTTCATACAGTAAGACTGTTGATTCGAGTCCTCTGGACTCGCGATAAACTTATTTAAAAATAACTGCAATACTGCAATGGTTGCAACCAACCTGATGATAACGAGAGTGCAAACTACAATACTACTGTACACTTTGTCATGCTCATCCTCCTCGAGTCAAATAACGTATACAAAGCAGATTATTATTCAAATGTTGTAATCCTACATTTAAATGTACACGTCCATGTCATATTGCCTATGCAATATGATTATTAGGCAATTGTTATGGGATTTTTATGAATAATGACTAAATTATGTATACATTTAACTTAGAACTATAACTAAACAGAATACTACTATGTTACTGTATGGATGTATGAATCTTATTATAATCATAATACTGAATATAATGTGTGTTTTGTGAAAGTCTGACAAAAGAAATAGCTCCATATTAAATTCATAATCTTAATTTTCAAACTGTTGGCGTCCCTTTTCAACACCATACATGTATATCTACATTTCCAAAGGGGGTGCTCATATGAGATTCGAACCCTTGCCACAATCTGCGACAATTACGTGGTCCAGGCACATTACACAGAAAACCTGCCTAAATGACTACGTAGCACTCACGTTGTGATCCATTAAGTGCTTTGAAAGGCTGGTCATGGCTCACATCAACACCATCATCCCAGAAACCCTAGACCCACTCCAATTTGCATACCGCCCCAACAGACACATATAACGCAATCGCAATCCATACTGCCCTTTCCCAACTGGGAGAATGCTGTTCATTGACTACAGCTCAGCGTTCAACACCATTGTGCCCACAAAGCTCATCTGCAATCTAAGAACCCTGGGACTAAACACCACCCTCTGCAACTGGATCCTGGACTTCCTGACGTGCCACCCCCAGGTGGTAAGGGTAGGCAACAACACATCTGCCACGCTGATCCCCAACATGGGGCCCCCTCAGGGGTGCATGCTTAGTCCCCTCCTGTACTCCCTGTTCACCCATGACTGTGTGGCCAAGCAAGACTCCAACACCGTCATTAAGTTTGTTGACGACACAACAGTACGCCTGATCAATGACAACAATGAGACAACGTATAGGGTCACGTGTACTACTATCAGTACACTCGTAACTGAAGCATTGTGAAACTTCTATTCAATCAAATAAACCTCATGTAGCAAATAAGCCATTACATTTTTTTATAGCTAAAATTCGACTCATTGACCTCCATACAATTTAGCGTTCTGTCACGTGCAAGTAAATCGACGATTTGAATTGGCTGATACACATTTTGTGCCGGATAACCTATATACATTTAAATAGTTGCTTAGGTTCACAAGTATGGATGGATCCATTGATACTGGGCGCGTTTGACTTTGCAGCCACTTTAAAGGAGAGGCAGACTAATCTACAAATCACCTTGCATCATAAATCAATATCATTGTAGAACAATTTACCCATGATACATCACGGTTTCTCGAATAGGGCCATTGGCTTTATCATTTAAACCTAATCTAGCATATGACCTGACCCTTCACCTTATAATGGCCCCCCTGTAGTAACATCCCCCCCCAAAACAATACAGCCTCCCATACAGGTTCTGTCCCTAAAACTAAATAATATAAAAACTAAACTGAAATATTTGTATACAACTCTAGCAAATCAAGTCAGAAAAATTACTGAAACTAAACAGAATTTCAAATTAAATTCAGGGGGGAAAAATGTAGAAATAAAAACAAATATTAAAACGCAAAACTATAATAACCTTGGTATCAAGGTATCCCAAAATGACTGGAATGTTTAACAAGTTTATTTTGATAAAAACCACATTACTTCCTACAGTACAAAAAATACACATTGGAAAATACAGGACAATTCCAGATAACCTGCAAACAGCCGGAAGAAACTCTCAACGTCAAGCGTCAGTGCTAAGACCAGCACCTGCCCCAGTGTGGAAGGAAGTCCAGAGAACTCAGCACTGTTGATGACCGACCTAACAAGGGTGTAAAAATGAGTGACTCTGTAGATGTACTGTGGAAGAAAAGAACAGACACATTTGTATACCACATAGAAAGGAACAAACAAGTTTTTTTTTGTTGCATGCATGTCTAGTTTTGCTCAAAATCATGGATGTATATGAAATAGGGTTTTCATTATAGAAGTAAATCTGGAGACTTGAAATCAAGGTGCAAGTACTACAATCCTAAGAGGTAGCAAGTTCACCCATGGCTTCATTACCCAATCTGGCTATTTCCATCCTGAAAACGATCTTTATTTTACAAACTAATGAATACAGTCATTACCACTCCAAGACTTCCCTCTCTATAAAACTCCATGGGTTGATTGATCCTGAGTACAAATATTTTGGTACTGGTAATGCACCTTGATGTGATTTTGAGCAAATCTGTTTAACAAAGCAAGTCATAGCAATTGATCAGGGAGACAGTATATATATATATATATATATATATATACACACACACACACAATGTTTTTTTTATTTTTATATATAAGTCATGACACAAAAGGCAATCGAGAGATGACAAACATGTAAAAACTTTTTGGTACAGGTAATTGTATAAAAGGCAAATATATTTTATTCTTGCTATGGAAGAACTAATTTACAAGTGAGTCCAAACTCTGGCTATTCATCTTCCTTCCCACCAAGACATACCAATTTAAAGACATACAGGTAAACTTCTCAGAAATAACTTGCACATCTCACTTCTGTAATTGGTAAAATACAGAGCCTAAAAAAATGTAATGGTTTCACATACATCTTCCGCAACAGTATAAGGAACAAAAGTCTCCAAATATATTCTTTCTTGGTCTAAAATAAATTTAGGGTACTCAAATTAATGACCCCAAAAGCAAAGCGTATACAGATTACTAATTGGAAAGGTGGTGTATTGGGGTGGGAAGGAAGGAATGTGGGACTGAAAATATTTTTCTTCATTAAATTGTCCATGTTTGTGTCGCTGTACACACAGCGACACAAACATTGTGTCAAACATAGTAAACAAAATGCACTCCTCTCCACAGGTCTGTTTCAAATACCCTTCAGTCCTATTACATTTGCGGTCCTAGTCAGCACAAATACAAAAGCCTTAATTTTTCCATACACTCTGACACAACAAGAACATACAACTGATCAAAACAAATATTTTAAAATATAGTGCCTACCTCAGCACTGCCACCCCTCTTCCCACAAACACTTGAACTATGGGGATGAACAATAATAAACAAAACAAATAAAAGTAGTTTACATTTTTAAAATGCATGGTGATAGACACAGGGAAAAGCTTAAAAAAATAGAAAAATAAACTACGCAAAGATCTGCATCATCGCTTACAAAATTTTTGGGAAGATTTTGCAATATTTGTTGTGTGTATGCTGCAAGTCTCAGTCTTAGCAAAGTCTCTGTTCCTCTACAAATGTCTTCCTTTGTCATTAAATCCTTTCTCCACTTCAGAGCCATCAGTCCTCATCTCGGGGCAAAAGCACAGTGATGAGATTACCAGGAGACTGGAGTCCAGTATGATGTTTGTATATATTGGTTTCTTAATTGAAGAACATTTCTGCTTGAGGGAAAACATTTCCCCTTTTGAGGACAAGTGCTTTGTTTTTCCATTTTGATGGTTCCTCCCATCTAAACCAAAACTGCCTCCTGTTCAGCACATGCTCAAACTGTACATCATCTCATGTAGTCTCTCTCTCTACACCCCCCAAATATGCAAAAATAAAAGTAACATTAAGCTCAGGCCGGCTCACAGCTTGCGATGCTGCAAATGTTTCTCTACAACTACTGAAACTAGCCAAAAATATGTATAATAAAAGTAGCTAGGGGGAAAGCAAAGAAAATAAACAAAAAAGACTAATGAAGTAAAAGCTATAATGTGCTTTTTTTAATTTGTGTTGCTCTACAAAAAAAATTGTCTTGCCTACAGAACTCTCTCTCTTGTTGATTTTCATCTAGGGTTTCTGCTGCCATTTTGCTTATGTTGCTGGCTGGTTGTGGGTCAACTCGTAGATGGGGTGAAGCCAGGATGAGGATGAAGTCTTCCTGTTCAAAAAGGACAACGAGTAGGGAGGGGGGGGGGTCATCTGGGCCATCTCACTGGTCCGTTCTTGCTTTCTTTTGACCAGCAGCCTTACTGCAGTGCAGACAAAGCAAAACATTTATTTTTAAGATAATTTGCCATTGTCGAGTGACCAGTGAGTGATGTAATGTAGGCTAGATGGAACCAGGTACTTACACATCAGGTGAGGACACTGCTGGTCTTTTTGGGGCAGGTTTTGCCGAGGCGCCATCTTTGCTGGACTCTGAAAAGGGGGGAGAAATCCATTCAAGAGAAACCGTACTTAAAAACACAACCCAATCAAGTACAACCATAATTATGATTGACAAGACACTGCTCTATTTTGTTGAACAGCAGAATTTCTAAAAAAAATCAGTCTGCCCACCTTGCAGCCATCGGACTTGTGTGGCAGGGCCATAGCCCTTCTCGTTGCGCGCGGCAATGCGGAAGATGATGGCGGGCTTGGTGGTGTAGTCTATGTGGGCGTTCGAAAGGCTGGTGGACTGCACCAGACAGGAGGGGTTGGGCCCACAGTACACCCGCATGAAGGCCAGCTGGGCTGGGGTGGAGGTCTTGGGCTCGGCTGTCTGGGTGCTTTGGATGGCCAGGTACACAGAATACTCAATGATCTTCCCTGATGTCACCGAAGGAGGCTCCCAGGTGAGGTGGGCACCATCTGGGCTCTGAGGGGGAAAAGATGGAACTGTTGTTTTAATGCAAAACCAGCAAAAATACCATCAACATTCCATCAAACCTAGAAAAAGTTGACAACTTGTGATTTGTCAAGGGTGTTCAAATACAGTAATTGTTTCATGACTAATTTGCATAGTTTTACCTTGCTGATTTTGATGGCACAAGGTGCTCCGGGGAAGCCTGGTAGACAGGTCTTGAAAGCAGAGATCTCTGAGACGGAACCACGACCACAAGCATTGATGCCAGCAACACGGAACTTGTAAGCTGTGCCAGGCTGCAGCTCCATTTTCTTCATCTGGTTATAGTCTGGAATGGCGCCCGAGTCATCCTACAACACACACATCGTTGGTGCTGCAGCAAACTCACTGATCTCTAAGCCATAAAGGCATGAATCCATCCATAAAAAAAAAAATCACCCCCTTTCTCTCCCCATTTTCGTGATATCCAATTACGATCTTGTCTCGTCGCTGCAATTCCCCAACAGGCTAGGGAGAAGTGACGGTCGAGTCATGCTTCCTCCGAAACATGACCCGCCTAACCTGGCTTCTTAACAACCGGCCATTTCAACCGGAAGCCAGCTGCACCAATGTGTCGGAGGAAACACTGTTCAACTGACGACCGGAGTCAGCCTGCAGGCGCCCGGCCCGCCACAAGGAGTCACAAGAGAGCGACGAACCAAGTAAAGCCCCCCTGGCCAAACCCTTCCCTAACCTGGACGACGTTGGGCCAATTGTACACCGCCCTATGGGACTCCCGGTCATGGTCGGTTGTTACACAGCCTGAGATCGAACCAGTGTCTGTAGTGATGCCTCAGGTACAGCGATACAGTGCCTTAGACCACTGTGACCCTCAGGAGATGAATCCATCTTTGAGGCTTACCTCTACTTGAGAATCATCCCCTGGGATGAAGAAGTGTGTGACCACCATGTTTGTCACCTTAACAATTCCAACATCGAACCACTGGTTCTCTTTTTTTACAAGTGTCTTGATATTGGCTGGTTGAGGGTTTAGCTTCTGTATGACAGAGACAAAAAGGGAGTTAGAACATGCTATGCCATTCAACGTTCCTCTCAAATTCTGATCATCAAACTGGCAGGATAAAAACAGGTCCAATATTGGTACTCACCCTGCCCTCGATGCCATTGGCAACCTCTGCTAGAGAAGCTGCAGGTTGCAGGTTGGCTGGACTGGAAACAGCAAATGTGCTTGAGGGGGCCAGAGCTGCAGAGTCAATACGACACAAGAGAGAGGTCAAGTTAGGACCTGGAAAAACACTAGCAGTAAGAAAGAAATATATATACACTGCTCAAAAAAATAAAGGGAACACTTAAACAACACAATGTAACTCCAAGTCAATCACACTTCTGTGAAATCAAACTGTCCACTTAGGAAGCAACACTGATTGACAATAAATTTCACATGCTGTTGTGCAAATGGAATAGACAAAAGGTGGAAATTATAGGCAATTAGCAAGACACCCCCAAAAAAGGAGTGATTCTGCAGGTGGTGACCACAGACCACTTCTCAGTTCCTATGCTTCCTGGCTGATGTTTTGGTCACTTTTGAATGCTGGCGGTGCTCTCACTCTAGTGGTAGCATGAGACGGAGTCTACAACCCACACAAGTGGCTCAGGTAGTGCAGTTCATCCAGGATGGCACATCAATGCGAGCTGTGGTAAAAAGGTTTGCTGTGTCTGTCAGCGTAGTGTCCAGAGCATGGAGGCGCTACCAGGAGACAGGCCAGTACATCAGGAGACGTGGAGGAGGCCGTAGGAGGGCAACAACCCAGCAGCAGGACCGCTACCTCCTCCGAATGGAAGCATTCAAAAGTGACCAAAACATCAGCCAGGAAGCATAGGAACTGAGAAGTGGTCTGTGGTCACCACCTGCAGAATCACTCCTTTTTTGGGGGTGTCTTGCTAATTGCCTATAATTTCCACCTTTTGTCTATTCCATTTGCACAACAGCATGTGAAATTTATTGTCAATCAGTGTTGCTTCCTAAGTGGACAGTTTGATTTCACAGAAGTGTGATTGACTTGGAGTTACATTGTGTTGTTTAAGTGTTCCCTTTATTTTTTTGAGCAGTGTATATATAGAAAGACTTACTCTCCGTGGAGGTGCGCGGCAGCAGTGACGCCACAGCGCTGGAAACGGCTGCAGCCATCTCGTTGTGTCCGTTGCTCTCAGACGTGGGGTCATTCAGGCTGTCTGCGGGGGCCAGGCCCTCAGTGGGCAGGGCTTGGGCGTTTCCTTGCTGCTGGGCCTGAGCCTGGGCCTGAGCCTCCTGGAGCTGCTGCTGCTGCTGGACCAGGGCCGCCAGCTCTTGCTGGGTCAGAACGATGGGGATTGTGGTGGTCTGCTGTCCGTCCGAGCCAGAATCACCCTCGTCTATGCATGCAGAGAACGTACATTTTGATTGTGAGACTACGGCAGTTGGGGCGGCAGGTAGCCTAGCGGTTCAAGACCATTGGGCCAGCAACCGAAAGGTTGCTGGTTTGAATCCCTGAGCTGACTAGGTGGAAAATCTGTCGATGTGCCCTTGAGCAAGGCACTAAACCCTAATTGCTTTGGTAAGTCGCTCTGGATAAGAGTGTCTGCTAAATTACCAAAATGTAAATGGGGAGCGGTTGTCTTCACACACATGTAAAGTCTTGAAATTCATCTCTATAATTTACCAACAATCTGAGGGCCATACTTACTCATGGCAGCCTGCTGTGCTGCCTGGAGAACTGCCTGGATGGCCCGGGCCTGGGCCTCCTCAGTGGCTGCAGCCTGTGCTGCTGCAGTCGCAGCCAGCTCCTCTGCAGACAGACCTGTTCCTATCTGTCCCTCTGACATCAGCTCTGGGGGCAACCCAGTCTCCATAGCGGTGTCTCCCCCCTCTGTGGCCGCATCAGTCTGCATGGGCTCTTCTGTGGAAACTGCTGCACCCTCAGTGATCAAAGAAATGGACTGGAGATACAAGGGTAGAAGTTAGCAAGAGTGCAAATTCTTAAAATGGCCAAGATGACTGAATTGTCCATATAATGCATTTATTTTTGGCATTAGTTGCTGATAATTTGCCTAACCATGCCAGTGTGTGATTTATAACTAAACCCGTAGCATGACAATTCTGAAATTGCTAGTGCATCAGTAGTCTAGACTGGCAAAGTATTATTAGTGGTTCTTTTACAGGTACTGAGGGCCCTGGGGCTGGTGTGGACTGGGTCACAGTAGTGATAGCTCTGCTCTGGATGGTGGCTGGGGTTGTTCCTGATGCAGTAGTGGAGGGAATCTCTGTACTGCTGGTGCCACCGTCTGCTCCATCTGCTGTAGGACACGCATTAACACAGTCCATGAAATAACCCTAAAACATGATCCTGTTTTTTAAAATAAAAACACTGAAAACAACAAGTATGTATTCTAGCGTTATACCTGTGGCAGTAGTTGCCGTGTTGGTGGTGCCAGTCTCGTGGGTTTCACAGGGGGGGTTTGAACACACCCCCTGCACCGTCACTGTTCCTGTCTGGTTCCCAGCCATGTTGGAACTGGCCTGGGATGGGGTGTTGGTGGTCCCCGTTTCGTGGGTCTCGCAGGGTGGGTTTGAGCACACTTTCTGCACAGTGCTAGTCTGCCCGTTACCCATGCCGGACGAGGACTGAGTGGCAGTGTTGGTTGTGCCCGTTTCATGTGTCTCGCAGGGTGGGTTAGAGCAAACTGTAAGGCCCACGGCTGGCTGATTGGGACTCTGCACAGTGCCGGTCTGGGCTGAGCCCATGTTAGAGCGTGCTGTGGCGGGGGTGAAGGTGGTGCCGGTACACAGGTTCTCTGGTCCCTGGTTGCCTGTGGCGGTTCCGGGGTAAGCAGAGGTGGTTGTCTGAGGGGTAGAGGAGTACAGAGATGGGGGGTGAGATGAGCTACTCTGGACAGTATCCATTTTGTTAGTTCCCATGATGGAGTGGGCGGTGGTCGAGGTGTTAGTGGTGCCCGTCTCATGGGTCTCTGACGGAGGGCTTGTACACACCCTCATTGCCCCTCCCATGTTGGTGGAAGAGGTCGTTGCGGTGTTGGTGGTACCAGTCTCGTGGGTCTCACAGGGAGGGTTGGAGCAGACCATGGTGACAGTACCAGGGGCATCCCCGGCCTCAGTGGAGGGCTGCTCAGAGGTGGGGGAGGCCAGGAAGGACACGGGCAGGTCCTGCACTGGCTGAGCTTCAACCCCGCTGGGGGTGGTGATTAGAGTCACCTGGGTTGGTTGGTTCCCCGACTGCAATGAGAGAATATCAGCTATTGACTGAGAAAACCCATTAAAAAAGTGCTCCACATAGGGCAGCATGACATTTCATGTTCCAATTCTCAAAAACATAAATTGGAGCTACATCTACATTTCTGTATAAAGAATAGCCCCTAGCTGTCTTACCATGGTGGAGGTGGACAGGGTAGTGACTGTGGTCAGACTGGCCTGGGCCGCTGACACAGTGATGGCCGTGGGGTTAATGACTTGGCTGGGCAGGGTGGCGATGGTGCCCAGGGTGGTGATGGGAGTTGCCAGAGAGGCATTGGCACTGGCTACACTGCCCCCTGCCAGGCTGGAGCAGACAGTGCCTGTGACTGTCCCCAGGGTGGTGATACCTTGGGGAACAAATAAATCACAAACTCAAAGGGCAGACAGCTGGATGGAACGTGGCCTGAATTTCTTTTACTGCATACTTATTAATTGAACAGACCATTTGCCATCTTCAATCAAGGAGTAATTATGAAATGTCATCCATACCAGTTGTTCCCTTGACGACCAGTGTAGTTACATTGGGCTTGACAGAAGTCATCGTAACCGGGGTGACGAGTCGGACTCCACCCATGGGTACAGTGCGCAGAATGGTGCCAGGTTGGCCCGGAGCGCCCTTCAAAACCACCTTAAAACCACCAAGGGGGAGGTATAATTGAGACGCTAGGGGGCACTATAAAACTCCTCTACTGGGGCAAGACATTTGATAGAGCCAAATGTATTAGTAGCATCAATCAGAGCAGATCCTAATTTAGTCCCCAGAACTACTCAAACATTTCAACTGCTCCAAAGGCCTTGCTGTATGAGATGTATCGTATGAGACTAAATATAAATGCCATGTGATATTTAAAATGGAAAGTGCCCAAATGTAAAAACTGTGAAACATCTTCAACACCTATAAATATTGTACAATTCATATAAATAATATGCATCTGCTACAAGAGGTTGTAAGGGAAATTCCTGTGAGGTACCTGTGTCAGCCCCTGTTGGCCAGTTGCAGTGCCAAGCTTAGGCATGGTAGTGATGATTTTGCCTGGAGTGCCAGTGGTCATCATCTTGGTGGTGAGAATGGTGTAGGGCATCTTCCCTGTGCTGCTGGTCACTGTTATCAAAACAAAGAAGAATAATACCTGTCAGCATATGCTCCCGTTGTATTGTCCCTGAAACATGTAGCCATTGGGTTCTGACCTGTGGCTCCAGGCTGGTTCATAATAGCAGACATAGGGATGGTCTTGATGATGGTGGTGCCCTGTTTGGTTGTGGTGGGCGACATGCCGCTGATGTTCAGGATGGTGGATTTGTTCCCTGTGCCCCCTGCCTGCGACGTGGTGATGATGGTGGTGGGCTTGCCATCTGCTGAAGTCACCAGCTTCAGTATGGTGCCGGCAGGGAGAGAACCCTTAGTCTATGGGAGACAAAGTGGATTATGAACATGATCAACAGAAAGCTGGCTGAGCCTGTCCATTGCGGATTAGTTAGCTCCTTTTCCTGCACTCATGAAGATAGCTGACCTGTATGAGCTGTGATAGAGGGTTAGTGGAAGCCTGGCCTGTAACAGCTGATGTCTGCACTGGCTTGGTTTGTACCACAGATATCATCTTGCCAAGGCTGGAAATCTGCTGACATAGGAGAGAGACTCAAGTTTATGAGTCACCAGAAAACATCACAGTACTTAGCGTCAGGAGATCAGTGTCTCATGTGAACAACTGAACTGTGAGTGTGGATAGCTACATTACTCCATGCTAACTGACCCAGACAGTTATGCAGATCTATGAACTCAAGCTGTTCTTTCTCTGAGTTTTCCACAGCCACATCTTCTATAATGGGTTCATGCCTAGCCCATATAAGAGTCATATGAACAAAGGTGGAAGACCAAAAAAAGAAATCAAAGTGTGCCAAACTATTTCTCAGTTCATGGCATGCATATAAAATCCTTAAGTGGGATCGGGTATAAGGAGAGACATTTCTCACACAGCCTTCTCCCTGTACTCCCTTACTGTTCCTGTCAAGTTCTCTCACCAGAGTGCCGCTGCCTCCCATAGTAAGGGGGCTCTTGACCAGGGTGATTGTCTTGGTTACTCCTCCCACCATTGTGGTAACCACCTGGTGTTGCTGGGCTACGGTGACCGTGCCTGACTTGTGCACAGTGATGATGGGTCGGTTGGGCGAGTTGGGTGACGATACAGTCGCTGTGCCCACCTGAGCTGCAGCAGTCTTCAGCATGCGAGTGGCTGGGTTACTGACCTGGAAGCAGAAAATACAAAATGTTAAGGTGTCAATTCTAAATTGGGCCTTGACAGAGACTGCCTGACAAACCCATACATTCTGCCAGCGAGTTTCATTTTCACAGACCGATATTTTATGAGTCTTACCATGAGAGGAGATGACATCTTGACTGTGGTGGAGCCAGGGGAGACAGCCATGGTTTTGACAAGGGTGGCACCTGCTGGAATGTTGAGCACAGTGCCTGAAGAGGGCGGGATCTTTTGTGTGGCTGCTGCAGCTGCAGCCAAAGCTGCCATGCCACTCATCTGAGGGCTATTGCCGATTGGCTTAAAGGAAAACAAATAGTCTTGAGTGAGACAATACTCTCTTGGCATTACTCGAAAACTTTTTATCCTTGAATAACCAAACCAATTCACAACTGTAAATACCGTTCCTTGGGCAATCTGGGCAGGAACCATCATCTGAACCCCTGGAGGAAGTGATGTTACAGTGACAGGGGATTTCACAGCCTGGTTGGCTCGCACAGTGACAAGGGAGGTACCCGTGCCAGACTGAGGGGCTGCAACCTTCAAGATTGCTGTCAAATCAACAGAATAAATGTTCAGTATAGAGCCCTCAAGGCCTTCTTTTTACATACCATTTTGGGCTATGATTATTGAAATACAATGGGCTGTAGAAGAAAACAATGCAAATTATTTGTGACAATAGTCCACAAATTGGTACGAACAACCTCCATAGAACAAGTAGGACATGCATGGTTTTAACTGGCCCACGAGCTGTGGAGGCAGTCTGCGTGCTTCTGGGGATGTTGGGAAGGATAGTAGGGGAGGAAACTTGGGGCACCATAGTGATACCTGTGTGTGGTAGGTTCTGAGCAGAGGGAGCAGCTGGGCTTTTGGGCAAGTTCCCTGGTAGAGAAGAGGTGGCGGTGAGGGCCGGGGAGGTGGCAGCAGCGGCAGCTGGGATATCGTACTTCTGCAGCTGCAGCAGGTAGGTGTCTGCGGTGGACACAGCGCCCCAGCTCACCTCCAGGGAGTTGGTGTTGGCACGGACAAGCTGCACTCTCGAGGGAGCGTGTGGCCTCTCTGTAACCAAAAGACAAAATGGTCACATTTCTTATAAACAATGAACAGAAGCAGAGTAAGCATTACCAATAGCACAGTTGAGCAAATAATGTGGGTTTGCTTTATCAGAGTAAATTACCTAAATAAAGGTGACTCACCTGTCTCAAGGTACCAGAGGTCTTTACAGCAGACTTGGTTGTTCCATGCTTTACGGTAACCGTCACGGCCACTCCAGACATACAACCTAGAGTTGATGGACACAGAACAATGTCCTGCCCGGGCCCTTGGGATATTGTCCTCCAAGGTATCCATCAACACTGATTCCCAGGCCATGGAGTCTGGGGTAAAAAGGATCATGAGGGTTCAATCTTATTTTCTGACAGTAATATAATTTGACCACCAGGCGACACTGCCATTTATCAATGGAAAGGGGGATACCTAGAAATGTCACAGTGAATGTTTTCACTCAGAATGAGCTTGTTGAAGTAGGTCAGTTCATAATGCACAAATCTAGATAAACATTACTCGACAGTATGTAAGGTTAAATGCAAGTACTAGCACCAATAACTGAAAATGGGGAAGACAAACCAAGATTTAGGCAGGCCAGAGTGTTTGTGCACTTCCATTCTTTCTCATGTGTTGCCACCTTCACGTCATCCATAACCAGGGGAACCCATCCCCCAAAAACAAACATCCTACAATGAGAGGCAGACAGAGAAATCAGAAGCAAGCAGTAACCAAATAGGTTACTGCTGAGAGATTTAACCGATTGTTATCCCAGACACTGAATTGATCATTTCAACAGGTATTCTGGGAGAACTCACTTGTTTGTGATGGTGATGGCAGAGTGGAGACTCCTGGGCAGAGGTGCTGTGCCATTCACCGATGGCTTGGTCCAGGTCAGGGTGTCTGCAGACAGAGCAAGATCATTTAGAAAATACATTGTCTCTTACTCTAATGAATCAGTCATGTCAAAGGGTTCACTGTTAATAATTTGGTAATACTGTTAACTCAGGAGCCTACCAATGTCAAGAGTCCATAGATCTCCCAGACGACAGCCACTCATCCCTCCATAGATGATCAGGTGAGATTTCTTGCTCTCCTTTTCTGTGTACACTACAGCAGTGTGGCTCTCGCGAGGAGGTGGCAAAACGCCATAAGTAATTGGTATATCCCAGCCTACAACACTGGAGCCAGCACGAAGCTCCAGGGTGTACAGATCATTCAGGTATCTAGTGATGAGAGATTTCAGTCAAAATGTCTTTCCAATTGCTGAAATACACTACAGGTCAAAAGTAATAGAATACCTACTGATTCAAGGGTTTTTCTTTATTTTTTAATATTTTCTACATATCAAAACTATGAAATAACACATGGAATCATGTAATAAACAAAAAAGGGTTAAACAAATCAAAATATATTTTATATTTGAAATTCTTCAAATAGCCACCCTTTGCCTTGACAGCTTTGCACACGCTTGGCAGTCTCTTAAACAGCTTCATGAGGTAGTCACCTGGAATGCATTACAATTAACAGGTGTGCCTTCTTAAAAGTGAATTTGTGGAATGTCTTTCCTCCTTAATGCGTTTGAGCCAGTTGTGTTGTGACAAGGTAGGGGGGTATACAGAAGAAAGCCCTATTTGGTAAAAGACCAAGTCCATATTATGGCAAGAACTGCTCAAATAAGTAAAGAGAAACGATAGTTCATCATTACTTGAAGACATGAAGGTCAGCCAATCAGGAACATTTTGGGGAAAAAATAAGTTTGAAAGTTTCTTCAAGTCGCAAAAACCATCAAGCGCTATGATGAAACTGGCTCTTATGAGGATCGCCACAGGAATGGAAGACCCAGAGTTACCTCTGCTGCAGAGGATAAGTTCATTAGAGTTACCAGCCTCAGAAATTGCAGCCCAAATAAATGCTTCACAGAGTGCAAGTAACAGACACATCTCAACATCAACTGTTCAGAGGAGACTGTATGAATCAGGCCTTCATGGTCAAATTGCTGCAAAGAAACCACTACTAATGGACACCAACAAGAAGAGACTTGCTTGGGCCAAGAAACACGAGCAATGTACATTAGACCGGTGGAAATTTGTCTTTTGGTCTGGAGTCCAAATTTGAGATTTTTGGTTCCAAGAGCCATGTCTTTGTTAGACGTGGTGTGGGTGAACGGATGATCTCTGCATGTGTAATTCCCACCGTAAAGCATGGAGGTGGTGGTGTTATGGTGTAGGGGTGCTTGCTGGTGACACTGTGATTTATTTAGAATTCAAGGTACACTTAACCAGCATGTCTACCACAGCATTCTGCAGCGATACGTCATCCCATCTGGTTTGGGCTTAGTGGGACGATCATTTCCCCCCCTACATGTCAATGACCCAACACACCTCTAGGCTGTGTAAGGGCTATTTGACCAAGAAGGAGAGTGATGGAGTGCCGCATCAGGTGACCTGGCCGCCACAATCCCCCGACATCAACCAAATTGAGATGGTTTGGGATGAGTTGGACCGCAGAGTGAAGGAAAAGCAGCCAACAAGTGCTCAGAATATGTGGGAACTCCTTCAAGACTTTTGGGAAAGCATTCCAGGTGAAGCTGGTTGAGAGAATGCCAAGAGTGTGCAAAGCTGCCATCAAAGCAAAATATGGCTATTTGAAGAAACTCAAATATATTTTGATTTGTTGAACACTTTTTTGGTTACTACATGATTCCATTTGTTATTTCGTAATTTTGATATCTTCACTATTATTCTACAATGTAGAAAAGTAAAAAGAAAGAAACTCTTGAATGAGTAGGTTTTCTAAAACGTTTGACTGGTAGTGTAGGTGCCGGTGCTCATTTTGGGTGCTGGTAATGTTTATATTTAGGTGCAGGACAATACTGCACCTAAATACCACAATACTTTCGAGATAATATTCTATAAGAGGAACAGGCGCTCAAGCAGTATAATATTTGAGGAGCCGGTACTCAGCTCGAGTGAGCTCCTGCCCAAGTCAAGCAGTGCTTACTACAAACTATTCCATAGCATTTACATTTTAGTAATTTAGCAGAGTCTCTAATCATGTGGCTTACAGGAGCAATTGGGGTTAAGTGCCTTGCTCAAGTGCACAGCAGCAAATATTTAACCCAGTCGGTTCAGGGATTCAAACCTTTTAACTGCTAGGCTACCTCCCGCCCCATCTGTTTTCCCCGTCACATTGGTCACATTTCACGTCTCCTTCTTACGGCAACTGTACCTAGGGATGTTGTTTTTGGGGTCCTCGCTGTCATTAGCCAGCCCTCCAAACAGGAGGCACTTGTTGCCCAGCAGAGAGAAACTGTGGCCAAGTCGAGCACAGGGAGGTGGGCCATTTTTGGGAGACTTAGCTTTTAACTTTTTCCATTCCCATCTGCTGGCCTGAGCAAGAAAAAGCATACAAGAAAATTTGCAAAAGACAATAGCATGCTGTAATCCAGTAAACATAATCATCTATTCATAAGTACTTAAAGACAGCCATTTTAGCTCTGGTTTTATTGCTACCAATGTTTAGAGCGAGAGTGTGCTGTAAGCATTCTATTACCTGTAGCTCATAGAGATCGTTGCTGTATTTTCCATATTCCACCATTCCACCAAACACCAGAAGCCGGGTGCCATCACAAACAAAACCGTATGCAGCACATCCAGGGGGAATATCACCACGAACCGCAGGGATAAACCATTGGTTTGTCGCTAGATTAAATAAGTAGATGTTAGTCTGTGTGTGACAGTGTTGGGTGGTCAAGTGCTACGTTGGCCTATGATGTGAGGTGTGAAGCGAACGCTCTTTGAGTAAATATTTACTTGAGCACGATCCAAGCATCTCTGACAAATGCAGCCTGCATCTTCAGGCCAGGTCTGTCACCTGAGAAGTGCATGTTGTATATTCTATACATTGTACTTATATCTGAAATAACCCAAAGATGAAAAACAACAACTGAAATGTCAATTGTAATATAATTTCTCCCTCATAAAAACTAAACAAACATAGACAATAAGAAGAATGTATAGCTGTCCAAATTGACTACATGAGTCACACTATCATAAAACATGGGAATTGCTGCAATCCACTGTCTTTCTTGTGAACAAAATGTTCAAATAGTCCTAACTAACTTTCCTACTCAGGAAAATATCAGTAGTCATGTGAACAGAAATTGCGTGCATCCATTACAACATGCACATGTGATACAGAATAATTTAGTGTTCAAAACAGTACTCCTGTCGTCCATTTTATTTCAGCGCGCCATTTTTATTTGTACGCTTTCAGTTCTGTACCACCAGACGGCGACAGTTTCTCAGGTAATATGTCAGGCTACATTTCCCGCTAAATTATCTTACCTGTGTTGTAGACATGCAATTCATCCACAATTCCTTCATTTCCTCCTCCAAAAACCACCATCAATTCCTTTATAGCAACGGCTCTGTGACCATGTCTTGGCCGAGGCACAGGCCCAGACCATCCTAGAACCCGCTTCCATCGTGGCTGCAGAGTTGAGCCAGTGGTCCCAGACACCATTGAACCAGGAAATGTCATGTCCTCTTCAGATGAAAAAAAATAATACAGCTAAAAGAGCATTCCAAAACAATATTGACAAGTTCTGATCAGGTCTATTGTTGATACTTGCGAAGTGAAGCCAAAACACAAGACACATTTTGCAAAGTGAAGACTGCACATGCAATCGATTGCTGTGACCAAAACCGATGCATGTGAAAAATAATATTGTAATTGTAAACTCCAGGGAAGCAGCCATTTTACTAACGCTTCACAAAAAGGGGAAAGCCGGATATTATTACCACAATACACATAATAGTAACAAAAGATAATTATAAATATGTATTCGACACCACAACTCAACGTATAACAAAGGTGTATTGTATTTCCTTCTAAATGTCATGTTTTTTGCCGTAGCATTTTGCAGTTAAAACTCTGAACTAATCAGTGCCACTCATGGGAGCCGCCATCTTGTAACAACCAAACAAACCTCCGCCAGTCTGAAAAATGGCGGAAGAGAATACAAATGAAAAAGACAAATAATACCGGTGTTAGATGAAACCTTAATTTAGCTACTGCTTCATCAAGAACGTACACCAGCCATGTCCCACTACAGTCATATTGGTAAACCTGTGGATGAAGTGTACCACAATTAAATACTCGTAAAGCATTTGTAATTAGACCCGTTTACTGTGGATTACTATTTTCATGCTTCTCTGGGAGTCGCCATATTGTCACACATTCATTCAATCTGTTGCCGCTTCTGCTTCACATTAACATTATATACACCTTTAAATAGGAATCGAATACAAATCGGATGCACACCATCACTTGAAATGTGGAATTTTCGCAACACATCAATTACAAAACCGCGCGTCCACTATAGAGTAATGGCTAACTAGCTAGGTTAACGTAGCCAGCTGGCTAACAATGTTAGCTTGCGAGGAAATGGTACTAGTACAGCGTCATGCACCGATTACATGCAATTCAGTTAGATAAATATACATGTATTATATAGCCAGCGTAATGCAATTCAACATATATCTTATTCAAATAAGCCGAATTGTATTCAATATCATACAAAGTGTTGTTATTTATCATGCCGTGTCTGAAATCGGCCTACATTTAAGCTCCCTCAAGAAAAATGGCCGAGCAGTCTGCCACAACAAAACCCCTAGTCACAAAACCTGACGTCCATAATACGAATTACTTACTTCGTTCGACGCACTATTTCCAATGAGATGATTTGAGGGTCTACTCTTGAATCACTAGTCCAAGTTCATTCGATTTGTGATTAAGTATTCCCTCTCATGCCTGCCTGGAAGCTGCCATCTTCTTGACAACCAAAAGGGGAGGAAAATACAGCGATTTGGCGTCACCCAAAACAAACATGGCGACTGGTATAGAACCAGTACCAATTAATGCATATTAGAGTAAACTAACCGTGCATTTTCAATTCAAAACAACCTACACCATTTCGGTTGAGATATTTGAAATGGGCATGGACATTTAGACATTGAAACATTTTCTTTAGCTCGTTGGAAGTTATCATACTTGCACAGGCTACATTGTCCCTTACTAAAGATGGCGACCTACACAACAAACTCATTGCAGATTTCTATCAGTTTAGTACACGATTAAAGAAATATAAGATATGTGCTATTGGTGTTCCCTAAATTACGTGTAACAAAACACAAAATCAACTGCATTATGAACATTTCATTTTTGGGGACTATACAGTCCCATTCAACAACCCAGTGGATGCTAATTGCCATGTACCCCCCCACACTTTCAATAAGTGACAAAGCCATGGCGCATTTCCAGGCAGGGTTTACCCAAAGCGGGCCACTGGCACTTTTCAGCGTTCATATACATAGGCTAAAACAATGGCTAACTAATACCCGCCTCACAATGCAACTTGTTTGATTATGCAGAGGTTGTTTATGCAGAGGATGCTCAGGCATCATCCAATGTTGTTACACAGGAGGCAAATGCTTTGATTGACAACTGCCACAACTATACTGGCATGACAGACTCTATGACACTTACCGTGTCAGACGAGGATTTTCCTTCTTTGCCTATAACCCCAAGCAAACCTCAAGCTCCAGATGCCGCTGCCAATAATGATGTTATTGCTACTCTTTCCAGGCTCATCACTGCAAGGTCCGATGCCATAGAGAAAATGCTCGGCGACAACGCAACAAAAATAGAAAGCTTAACAAAAACTGTTGACTTTGCATGCATGGAAATCAAGGATGTTAAGAAGAAGGTCGCCCACATCGAAAAGCGTGTTGAAAAGGAGGAGGGAAAGATGGTCTTGTGTCAAAGAAGAATCGCGGAACTCGAAAGCTACTCCAGACAGTGGAATCTGAGACTGTATGGAGTTCCCAAGGCAGATGGGGAGAACGTGCGGCAAGAGACCATCAAAGTCTGCCGAGCTATCCTACCTGAGGAGAAGGCTAAGCTAACAGATGTTGTCGGCACTGTACATCGCCTCGGCACGAGAAGGTAGGGTGACTCCAAGCCCAGAGGTTTCATTCTCCAGTTCACATCACGGTTCTACAAGGATGTCACTTGGAAAGCAGCCAAGAAATATACCTTCCTACGCGACAACAACCTGCGGTTTGCTGAAGACCTCTTGAAAGCAGACAGAGAAAGGAGAGAGAAACTGTGGCCAGCTGTGGGAAAAGATGGGAAAACGGCTTACTTAATCGGAGGGCACGCTTTCATCAACGGATCCGAAATCAACCTTCCTCCTTGAGGACAGTCATAGACTGTGCCTGGTGGTCAACATAGGCTACCTAGATATAGTGGGGCAAAAAAGTATTTAGTCAGCCACCAATTGTGCAAGTTCTCCCACTGAAAAAGATGAGAGAGGCCTGTAATTTTCATCATAGGTACACTTCAACTATGACAGACAAAATGAGAAAAAAAATCCAGAAAATCACATTTTAGGATTTTTAATGAATTTATTTGCAAATTATGGTGGAAAATAAGTATTTGGTCACCTACAAACAAGCAAGATTTCTGGCTCTCACAGACCTGTAACTTCTTCTTTAAGAGGCTCTCTGTCCTCCACTCGTTACCTGTATTAATGGCACCTGTTTGAACTTGTTATCAGTATAAAAGACACCTGTCCACAACCTCAAACAGACACTCCAAACTCCACTATGGCCAAGACCAAAGAGCTGTCAAAGGACACCAGAAACAAAATTGTAGACCTGCACCAGGCTGGGAAGACTGAATCTGCAATAGGTAAGCAGCTTGGTTTAAAGAAATCAACTGTGGGAGCAATTATTAGGAAATGGAAGACATACAAGACCAGTGATAATCTCCCTCGATCTGGGGCTCCACGCAAGATCTCACCCCGTGGGGTCAAAATGATCACAAGAACGGTGAGCAAAAATCCCAGAACCACACGGGGGGACCTAGTGAATGACCTGCAGAGAGCTGGGACCAAAGTAACAAAGCCTACCATCAGTAACACACTACGCCGCCAGGGACTCAAATCCTGCAGTGCCAGACGTGTCCCCCTGCTTAAGCCAGTACATGTCCAGGCCCGTCTGAAGTTTGCTAGAGAGCATTTGGATGATCCAGAAGAAGATTGGGAGAATGTCATATGGTCAGATGAAACCAAAATAGAACTTTTTGGTAAAAACTCAACTCGTCGTGTTTGGAGGACAAAGAATGCTGAGTTGCATCCAAAGAACACCATACCTACTGTGAAGCATGGGGGTGGAAACATCATGCTTTGGGGCTGTTTTTCTGCAAAGGGACCAGGACGGCTGATCCGTGTAAAGGAAAGAATGAATGGGGCCATGTATCGTGAGATTTTGAGTGAAAACCTCCTTCCATCAGCAAGGGCATTGAAGATGAAACGTGGCTGGGTCTTTCAGCATGACAATGATCCCAAACACACCGCCCGGGCAACGAAGGAGTGGCTTCGTAAGAAGCATTTCAAGGTCCTGGAGTGGCCTAGCCAGTCTCCAGATCTCAACCCCATAGAAAATCTTTGGAGGGAGTTGAAAGTCCGTGTTGCCCAGCAACAGCCCCAAAACATCACTGCTCTAGAAGAGATCTGCATGGAGGAATGGGCCAAAATACCAGCAACAGTGTGTGAAAACCTTGTGAAGACTTACAGAAAACGTTTGACCTCTGTCATTGCCAACAAAGGGTATATAACAAAGTATTGAGATAAACTTTTGTTATTGACCAAATACTTTTTTTCCACCATAATTTGCAAATAAATTCATTAAAAATCCTACAATGTGATTTTCTGGATTTTTTTTCTCATTTTGTCTGTCATAGTTGAAGTGTACCTATGATGAAAATTACAGGCCTCTCTCGTCTTTTTAAGTGGGAGAACTTGCACAATTGGTGGCTGACTATATACTTTTTTGCCCCACTGTAGCTACCTCTGATGTGAGCAGATCCCACTCCCGGCTCTAAGGTGATTTAACTTTCGTTTTAATTGCACAGGACTACTGGAGTAATGGATATTTATTATTTTATTTGTTCTCTCACTTCTGATATTTTTACCTGCAGTATAGGCAGTGAGCAAGCTCGTTGTTGTTTCTTGTTCTGGGAGAAATATTTGTTATGCTAAACTATTCTCACTCAATCATTTATATCTATATGGTGTGCAACACTGGTTTCTTTTCATTCTTACTCGATTTGCGATTGTTGTTTAGCTCGTAATACTTTCTGTTCTATATTCCACTTTGTCGTTGTCTATAGTTTCACTCAATGCTTTTTTCAAGAGTCTCATTCAGTTTCTACCAACGTCATCTTCTGGAGATCTCAGTGGGGAAATTATGTATAGGCTCTCTCATGGTTCTGAACACTCTGCTGCAGTTATCACTCTAAAGAATAATTTCAATGGAAGTATTTTGCACTCCGACTGTGACCCTTTTGGTCACTTACTTTGTCTTTTTATCAACTGTAACAACATCATTATTATTATTACTAACATTTATGGGTACAATTCCAAACTTGAAAATAATCAGTTACTTGAATCTCTGGAAAAGCGTAGATGGCCTCCGGGACAGTCCACTTCTATGAATACAAGTTTGAGGCAGTTTATGGAAAGGCTTGGTATTATAGATATTTGGAGAGTAAAGTTTCCTAATGACAAAGTCTTTCACTTGGAGTAATAAGGCACGCTCCAGACAATCATGCATATATTTTTGGCTGGTGTCTACATGTTTTTATTAACAGTGTATTTCTGTTAACATCCTTGCCACTCCCCTTACTGATCATAGAGCTATTTATATTGACATTAAACTTTTTATCTCTGATAATGGCCTTGGCAGAGCATCCTACTGGAAGCTTAATAGCTCTATATTAAAAGATTAGTTAGTCAAGATGGAGATAAACAATTTAATTACACACATCTGGAACAAAGCTATAAATGACAATTCATACAGTAATAACTGGGAGCTTTTTAAATATGAGGTTGGAAAATATTTAACAAAATATGGGAGTATTCTTGCCAAGACGAGGAGAGCTGTAGAAGAAAGTGTAATTACAAAGATCACCTCTCTTCTTCAAAAGTCTGTTGAAAGTCTCTCAGAGGAGAACAAATCTGTTCTGTTTGAGCTACAACTTGGATGATATGTATAAACTGAAAGCAGAGGGAGCCTTTGTCAGATCTAGGAAGAAGTGGCTAGAGGAGGCTGAACAAAATTCATCTTATTTTTTCAGGTTAGAAAAATACAGCTCCAAAAATAATAAAATTCAACAATTAAATACTAATGGTCTGTCACGATTGTTAGATGGTGTAAGAGAGGAGGACCAAGGCGCAGCGTGAAGTGAATACATTTTATATTTATTTAAGCGACGTAATAAAGAATAATAACGAACGAACGTGACGCTATAAACAAATAGTGCTGACACAAACACTAGACATAGACAATAACCCACGAACTACCCAATGAATATGGCTGCCTAAATATGGTTCCCAATCAGAGACAACGATAGACAGCTGTCTCTAATTGAGAACCAATCTAGGCAACCATAGACATACATACACCTAGATTAGACACTGCCCCATAAACATACAAAACCCCTAGACAATACAAAACACATACATCCCCCATGTCACACCCTGACCTAACTAAAATAATAAAGAAAACAAAGATAACTAAGGCCAGGGCGTGACAGTACCCCCCCCCCCCAAGGTGTGGACTCCGGCCGCAAAACCTGACACAGAAGGGGAGGGTCCGGGTGGGCCTTCTTACGGCGGCGGCTCGGGTGCGGGACGTGGACCCCACTCCACCATAGTCAATACCCGCTTTGGTGGCGCCTCTGGAGCGGGGACCCTTACAGCGAGTCCTGGACTGAAGACCATCCTAGAGGGCGCCACTGGACGGAGGGGCAGCTCCGGACTGAGGGGCAGCTCCGGACTGAGGGGCAGCTCCGGCCTGAGGGGCAGCTCCGGACTGAGGGGCAGCGCTGGACTGAGGGGCAGCGCCGGGCGGCTCTGGCGGCTCCTGACGGGCGGGCGGCTCTGGCGGCTCCTGACTGGCGGGCAGCTCTGGCGGCTCCTGACTGGCGGGCGGCTCTGGCGGCTCCTGACTGGCGGGCGGCTCCTGACTGGCGGCGGCTCTGGCGGCTCCTGACTGGCGGGCGGCTCTGGCGGCTCCTGACTGGCGGGCGGCTCTGGCGGCTCCTGACTGGCGGGCCGCTCTAGCGGCTCCTGACTGACGGACGGCTCTAGCGGCTCCTGACTGACGGACGGCTCAGGACAGACGGGCGGCTCTAGCGGCTCCTGACTGACGGGCGGCTCAGGACAGACGGGCGGCTCTGACGGCTCAGGACAGACGGGCGGCTCAGACGGCGTTGGGCAGACGGGCAGCGCAGGCGGCGCTGGGCAGACGGACAGCGCAGGCGGCGCTGGGCAGACGGGCAGCGCAGGCGGCGCTGGGCAGACGGCAGACTCTGGCCTGCTGAGGCGCACAGTAGGCCTTGTGCGTGGTGCCGGAACTGGTGGTACCGGGCTAAGGACATGCACCTCAAGGCTAGTGCGGGGAGGAGGAACAGGGCATACTGGACTCTGGAGACGCACAGGAAGCCTGGTGCGTGGTGTTGGCACTGGTGGTACTGGGCTGGGGAGACACACCTCAGTGCGAGTGTGGGGAGCAGGCACAGGACGTACTGGGCTGTGGAGGCGTACTGGAGGTCTGGAGTGTAGAGCTGACACAACACGTCCTGGCTGGATGTTTCTACTTGCCCTGCAAATGCAGGGCGCTGGCACAGGACGCACAGGGCTGTGCAGACTCACAGTACGCAGAGCCGGCGCAGGATATCCTGGTCCAAGGAGGTACACTGGAGACCAGGAGCGCTGAGCCGGCACTCTCCTACCTGGCTGGTTGCCCATTCTAGCCCGGCCAATGCGAGGAGCTGGAATAGAGCGCACCGGGCTAGAATAGCGCACTGGAGACACCGTGCGCATCTCTGCATAACACGGTGCCTGACCAGTTACACGCTCCCCACCGTAAGCACGAGGAGTTGGCTTAGGTCTCCTACCTGACTCAGCCAATCTCCTCGTGTTCCCCCCCCCCAAAAAAAATCTTGGGGCTGCCTCTCGGGCTTCCGTGCTAGCCGCGTACCTTAATATCGTCTCCGTTCCTCCATTCTCCTGTATCCCTCCTCGCACTGTTCCATTGAATCCCAGGCGGGCTCCGGCACTCTCCCTGGATCGATCGACCAACTCTCTATTTCCTCCCAGGTTGTTTTCCACTCATCCTTCTCCCGGGTCCATTTTTCCACCAAATGCTGTTCCTCCCTTTCACGCTGCTTGGTCCTTGTTGGGTGGATTATTCTGTCACGTCTTTCATCGGCGGAAGGAGAGGAGGACCAAGGCGCAGCGTGAAGGGAATACATTTTATATTTATTTAAGCGACATAATAAAGAACACTTAAACAAAACTACAAAACAACAAACGAACGAACGTGACGCTATAAACAAATAGTGCTGACACAAACACTACACATAGACATAGACAATAACCCACAAATTACCCAATGAATATGGCTGCCTAAATATGGTTCCCAATCAGAGACAACGATAGACAGCTGTCTCTAATTGAGAACCAATCTAGGCAACCATAGACATACATACACCTAGATTAGACACTGCCCCATAAACATACAAAACCCCTAGACAATACAAAACACATACACCCCCCATGTCACACCCTGACCTAACTAAAATAATAAAGAAAACAAAGATAACTAAGGCCAGGGCGTGACATGGTCTCATCACAGATGATCCCAAATGAATCTCTAACTTTAGTTGCAACTTCTACAGGAATTTATATAGTTCTAAGTATTGTGAAGTTTCCTCAACTCTTTTCTTTGACTCTCTGGGGGATGTGAAAACAATTGGGGAGGCTGAGAGGGAACAGTGTAATGACCCTATTATAGTTGAAGAGATCATTTATTCTATTGAACACCTGAAAAATAATACGTCTCCTGGGACTGATGGTATATCTACTGAGTTTTACAAAACTTTTTCTCAACAGTTAGCCCCATTTCTGTTGGAGGTCTTTTCTGAAAGCATTGCAAATAATGCTCTCCCTCCCAGTTTGACTCAAGGTCTGATTACATTAATACCTAAGCCCAAGAAAGACTTGCTTCTCCTCAATAATTGGCATCCAAATCTGTCTGCTCAATAACGACTACAAAATATTAGCCTCTATATTTGCAAAAAGAATGAAGGCAGTATTGGACTCAATTATAGAAGAAACCCAATCTGGCTTCTTGAGGAATAGACATATATCTAATAATAACCGACTGGTGTTATTGACTATTCTGATCTAATCTTCGAAGATAGTTTTATTGTCTTTTTAGACTTTTATAAAGCCTTCGATACAGTGGAACATGAGTTTCTATTTCTCTCCCTTGAGAAATTTGGTTTTGGGCAATTATTTTGTAGTACTATTAAAACTCTTTATATGAATGGGAACAGTTCCATTAAATTAAAGCATGGCACTTCTCCTAGATTTGATTTGAAAAGAGGAATTAGGCAAGTTTGCCCAATTTTGCCTTACCTCTTCCTGCTTGCAAACCAGCTTCTTACAATTTCTGTTAAATCCAGCGATATAAATGGATCTCTATTGCTTACAGAGATATTCTCATAAATCAGCTTGCAGATAACACCACCCTCTTTTTGAAAGATGCTGACCAAATTCCTAGAGCAGTCAATGTGATACATATTCTTTCCAAAACATCTGGTCTTTGCCTAAACCTTAATAAGTGTGAATTGTTTGTTGTTAAAGACTGTGTGATACCCTCTACATGCAATATTCCAGTCAAGGAAAAAATAACATACCTTGGGATTACTGTTTCGAAGGATCATCAGGAAAGATGCTCATAAAATGTCATACCTATTATTGAAAAAAACAAAAAGAAGTTGAACCATTGGTTGCAGAGGGAGTTATCCTTGAAAGGTTGAGTATTGCTTTCTAAAGCAGAAGGTATCTCCAGACTTACTTAAGCAGCCCAGTCCCTATCTTGACAACAAAATAGGTAAAGCGGTTGACCAGATGCTTTTCAACTTCATCTGGAAAAATCATACACATTATATTAGGAAATCTGTTATGAACACATATGAATTTGGTGGTCTCAAATTTTTAGATTTTCCTACTTTGAATAATACTTTTAAGATAAATTGGACTAAACATTTCTTAAAGAATCCAACTTCAATTTGGAATTTCATCCCTCATTAAATCTTCTCCCGTTTTGGTGGCTTCAATTTTATGTTACTTTGTAACTATAACGTTGAAAGGATTCCTACAAAATGATCTGCTTTTCATAGACAAGTATTCATAGCGTGGTCATTAATATGTAAACATAATTTTTATTTCATTTGGAACAATAAGGATATTTTGTATAGAAACAAGTCTATATTTTTTAAGAACTGGTTCAATAATCATACCCTGTTGGTGAGTCAACTTTTTTATGCAGAAGGAGTTTTACTCAATTATGGGGAATTTTTATCCCGTTACAATATTCCTGTTACACCTAGAGAGTTCTCCATAGTCTTTGATGCTATTCCATCTGGAACTCTCATGTTGTTTAGAGGTGTCAATGGGATGCGTACTGGGGGCGGAGTCAGGCAGGAGAGCAGAGAGTTGTGAACAGGCGCACACTTTATTTAGGCAGGAGAAACCTCCAGCCAATGCAAAAGTGCAAATGCGCTTTTTCACAATAATATTGTATAAACACAAGAACATACCTCGTGAAATAAAACACGGAATAAACACATACCAGTAAAGCGCGTCAACATAGACACGTAACACAAAACAATCTCACACAAAGACATGAGGAGGAACAGAGGAATAAATACATGAGGTGTGATTGGGGAATGAAAACCAGGTGTGCAGGGAGCAAGACAAAACAAATGTATAAATAAAAAATGGAGCGGCGATGGCTAGAAAGCCGGTGACGTCGACCGCCGAACGCCGCCCGAACAAGGAGAGGGGCCGACTTCGGCGGAAGTCGTGACAAGAGGTAAACTCAGCAAAAAAAGAAACGTCCTCTCACTGTCAACTGCGTTTATTTTCAGCAAACTTAACATGTGTAAATATTTGTATGACCATAACAAGATTCAACAACTGAGACATAAACTGAACAAGTTCCACAGACATGTGACTAACAGACATGGAATAATGTGTCCCTGAACAAAGGGGGAGTCAAAATCAAAAGTAACAGTCAGTATCTGGTGTGGCCATCAGGTGCATTAAGTACTGCAGTGCATCTCCTACTCATGGACTGCATCAGATTTGCCAGTTCTTGCTGTGAGATGTTACCCCACTCTTCCACCAAGGCACCTGCAAGTGGCTGGACATTTCTGGGGGGAATGACCCTAGCCCTCCCCCCCGATCCAACAGGTCCCAGACGTGCTCAATGAGATTGAGATCTGGGTTCTTCACTGGCCATGGCAGAACACTGACATTCCTGTCTTGCAGGAAATCAAGCACAGAACGAGCAGTATGGCTGGTGGCATTGTCATGCTGGAGGGTCATGTCAGGATGAGCCTGCAGGAAGGGTACCACATGAGGTAGGAGGATGTCTTCCCTGTAACTCACAGCGTTAAGATTGCCTGCAATGACAACAAGCTCAGTCCGATGATGCTGTGACACACCGCCCCAGACCATGATGGACCCTCCACCTCCAAATTGATCCCGCTCCAGAGTACAGGCATTGATATAATGCTCATTCATTCAACGATAAACGCGAATCCGACCATCACCCCTGGTGAAACAAAACCGTGACTCGTCAGTGATTAGCACTTTTTGCCAGTCCTGTCTGGTCCAGCGACGGTGGGTTTGTGCCAATAGGCGACGTTGTTGCCGGTGATGTCTGGTGAGGACCTGCCTTACAACAGGCCTACAAGCCCTTAGTCCAGCCTCTCGCGGACAGTCTGAGCACTGATGGAGGGATTGTGCATTCCTGGTGTAACTCGGGCAGTTGTTGTTGCCATCCTATAGCTATCCTGCAGGTGTGATGTTCGGATACACCGATTCTGTGCAGGTGTTGTTAAACATGGTCTGCCACTGCGAGGACGATCAGCTATCCGTCCTGTCTCCCTGTTGCGCTGTCCCAGGCGTCTCACAGTATGGACATTGCCATTTTTTGCCCTGGCCACATCTGCAGTCCTCCTGCCTCCTTGCAGCATGCCTAAGGCACATTCACGCAGATGAGCAGGGACTGGGCATCTTTCCTTTTGTATTTTTCAGAGTCAGTAGAAAGGCCTCTTTAAATCAAATCAAAGTTTATTTGTCACGTGTGCTGAGTACAACAGGTGTAAACCTTACAGTGAAATGCTTACTTACAGGCTCTAACCAATAGTGCAAAAAAGGTGTTAGGTGAACAATAGGTAGGTAAAAAAATAAAACAACAGTAAAAAGACAGGCTATATACAGTAGCGAGGCTATAAAAGTAGCGAGGCTACATACAGACACCGGTTAGTCAGGCTGATTGAGGTAGTATGTACATGTAGATATGGTTAAGGTTAGTGTCCTAAGTTTTCATAACTGTGACCTTAATTGCCTACCGTCTGTTTTTAATTGTTTTAATTTCACCTTTATTTAACCAGGTAGGCCATTTGAGAACAAGTTCTCATTTTCAACTGCGACCTGGCCAAGATAAAGCAAAGCAGTGCGACAAAAAACAACAACACAGAGTTACACGTGGGATAAACAAAAGTACAGGCAATACACAATAGAAAAATCTATATGCAGTTTGTGCAAATGGAGTAAGGAGGTAAGGCAATAAATAGGCCATAGTAGCGAAGAATTTGCTAAATTGTAATTAAACACTTTACTGATAGATGTGCAGATGATGATGTGCAAGTAGAAATACTGGTGTGCAAAAGAGCAAAAAAAAGTAAGTAAATAAAAACAATATGGGGATGAGGTAGGTTGTTGGATGGGCTATTTACAGATGGGCTGTGTACAGCTGCAGCGATCGGTAAGCTGCTCAGATGCTTAAAGTTAGTGAGGGAGATATAAGTCTCCAACTTCAGCGATTTTTGCAATTCGTTCCAGTCATTGGCAGCAGAGAACTGGAAGGAAAGGCGGCCAAAGAGGTGTTGGCCGACCGTCTCTGGAGGCTCCGGACTGCCGACCGTCTCAGGAGGCTCCGGACTGCCGACCGTCTCAGGAGGTCCCGGACTGCGGACCGTCTCGGGAGGTTCCGGACTGCGGACCGTCTCAGGATGTTCCGGACTGTGAACTGTCTCAGGAGGTTCCGGACTGCGGATCGTCTCAGGAGATTTCTGTTCCATTTTTGATGAACAAATAATGTTTTATGTGTAAGATTGTTAAATAAAGAGCAAAATTATTGATTATTATTATATTATTATTTGTGCCCTGGTCCTATAAGAGCTCTTTGTCACTTCTCACGAGGCAGGTTGTGACAAAAACTCACCTTCATTCTTATGTTTAATAAATGTATCGTATAATGTGTGTGTGTGGCAGGCTTACAATGATGGAAAAAACAAGATTTGAGAGTACGCTGACCCTGGTGCTAGAGGGGGTACGCAGCAGGAGGTTGAATGTTTGAAGGGGTATGGGACTTTAAAAAGTTTGGGAACCACTGCTCTAGCGTAACACTGGTGTTACAGTCGCTCACCCGACCTACAGACAAGTGTTTTGGCGCATCTTTCAATGCATTGCACACTAAAAAAGGTAAATAGCCTACCAGTACACACTATGCCATACGGAGACAGTCACTTCATTCAAGTAACACAAGGGGAAAAACAGGGATAGGCTGTGTAGGCTATGCATGCACTACCTATCGTAAACCCTAGGCAGCATTCTGCATTCTCCCCAGTGGTTAGTTTTGTCCTAGTCTGATTAATCAGGCTGTAATACACAATACTTGGTATATAGGGTGAATTCAGAAAAAGTGGGATATCATATAAACTAGGACAGCTTAGTCCTGATGTATTTACTTCTTGGTCAGACAAGTGGAAATCAAAACCATTGTTACTAATCCCTTGCAGAGAAACCACATGATAAAAATCACATCACTTCTTTGGTGTGAAATCAGAGAGGGGGGCAAAGCAAGCTTCAAACAGGAAGCTCACCCCGCGAAGAAATCAAATCAAATCAAATCAAATTTTATTAGTCACATACACATGGTTAGCAGATGTTAATGCGAGTGTAGCGAAATGCTTGTGCTTCTAGTTCCGACAATGCAGTAATAACCAACAAGTAATCTAACCTAACAATTCCACAACTACTACCTTATACACACACAAGTGTAAAGGGATAAAGAATATGTACATAAAGATATATGAATGAGTGGTGGTACAGAACGGCATAGGCAAGATGCAGTAGATGGTATAGAGTACGGTATATACATATGAGATGAGTACTGTAGGGTATGTAAACATAAAGTGGCATAGTTTAAAGTGGCTAGTGGTACATGTATTACATAAAGATGGCAAGATGCAGTAGATGATATAGAGTACAGTATATACATATGAGATGGGTAATGTAGGGTATGTAAACATTATATTAAGTGGCATTGTTTAAAGTGGCTAGTGGTACATTTTTACATAGTTTCCATCAATTCCCATTTTTAAAGTGGCTGGAGTTGAGTCAGTATGTTGGCAGCGGCCGCTAAATGTTAGTGGTGGCTGTTTAACAGTCTGATGGCCTTGAGATAGAAGCTGTTTTTCAGTCTCTCGGTCCCTGCTTTGATGCACCTGTACTGACCTCGCCTTCTGGATGATAGCGGGGTGAACAGGCAGTGGCTTGGGTGGTTGTTGTCCTTGATGATCTTTATGGCCTTCCTGTGACATCGGGTGGTGTAGGTGTCCTGGAGGGCAGGTAGTTTGCCCCCGGTGATGCGTTCTGCAGACCTCACTACCCTCTGGAGAGCCTTACGGTTGTGGGCGGAGCAGTTGCCGTACCAGGCGGTGATACAGCCCGACAGGATGCTCTCGATTGTGCATCTGTAGAAGTTTGTGAGTGCTTTTGGTGACAAGCCGAATTTCTTCAGCCTCCTGAGGTTGAAGAGGCGCTGCTGCGCCTTCTTCACGACGCTGTCTGTGTGGGTGGACCAATTCAGTTTGTCCGTGATGTGTACACCGAGGAACTTAAAACTTTCCACCTTCTCCACTACTGACCCGTCGATGTGGATAGGGGGGTGCTCCCTCTGCTGTTTCCTGAAGTCCACAATCATCTCCTTTGTTTTGTTGACGTTGAGTGTGAGGTTATTTTCCTGACACCACACTCCGAGGGCCCTCACCTCCTCCCTGTAGGCCGTCTCGTCGTTGTTGGTAATCAAGCCTACCACTGTAGTGTCATCCGCAAACTTGATGATTGAGTTGGAGGCGTGCATGGCCACGCAGTCGTGGGTGAACAGGGAGTACAGGAGAGGGCTCAGAACGCACCCTTGTGGGGCCCCAGTGTTGAGGATCAGCGGGGTGGAGATGTTGTTACCTACCCTCACCACCTGGGGGCGGCCCGTCAGGAAGTCCAGGACCCAGTTGCACAGGGCGGGGTCGAGACCCAGGGTCTCGAGCTTGATGACGAGTTTGGAGGGTACTATGGTGTTAAATGCTGAGCTGTAATCGATGAACAGCATTCTCACATGGGTATTCCTCTTGTCCAGATGGGTTAGGGCAGTGTGCAGTGTGGTTGCGATTGCGTCGTCTGTGGACCTATTGGGTCGGTAAGCAAATTGGAGTGGGTCTAGGGTGTCCGGTAGGGTGGAGGTGATATGGTCCTTGACTAGTCTCTCAAAGCACTTCATGATGACGGAAGTGAGTGCTACGGGGCGGTAGTCGTTTAGCTCAGTTACCTTAGCTTTCTTGGGAACAGGAACAATGGTGGCCCTCTTGAAGCATGTGGGAACAGCAGACTGGGATAAGGATTGATTGAATATGTCCGTAAACACACCAGCCAGCTGGTCTGCGCATGCTCTGAGGACGCGGCTGGGAATGCCGTCTGGGCCTGCAGCCTTGCGAGGGTTAACACGTTTAAATGTTTTACTCACCTCGGCTGCAGTGAAGGAGAGCCCGCAGGTTTTGGTAGGGGGCCGTGTCAGTGGCACTGTATTGTCCTCAAAGCGGGCAAAAAAGTTGTTTAGCCTGTCTGGGAGCAAGACATCCTGGTCCGCGACGGGGCTGGTTTTCTTTTTGTAATCCGTGATTGACTGTAGACCCCGCCACATACCTCTTGTGTCTGAGCTGTTGAATTGCGACTCGATTTTGTCTCTGTACTGGGACTTAGCCTGTTTGATTGCCTTGCGGAGAGAATAGCTACACTGTTTGTATTCGGTCATGCTTCCGGTCATCTTGCCCTGGTTAAAAGCAGTGGTTCGCGCTTTCAGTTTCACGCGAATGCTGCCGTCAATCCACGGTTTCTGGTTTGGGAATGTTTTAATCGTTGCTGTGGGTACGACATCGTCAATGCACTTCCTAATGAACTCGCTCACCGAATCAGCATATTCGTCAATATTGTTGTTGGACGCAATGCGGAACATATTCCAATCCGCGTGATCGAAGCAGTCTTGAAGCGTGGAATCAGATTGGTCGGACCAGCGTTGAACAGACCTGAGCGCGGGAGCTTGTTGTTTTAGTTTCTGTTTGTAGGCTGGAATCAACAAAATGGAGTCGTGGTCAGCTTTTCCGAAAGGGGGGCGGGGGAGGGCCTTATATGCGTCGCGGAAATTAGTATAACAATGATCTAGGGTTTTTCCAGCCCTGGTAGCACAATCGATATGCTGATAGAATTTAGGGAGTTTTGTTTTTAGATTAGCCTTGTTAAAATCCCCAGCTACGATGAATGCAGCCTCAGGGTGTGTGGTTTCCAGTTTACAAAGAGTCAGATAAAGTTCGTTCAGGGCCATCGATGTGTCTGCTTGGGGGGGAATATATACGGCTGTGATTATAATTGAAGAGAATTCTCTTGGTAGATAATGCGGTCGACATTTGATTGTGAGGAGTTCTAGATCAGGTGAACAGAATGACTTGAGTTCCTGTGTGTTGTTATGATGATCACACCACGTCTCGTTAATCATAAGGCATACCCCCCCGCCCCTCTTCTTACCAGAAAGATGTTTGTTTCTGTCGGCGCGATGCATGAAGAAACCAGCTGGCTGCACCGACTCCGTTAGCGTCTCTTGAGTTAGCCATGTTTCCGTGAAGCAGAGCACGTTGCAATCCCTGATGTCTCTCTGGAATGCTACCCGTGCACTGTAAAGCAGTGACATAGTTTTTTTCAGCTTTGATGTTAAAGAGCCACTGTGTGAGCACGTGTGTTTTCGGGTTGCTCATTAGAAAAAGGGGATTTTAGTGTTTCGATTCCGCATTTTTTAATGAAGTTTGTCCCCCATGAGACACTGTACACAGGGAAAGCCTATTTCACTTCCTCAAAATCCCCAAGATAACTCAAGAAATCTGTAATTAATTTAGACGTTTTTGCAGAAGATGTTTTAGTTGCGCAATTTGACATCTAACTAAGGTGTTTGGTGCAGTATTTCTCAAGAAAAAGAATGTGCATAAACAAAGTCGGGCTGCTGGGCAGATGTGTCTCACCATCTATCAATGCTGTTGGATAGAGAGCAATCACCCAAGCTGTTCACCACATGTTAGTGGGTAAATGGACATCATCAAATCAAACTCAGTTTAAGATGAGACTATTGCCAAAATTATCCTATTTACACTTTATAGTCAATTTTGACACTAGAATAACTGTTTCTGACTCATATTGATGCCACATAGGCCATTTTCAAAGGGATTTGTTGCTTTTTAAAGGCGGTCGTGCTTTAATTATAAAACTGTCACAAATAATGCACTGTGCCAAATTGTGATATAAATGTGCATATTCTATACTGGTCAAAAAAACAAGTTGGCAATATTATGTTAACATTTTGTAATTCTGTCATTTTGTTGCTTTACCAACCACAGCTAGCTAAAGTAGGACAACATGAAGTAGCTACGTGTGACAGTGTTATAGGCTTTTCCAATGGAGGTAAGAGATCCAGTTTACATTAGGGATGCCCCTGTGCTTAGCTTAGGCAGGACTCTGGTTCTTGTGGTACTGTTATCCTGATTCATTTACATGTATTCCAGAGTACAATGGCACCAAACAGAAAAGGTCAATTCAGAAAAAGTGGGACACTTTTTGCATTTCCATCTTCTGTAACCTCGATATCTATCCAACATATTTCCCAACACATTATATATTTCTGAAATCCTCAATATGATAATATAACAACAACGTGTTATATATTATATAGAGGAAGGCCCAAAAATTGTCAATGACTCCAGTCACCCAAGTCATAGTCTGTTCTTTCTGCTACCGCACGGCAAGCGGTGCCGGACCGCCAAGTCTAGGTCCAAAAGGCTCCTTAACAGCTTCTAACCCCAAGCTATAAGACTGCTGAACAATTGATCAAATGGCCACCCGGACTATTTACATTGACCCCCCCCCCACCTCCCCTTTGTTTTTACACTGCTGCTACTCACTGTTTATTATCTATGCATAGTCACTTTACTCCTACCTAAATGTACAAATTACCTCGACTAACCAGTACCCCCGCACATTGACTCCGTACCGGTACCCCCTCTATATAGCCTCGTTACGGTTGCGTAATTTTATTGTGTTGCTTTTAATAACATTTTTTACTTTATTTAGTAAATATTTTCTTAACTCTATTTCTTGAACTGCATTGTTGGTTAAGGACTTGTAAGTAAGAATTTCATTTTATGGTCTACACCTATTGTATTCGGCACATGTGACAAATATCATTTGATTTGATTTACATTTAAGTCTTATCCAAAGCAATTTAGGGTTAAGTGCTTTGTTCAATGGCACAGACAGATTTTTCACCTACTCTGACAACATTTTGGTTACTGGCAAACCACTTGGCTAACAGCTGCCGTTAGTGCTAAGCGATTAACCGACATTTTTGTTTTTTTCCCGGTTATTAAACAACTAATTGACTGACATTGGTTCAATTACTTGAATTCAATTTAGTTCCGTTTTTTTGTGAGCCCAGCACACCGTTTTCTCTAGAGAGAAATCAAGTCAGGAACTACAGTTGAAGTCGGAAGTTTACATTCACTTAGGTTGGAGTCATTAAAACTCGTTTTTTCAAACACTCCACATATTTCTTGTCAACAAACTATAGTTTTGGCAAGTCGGTTGGGACATCTACTTTGTGCATGACACGAGTCATTTTTCCAACAATTGTTTTTAGACAGATTATTTCACTTATAATTCACTGTATCACAAATCCAGTGGGTCAGAAGTTTACATACCCTAAGTTGACTGTGCCTTTAAACAGCTTGGAAAATTCCAGAAAATGATGTCATGGCTTTAGAAGCTAGGCTAATTGACATCATTTGAAGATACCACGAAGGTACCACGACATCACCTGAAGGTACCACGTTCATCTGTACAAACAATAGTGTCGTGTCTTTGCTATCAATAAATTGAAGACTTATAGCTTTTATAAAAGATTCCTGCAATTAGGGATTACGCTATCACTTGAGTAATAACGTAACTAATTAACTATGAATTCGAGGGCACCAGGGAAAGTTATTCGATTACAAAGTTATAATTTCCCAATATAACCTTTCAGATATTTTCATATCTGATCAATAGTCTTCTAATTAATGATTTATTTACTCTACCTCACGTTAGTCTCATTCCAAACGTCGTAAATCGTTGATTATCTGCACGAACCCAGTCTTCACTATGAGTCATCCATACATCAATTGTCTTAAATCATTTATTTATTACCAACTAATTAATTCACAGAAATGCATAAACAAACAAACAAACTTAAAATAGTTACATGAAATGATAGGAGAAAATATGCCCTAGTGGGCTGAACCGGCATGGCGGCTGTTAGACAAAGGGAAAATGGGGTTCGACTAAGAATTCACTACAGAGTCCATAATTATAACAATTGACATGCTAATCCTTACACATGAACGCTCACTCATTCGGGAACAATTGCAATCAATATATATATAGTTACGCTCGGTGTGTTGTCTTGATCGTTGGAGAGAAGTTCGTTTTTGTTGGAGTTATTGTGGAGAGTTCAGAGTGACATTCGTTATAGAATGGATGTTTCGGCGGTTGTCTTTCTTCGCGTTCAATGATACCGAATTCCTAGCTGCAGACTAGTAGTAAATATCAAAGACTTGTTCTCATTCGGCTAAGTTTTAACCACGTGGTATGGTTAAAGATTCAGCAATGGTACTTTAATTAACCTTCGTTCTCCTCCTAATGGAGAAAAGCATGGTCTAAATGGTAATTTCTTAAAGTTGGCTTTTATTCAGATAGCAGAGAGGGGTGGTCCCATGGTCTCTGACCCAACTGGCTCAGGGGCGGTCCTTGGATTTAGTTCAAATACAACAGGGAGTTGTATTTTCCTTCATTAAACAGTTCAAAATCATATCTGAGGTTATTATATAAACAGCGGTATGGTAATGTGGTCCCACAGTCTCACATGAGTTTCCCACGTGGTGACAAATGGACCGGTTCATAGCTGGACTGTCCACCGATCTTTCATACTTTTGCAGGAATATGAAATATGTTCGTACCCCAAGTTCTGTGAGGTGGAAGAGAATTCCTTTGTCCTGAAAGTTTACCCTCTGTCTATAATACTGTTGGCCATGAGGAGATTCTCAGGAATTTACGACATCTCTCTGTGATCACCGCATGGGTTGTGGTAGGAAAGGGAGAGGCAGGGAGAAGGGGATGGGGTTTGCAGTACCCAAGCAGGCAACATCATGACAATAGTACGCAAGTATAAACACCATGGGACCACGCAGCCATCATACCGCTCAGGAAGGAGACACGTTCTGTCTCCTAGAGATGAACGTACTTTGGTGCGAAAAGTGCAAATCAATCCCAGAACAACAGCAAAGGCCCATGTGAAGATGCTGGAGGAAACAGGTACAAAAGTATCTATATCCACAGTAAAACGAGTCCTATATCGACATAACCTGAAAGGCCGCTCAGCAAGGAAGAAGCCACTGCTCCAAAACTGCCATAAAAAAAGCCAGACTACGGTTTGCAACTGCACATGGGGACAGAGATCGTACTTTTTAGAGAAATGTCCTCTGGTCTGATGAAACAAAAATATAACTGTTTGGCCATAATAACCATCGTTATGTTTGGAGGAAAAAGGGGGAGGCTTGCAAGCCGAAGAACACCATCCCAACCGTGAAGCACGGGGGTGGCAGCATCATGTTGTGGGGGTGCTTTGCTGCAGGAGGGACTGGTGCACTTCACAAAATAGATGGCATCATGAGGAAGGGAAATTATGTGGATATATTGAAGCAACATCTCAAGACATCAGTCAGGAAGTTAAAGCTTGGTCGCAAATGGGTCTTCCAAATGGACAATGACCCAAGCATACTTCCGAATCTTACAAACCTGACTCAGTTACACCAGCTCTGTCAACTTATTTTGGGAAGCTTGTGGAAGGCTACCCGAAACATTTGACCCAAGTTAAACAATTTAAAGGCAATGCTACCAAATACTAATTGAGTGTGTGTAAACTTCTGACCCGCTGGGAATGTGATGAAATAAATTAAAATCTGAAATAAATCCTTCTCTCTACTATTATTCTGACATTTCACATTCTTAAAATAAAGTGGTGATCCTAATTGACCTAAGACAGAGAATTTTTACTAGGATTAAATGTCAGGAATTGTGAAAAACGGAGTTTAAATGTATTTGGCTAAGGTGTATATGAACTTCCGACTTCAACTGTATGTGGGACACTGGGCTGAAGGGACTTTTCATTAAGCAAATATTGAACCCAGATCAGCGCAGAAACTTGGTAATTATTTACAATGACCATAATCCATTGCTCCTGTTTGTTTTTTCAGGCTCAGACACAGATCTCAGCACAGGAATGACTGCCGTTGTGGCCATGAGGTGGGGGTAAGATAGCGGACAGGGGGGAAAAAAGGAGAAAAGTGGAACACGTTATAAATAAATATGGAATGGGGGAATGCACAAGCATTCTGGAAGATCTGATGAAGGAGAATATGGCGGGAAGGGAAAAAATGTGGAAAGTGTGTTGTGCACAAGATGGGATAAAAACTGTGACTAGTTGTCCTCTCCGTAGCAGGGCGCCATTAAAAGGAATGATAACTGGAGTGGTGTTAAGTGTTGAGGAGGGACAACTGAAATGGAAGTTTCCCGGTGTCTGTGACATCCACCGTTTGGTGCAACGCAGACCCGGTAGAGAACGTGGTGAAACAGAGAAGACAATGTCTATACTACTGAGTTTTGATGCAGAGTCTTTATCAGATAAAGTCAAGTTAGGATGAGTCAGTTATCCCGTGAGAGGTTTTGTCCCAAACCCATTACGGTGTTTTAGGTGTCAAACTTATGGTCATGTGGCAGCAGTGTGTAGGAGAGAGATTTCTAGATATGAGAAGTGTGCAGGAGGACGAGACAAAAGAATGTGTAGTATCGGTGGAAAAAGTTGTGTGTGTAAACTGTAAGGGTTTACACACACAACTGTTTCATGGTGCTAGAAATCAGAGGTGTCCGGTGAGAGCAAGGCAGGGTGAGGTTGCCAGTATCAGTTTAAGGTGTAATATTCTGAGGCATTAAAGAGAGTAGTAGAGGAAGATGGGTCCAGGGTGAGGGATTTTAAGAGGATCCCTGTGAGTAGGCCGAGGCCAATAGAGAGTGATAGAAATAGCTTGTGTTTTTTTGGCATTCATGGCCTTGAATGTCAATTGTACCGTAGGAATTGAAGTAAATCACAGAGGATAGATGTTGTGGTGGCAACTGCATAGACTTTGTTTATTTAACTAGGTAAGTCAGTTAAGAACAAATTCTTATTTACAATAACAGCCTACCAGGGAACAGTGGGTTAACTGCCTTGTTCAGGGGCAGAATGACAGATTTTTACCTTGTCTGCTCAGGGATACAATCCAGCAACTTTTCAGTTACTGGCCCAATGCTCTAACCACTAGGCAACCTGCCACCCCGAAAGTACTTGGGTGTATGAGATTTAACTGCAGAAGTTCCCGTCCTCCCAGTGTCCCATCCTCCCAAGCTGCTAGCCTGGAGTAGAGTCAGACGGGGGGCCAAAGTAGTGGAATAATGGTGAGGTTTTAACAGGTGCATTGTTATTTGGTAGGGAAATTTTTCTGATACACAGCCAATACAGTAGGAGGCGGCATGCACATTTGTTTGCGGACCGCCATCATATCAAAGAAGAAGAAAATCTCTGGATGGATACACTTTTACGCCTGCTACGCTTAGACTGCTACCGCTTGAGCAGAGATGAGATGATGACTTTATTAAGCAATGAAAAATTATCAAATAAAACTAAGTAATATACACAACTGAAATATTTTATTATTTCATAGTAATTTCCTATTTTTCTATTGATGTCTACAAAATGTGGACCTGACAGAGACAATAAAATATTTTTACGTTTTTGGAAATTGAATGTTCATTATTTTGGGCTTTGGAATTTCCATTAAACAGTTCTAAAATTATTGTAATGTCATTATTTCATAATTCATTAACAATTATCAAACAGAAATCCATAACCGTGATTGTTTTTTCATAATTGAACTGAAACCGAACCGACCTCAAAAAGCACTAATCGCTCAGCACTAGCCGCCATACAATTAGGACTGTCATAATGGTGTCCCAGTTTAAATAACCATGCTGTCCTAAAATATGTTTTTGGCTCATTGTACACAAATGGGTGTCCTGGGAATATGATATCAACATGTGTCCTTTTTGTGTGATTAGGAAACATCTTAAATATTTCAGAAATGTATCATGTGTTGGGCTAATATGTTGGATATATGTCGAAAGAGGCTACGGCAGACGTAAATTCAAAAAGTGTCCCACTTTTTCTGAATTCACCCTACATCCTGAAACTAATGCCTGCAAAAAAATTGTAAATGTTCCTTACAAGCCAGAATGTTTAATAAAAATATATTATTCTACCAGTTTTTTTACCACTAACTTTTTAGAAAGCAGGTGGTTATGGTTTGGTGGTAAAATGTGTTTTATATTTGATATTCAGTTTTGTCTTGTCAACAGCTATTGAACCAAGCATGCAATGACAATAAAAATTGTATATTCTGAATCAGGTATGATGGAGAACAATCAACATCTTTTTTTGTGTGAATTTGTTTATTTTGTTTATTTTTTAGTTCAGATTTCAATCTGCAAAAAAAAAGTTAAATATTAAAAGTGTGGATTGTTCCCCCTGCCAACCTTTTGCTCTTGGTCTTTAGTGGGCCATAGGCTTACATTCTAATAGTCTGCCTAATGGGGGCGCTTTCCTCCGTGGAACAGAACTGCATTTTCTGTTGTGCTAGCAAAAGGTTGGCAGGGGGCAGTGTAATCAAAATGTCTCTGGTATGAAAGCCTACTGAGAGTGCTTTCTTTCCTCATCTCTGTTCCTTCATCCACATTTATGAAATGTGAAATCAAATCCGTTAGGCATCCAGCATGATTTACTTAAACCATGTTTGCTTTGCACTCAATTGCAATTTGAGGTCAGTGCAAATGAGCCTACCTTTTCACATTGCCTGTGCAGCCCTTTATGGGAAATGTATAGAACAGTGATTTGTTTTCTCCTGTTAAATTCATTCACATAATGTAGATGAAGGAACGGAGAACATTATGGAGCAACATTTCTGCCAGCTAACCAACTTGCACTCTTCCTTTTTATAGTAAGCAGATGCTCCTCCTCTCTCTACGGCTGGCTTCAATTCCTCTGTTTTCACCTCAGTGTTTAAAATCCTTCCCTGACCTGGTCCTCTTTGTCTCAGGATTTCTGGTTACACTGTTTTCTTATTTGACTTATCTGACTGTTTTACCATTAGCCGTCCTCTGTCATGTAATCTAAGATGTGAAACAAAATACATTTGATGAGTGTATACACTGAGTGTATAAAACATGAAGAACAACTTCCTAATATTGAGTTGCATAATTGATCATAGCTTTCACCTGGATTCACCTGATCAGTCTATGTCATGGAAAGAGCAGGTGTTCTTAATGTTTTGTACACTCAATGTATATTTGCACTTACTTATATATATTTTGTACATAGTATACGCAGACATTGACATGTGCATGTCAATCTTTAAGAATGCATATTATGGTATGAGTAATGGAAAAGGTAGCAGGGCAATTCCACAATAACATAATTAGGCTGAGACTGATTTTCCACTTTAAAATGTCAAAGTTGAAGAAAACATACAACTCTACGCACAAGGACTACTTTGAAAAATCTATACAGAAATGACCACAAAAACACATTTACTGGAAGAACTGTGGAGATGCAAAGTTTGGTGATGAAATGATGGTAAAATCTCCCTCAGTTATTTATGCAACCACATTTTTCAGAAACTGTTAAATAACTGCTCCGAATTAAGATTCAAAGAGGTGTGCAGAAAGAATGGGGTGTCATCTATGACATGATACCTTGAGTTTGAAAAATCTATTTTGGTTATTGAACTACAGTAAGTGAAGTGGATTTACACCTGGTAACAGAATTACGGTAATGTAATTACATCAATGGTCCCTGTACTACAAAGAAATGCATGATTATGGATATGAATGTCATTCTTTTCACAGTGATGTATCTTGAATAGGTACACAAAGGTAGAAATATGCAACATCATCCTTTGTATACAGTGCATTTGGATTGTATTCAGAGCCCTTGACTTCTTCCACATTTTGTTACGTTACAGCCTTATTCTAAAATGGATTAAATTCATTTTTCCCTCATCAATCTACACACAATACCCCATAATGACAAAGCGAAAACAGGTTTTTAGAAATGTTTGCAAATATATTACAAATTAAAATCAAAAATACCTTATTTACATAAGTATTCAGACCCTTTGCTATGAGACTCGAAATTGAGCTCAGGTGCATCCTGTTTCTATTGATCATCCTTGATTGGACTTGATTGGATTCCACCTGTGGTAAATTCAATTGATTGGACATGATTTGGAAAGGCACACACCTGTCTATATAAGGTCCCACAGTTGACAGAGCATGTCAGAGCAAAAACCAAGCTATGAGGTCGAAGGAATTGTCCGTAGAGCTCTGAGACAGGATTGTGTCGAGGCACAGATCTGGGGAAGGGTACCAAAAAAAAGTCTGCGGCATTGAAGGTCCACAAGAATACAGTGGCCTCCATCATTCTTAAATGGAAGAAGTTTGGAACCACCAAGACTCTTGGTAAATGGGGACCCCAAGAACCCAATGGTCACTCTGACAGAACCCCAGAGTTCCTCTGGAGATGGGAGAACCTTCCAGAAGGACAACCCTCTCTGCAGCACTCCATCGATCAGGCCTTTATGGTAGAGTGGCCAGACGGAAGCCACTCCTCAGTAAAAAGCACATGGCAACCCGCTTCGAGTTTGCCAAAAACACCTAAAGGACTCCCAGACCATGATGAAACCAAGATCGAACTCTTTGGCCTGAATGCCAAGCGTGAAGGTAACCTGTGACCATCCCTACGGTGAAGCGTGGTGGTGGCAGCATCATGCTGTGGGATGTTTTCAGCGGCAGAGACTAGAAGACTAGTCAGGATCAAAGGAAACAGAGGACAGAGAGAACCTTGATGAAAACCTGCTCCAGAGCGCTCAGGACCTCAAATTGGGGCGAGGTTCACCTTCTAACAGGACAACGCAGGAGTGGCTTCAGGACAAGTCTCTGAATGTCCTTGAGTGGCCCAGCCAGAGCCCAGACTTAAACCCGATCTAACATCTCTGGAGAGACCTGAAAATAGCTGTGCAGCGACGCTCCCAATCCAACCTGACAGAGATTGAGAGGATTTGCAGAGAAGAATGGGAGAAACTCCCCAAATACAGGTGTGCCAAGCTTGTAACGTCAAACCCAAGAAGATTCGAGGCTGTGTTTGCTGCCAAAGTTGCTTCAACAAGTACTGAGTAAAGGGTTTGAATACTTGTGTAAATGTGATATTTCAGTTTAAACATTTTATGTTTGTGCTTTGTCATTATGGGTTGTTGTGTAGATTGATGAAGGGGAAAAAACAATTTAATCCATTTTAGAATACGGCTGTAACATAACAAAATGTGGAAAAAGTGAAGGGGTCTGAATACTTTCCGAATGCACTGTCTTTGTGTATTCTACACACTGGCTATTATTCAAATGAACTCTGCCCCCAAACAAGACCAAATTTGGTTAGTCCGGACCAAAACTGAACCAATCATAGATTGTTTCACAAGTTTTGACATCACAGTACAGCACAGTCGAGCACAATAGAGTACAGTACATCACAGTAGAGTAGAGTTCAGTACATTATTGTACAGTAAAGTAGAGTACATAATAATTATTTTTAAAAATGTAAATAATATTTAACCTTTATTTAACTAGGCGTCAGTTAAGAACAAATTCATGTTCTACAATGACGGCCTTCCCCGGCCAAAACCACCCCTAACGACGCTGGGCCAATTGTGCGCCGCCCTATGGGACTCGCAATCACTGCCGGTTGTGATACAGCCCGGGATCGCACTAGGGTCTGTAGTGACTCCTCTGGCACTGAGATGCAGTGCCTTAGACCGCTGCGCCACTCGGGAGCCCTAATGTACTCTACTATACAGTGCTTCATTGTATTGTACTGTGCTGTCCAAACTTGTGTAACATAGACGTCTATGATTGGTTCAGATTTGGTCCGGTCACCTATCATGGAATTCTATATTAGTGCCAAATTAAGGCCGGTCTGGACTGACCCAAAAAACAATGTCTGTGGATGTTGAAATCAGGGCCCGTCCAGACCGGCCTGAAAAACAAAGTCTGTGGATGTTGAAATCAAGGCCAGGGCAGACTCACCAAATTTGGACTACTTTTCAACGTCCATGGACATCCGGTGTCAGTCGGTGCTCAGTGGGTGTGGATGCTGGTTACAGTAAATGGAAAGACAGGGAGCTCATGGGTAGGTGTCAGTAAGAGCAGGGAGAGGTAACATTAACTGGAAATACGCAGAGGGAGGGATGGATTGTCCAGACTGTTTTCACACTCTCAATTTGACCACCAGACGACAGAAAGAGAAGGAAAACAGTTATGAACTGAACATAACAGTATCCAAGTGGAAGAGAGGACAGTAGCAGGTGACCCAACTGTGGTTTGTGACTACTATGATTTCCCATTGTTGCCATTTCAATTGCAGTAAATCCGTTAGTGATTTTTAGGTAATTCTGTAACTGATTTGCTAACAGAACTTTGTAATACATAAACCAAAAATGATACCAGAAAAAAAATATAATTGGCAGGTCTACCTTTACTTGTTACCTCTGTGAAATTTCATTATCCTCCCTCATGGGAGAGAGAAATTCAAAAATACCTTTAAGATATGTGTGTTTTTAGTAACAGAATTACAAGGCACAAGGCAATGTTTCTTAAACTTATAGAAGTCAAATCATTTCTCCAAAACTAAGTGTTGATATTAGTTGGCAGGGGTCTTTACTTCAGTATTATTGTGTTTTGGTGTATTTCTAATACCTTTTAAGACTTTTTCTGTAAGATTTTTCTAAGACCCGTTTTCCATCTGTTTGACCAGATGCTTAATTTTATACATGGAACATTTTTGTGTTTTTTTCCCCAAAACATATCAACTCTTAGCTTTCATTTGACACCCAATTGAATATGCTCCTTTGAATATCACATGTTGGTGTTCAGATGTGTTCAGATATGTTTCACATGGAAATTACCAGCATTACTTTGCATTATAAAATTATTTGTAAAACATTACTTCCAATCTCAATAAAAAGAGAAGTGAACCTGTCTGATACCAGTCATTTGATTTAGTTTTAATATGTCAAACATATCATGATGACAGAACATTATGTGACGTCCAGATGATCAGGCATCTGACTTGGAACATGCATCAAGCATGTTTTACAGTAATGGAGGTTAGTCTTAGCTGGAGAATAGATGTTTTAATTGGATGATTTGTGTTATGCACAGACAGGTTGTGGATTGCAATGGATTTAGTGACGGAAGAAGATCAGTTGGACTGGATAAGCTTAGCAGTGATAGCTGATAGTTTGTCGGGAACAGCGAGTAAATATTGTAGGTTTACTTCTCATCATATGTACATATTTTCTTCATAATATATTTGATAAGGTTTCCAACATTGTAGACCTACCTGAACCCTATAGCACACAGACAGCTCCTATGTGTGATGTATGAACCACCCAGCACTTTCACCTGTATTTTCGAATACGACAAGCATGTAACCCTTCTAACCTTTACCATCTTCACATCATGTTGTTACTATTGATTATTATAAGCTATTCGTCAAACAAATGAACATTAAAATATGTATGTGTGCCTCCTTCCGAATGGGAATGCAGCACAGACAGGACTGTTACACAAGGTGAGGCATCCTCACCCTAGGTATCCCACTTAGCAGCTTCCCACTATCCCTGTTAAGAGCCTTAGGCATGTTTCTGGAAAGAGCTGAGCAGCTAAAGCGATTACTACAGGTCACACAAGTCGAAAGTCCCAAGGATTAAGACAAAGAAGGCAGGAGAGGGAATGAGGTGAATGGGGCGGTAGGGAGGGAATGGCTAATTATATTGACCTACCAAGGAACTAAGCGGTTACACACAAATATTAAAGTACATTACTTTCACAATATGCCATTTGGAATTTATAATGCAGCAAAACACAAGCAACAAAAAAAAAAAAGTTAGGTGTTAAACAAAATTCCTCTGTCAGGCTACTCAATATTGGCCAAATAGATATGCACGTGCAACTAACATTTTTAAAAGACGTTAATAGGATATTTGAACAACAAATGTCAGTTATATGTGCAGATCTGATATTAAAACATTTATGAGCTCATGGTTGTTCCAGAACTACAGGTAAAGAAAACTAGCGTTTCTTTGAGCATGTGTAGCCTACGTGTGAGAGAAGGCTGTGTGATGTGCTAAGGAGGAGAGTAATTAACCAATTAACTACTTAGCCAATTAACAAATTAAGATAACAGCAAGGTACGCTAATAGACTTCAAAAGGACAGTCTTATTAATTGATTTATTTTCTCAAATAGAAAGACAGTTTGTGCACAATTAGAAAAAACAACAGTATGTGCAAGAGGGAGGGGGAAAGCCCAAAATGCTTGTTGAGTAACTTCCCCTAGTGGTCATAAATCACACAGATTCAGCAGTGTGGACAATTTAAATTAGACGCAAAAGAGGTCAAAGAAAAGAACATCTAAGCAGAAAGTCAAGCTACTGGGGGTGTAGAGCCTGATTAAACATGTTAGCCATATGACTTCCTGACTTTCAGTGAACAAAACAGATATATTTAGTTATTATAATTAGAAAGTGAAATGCATCTCATGTTAATTGTTAATATTTTCCACAGATTAAGCTTTTTTATCCAAACTTTGATAAGCTTTGGTTGCCTAAAATCAATACAATTTCATCATTCTTAATTTGACATGAGTTCACTACATATACATTGTAGAATTTTTCTGAGATTATATTTTTTCTGAGAAGCAATTTATTTTTGGGATATGTTTTTTTAAGATTTCATATATATTCTGTAAGAAATTACTCAGTAAAATTTTTATATCCTGTTATTCAGTTTTTGCCCTTGCTCTTTAAAGTATAAATGTACCTTCTCAAGAGGTCAGTAAACCTTCTCAAGCCAAGTGCTAAACAATCAAGCCTTGATACCTTAATCAAATCAATGTATCATGTAATTAGCACAAATTAAGCCTTTACAACGTAAGTTCCAAGAATTCTGGCATGCCAGAATTAGACCTTTAATTATGGTGACGCACCTGTTAATTAGCTAATGTGTTAATTAATGAGATTGTGGGAGTGCCTGTTGAAGCACCTTCAGTAAAAGGAGAAAATAAAGGTTAAAGGTTGAGTAAGCAACCCTGTTCTGAGTGAGAGGCAACACCGAGGTAGCGAGAAAGGAGGTGCGATGAACCCAACTCTGTCCTCCCTCCCTCTAAAGATCGCAGTCAGCTGATGAAAAATGTTTTGAGAAAGTTTGCTGGCGGAGCGAAGCAACGAGGCGGGTTATATTTTAATAAAGGATAAAGTATTGTCCTGTAGTTGTTTATCGGCGAGGGACGCCTCGGCGGAAATGGAGTCCCTAGAGAAAGCAAGAACAAGATGGTTGTCAGGAGTAGTGCAGTATTATCATAAGGAGACGTGTTCTTGGAAAACCGAGAAGGAATGGAGGGAAAAAGAGAGGGAGAGGAGGTCTGAGAGAGGGAAGAAGAGGGTGAGCTTGAGTCGGATAAAAATGGTGGGAAAAGGGAGATGGTTTGTTAAAGAAGAATGGTAGAAAGTGTAAGCAGAGGGAGCTGAAGACAGGAGGAGAAATGGAAGTGAATGAGGGTGAAGTATCGGAGGTGGTAGGTGTGGTGAAGTTATGCACCGAGACAGAGGTATGCACCGAGGATCAGGAAAAAGCTGAGTCTGACAGTAGGAGTGAAGTTAATGGAAAACGTGGACTCTTGCCTCTTGGCTGATCCATTTCTGGTTTCACGGTGGGTGAAAAAAGAGTTGGGTAATGTGGAATCGGTGAGGGTAACCAGAAGTGGTCTAGTGATAATTGTTTGTGTTTCTGTTGGTTGCAGGGAGAATGCTCTCAGAGTAAAACGAATGGCAAGATAAGTGAATTGTTTAGTTTTCAAGAAAAGGGCACCAATGAAAGGAGAAATAACTGGGGTAGCAGTAAATATAAAAGTTGACCAGCTGAGGGGAAAGATTCCCGGTGTATGTGATGCTCTTCATTTGATACGACGCAGACAGGGTGGCGAGAGTGGGGAAACAGAAGAGTCATTGCTCTTTTGAGTTTTGAAGTTGAGCCTTTGCCCGACAAAGTGAAGTTAGGATATACAGTTGAAGTCAGAGGTTTACATACACCTTAGCCAAATATATTTAAACTCAGTTTTTCACAATTCCTGACATTTAATCCCAGTAAAAATTCCTGTTATGCTGGTGAATGAGGACCCAAAAGCGACGTAATAGAAACAGAGTCTTTATTCCAGTATTAAACAAACAATGATTCTCCTGGATATTATCAAAGGTAAATCCAAAACAGGAAACTGAAATCCTCTCGTCAGTAGAGAGGAACGACTGGAGACGCGACCACAGACTGCAGGTCGCTTCAGGAAGGCACAGGCCGTAGCTGACATAGACACCTGCTCACACGCAGCATCTGAAGAAGGCAAAAACACGACAGGGCGGAACAAGGACACAGAACAGCAAACATCAAACAAGAATCCGACAAGGACAGAAGCGGAAAACAGAGGGAGAAATAGGGACTCTAATCAGAGGGCAAAATAGGGGACAGGTGTGAAAGAGTAAATGAGGTCGTTAGGAGAATGAGAAACAGCTGGGAGCAGGAACGGAACGATAGAGAGAGAGAGCGAGAGAGGGAGAGAGGGAGGGGGAGAGAGAGGGATAGAAAGAGGGAAAGAACCTAATAAGACCAGCAGAGGGAAGCACAGGGACAAGACATGATGATCAAAGACAAAACATGACAGTACCCCCCCACTCACCGAGCGCCTCCTGGCGCACTCGAGGAGGAACCCTGGCGGCAACGAAGGAAATCATCAATCAACGAACGGTCCAGCACGTCCCGAGATGGAACCCAACTCCTCTCCTCAGGACCGTAACCCTCCCAATCCACTAAGTACTGGTGACCACGTCCCCGAGAACGCATGTCCATGATCTTCCGTACCTTGTAAATAGGTGCGCCCTCGACAAGGACGGGGGGGGGGGGAGGGAAGACGAACGGGGGCGCGAAGAAAAGGCTTGACACAGGAGACATGGAAGACAGGGTGGACGCGACGAAGATGTCGCGGAAGAAGCAGTCGCACAGCGACAGGATTGACGACCTGAGAGACACGGAACGGACCAATGAACCGCGGAGTCAACTTGCGAGAAGCTGTCGTAAGGGGAAGGTTACGAGTGGAAAGCCACACTCTCTGACCGCGACAATACCTAGGACTCTTAATCCTACGTTTATTGGCGGCTCTCACAGTCTGCGCCCTGTAACGGCAAAGTGCAGACCTGACCCTCCTCCAGGTGCGCTCACAACGTTGGACAAAAGCCTGAGCGGAGGGAACGCTGGACTCGGCGAGCTGGGACGAGAACAGAGGAGGCTGGTACCCAAGACTACTCTGAAACGGAGATAGCCCGGTAGCAGACGAAGGAAGCGAGTTGTGAGCGTACTCAGCCCAGGGGAGCTGTTCAGCCCAAGACGCAGGGTTTCGAAACGAAAGGCTGCGTAATATGCGACCAATCGACTGATTGGCCCTTTCTGCTTGACCGTTAGACTGGGGATGAAACCCGGAAGAGAGACTGACGGAAGCACCAATCAACCGACAGAACTCCCTCCAAAACTGTGACGTGAATTGCGGGCCTCTGTCTGAAACGGCGTCTAACGGGAGGCCATGAATTCTGAACACATTCTCAATGATGATCTGTGCCGTCTCCTTAGCGGAAGGAAGCTTAGCGAGGGGAATGAAATGTGCCGCCTTAGAGAACCTATCGATAACCGTAAGAATCACAGTCTTCCCCGCAGACGAAGGCAGACCGGTAATAAAGTCTAAGGCGATGTGAGACCATGGTCGAGAAGGAATGGGAAGCGGTCTGAGACGACCGGCAGGAGGAGACGACGAAACGGCGCGTGTCCCGCTCCTGAGTAGGCCACCAAAACCGCTGGCGAATAGAAGCAAGCGTACCCCGAACGCCGGGGTGGCCAGCTAACTTGGCAGAGTGAGCCCACTGAAGAACAGCCAGACGAGTAGAGACAGGAACGAACAGAAGGTTACTAGGACAAGCGCGCGGCGACGCAGTGTGAGTGAGTGCTTGCTTAACCTGTCTCTCAATTCCCCAGACCGTCAACCCGACAACACGCCCTTCAGGGAGAATCCCCTCGGGGTCGGTAGAAGCCACAGAAGAACTAAAGAGACGGGATAAGGCATCAGGCTTGGTGTTCTTATTTCCCGGGCGATAGGAAATCACGAACTCGAAACGAGCGAAAAACAACGCCCAACGAGCTTGACGTGCATTAAGTCGTTTGGCAGAACGGATGTACTCAAGGTTCTTATGGTCAGTCCAAACGACAAAAGGGACGGTCGCCCCCTCCAACCACTGTCGCCATTCGCCTATGGCTAAGCGGATGGCGAGCAGTTCGCGGTTACCCACATCATAGTTGCGTTCCGATGGCGACAGGCGATGAGAAAAGTAAGCGCAAGGATGGACCTTATCGTCAGAATGGAAGCGCTGGGACAGAATGGCTCCCACGCCCACCTCTGAAGCGTCAACCTCGACAATGAATTGTTTAGAGACGTCAGGAGTAACAAGGATAGGGGCGGATGTAAAACGCTTCTTGAGGAGATCAAAAGCTCCCTGGGCGGAACCGGACCACTTAAAGCAAGTCTTGACAGAAGTCAGAGCTGTGAGAGGGACAGCCACTTGACCGAAATTACGAATGAAACGCCGATAGAAATTAGCGAAACCGAGAAAGCGCTGCAACTCGACACGTGACTTAGGGACGGGCCAATCGCTGACAGCCTGGACCTTAGCGGGATCCATCTGAATGCCTTCAGCGGAAATAACAGAACCGAGAAATGTGACAGAGGAGACATGAAAGGCGCACTTCTCAGCCTTCACGTAGAGACAATTCTCTAAAAGGCGCTGGAGTACACGTCGAACGTGCTGAACATGAATCTCGAGAGACGGTGAAAAAATCAGGATATCGTCAAGGTAAACGAAAACAAAGATGTTCAGCATGTCTCTCAGTACATCATTAACTAATGCCTGAAAGACAGCTGGAGCATTAGCGAGACCGAACGGCAGAACCCGGTATTCAAAATGCCCTAACGGAGTGTTAAACGCCGTTTTCCACTCGTCCCCCTCTCTGATGCGCACGAGATGGTAAGCGTTGCGAAGGTCCAACTTAGTAAAGAACCTGGCTCCCTGCAGAATCTCGAAGGCTGACGACATAAGGGGAAGCGGATAACGATTCTTAACCGTTATGTCATTCAGCCCTCGATAATCCACGCAGGGGCGCAGAGTACCGTCCTTCTTCTTAACAAAGAAAAACCCCGCTCCGGCGGGAGAGGAAGAAGGCACCACGGTACCGGCGTCGAGAGAAACAGACAGATAATCCTCGAGAGCCTTACGTTCGGGAGCCGACAGAGAGTATAGTCTACCCCGAGGGGGAGTGGTCCCCGGAAGGAGATCAATACAACAATCATACGACCGGTGAGGAGGAAGAGAGTTGGCTCTGGACCGACTGAAGACCGTGCGCAGATCATGATATTCCTCCGGCACTCCTGTCAAATCACCAGGTTCCTCCTGAGTAGAGGGGACAGAAGAAACAGGAGGAATAGCAGACATTAAACACTTCACATGACAAGAAACGTTCCAGGATAGGATAGAATTACTAGACCAATTAATAGAAGGATTATGACATACTAGCCAGGGATGACCCAAAACAACAGGTGTAAAAGGTGAACGAAAAATCAAAAAGGAAATGGTCTCACTGTGGTTACCAGATACTGTGAGGGTTAAAGGTAGTGTCTCACATCTGATACTGGGGAGAAGACTACCATCTAAGGCGAACATGGGCGTGGGCTTCCCTAACTGTCTGAGAGGAATCTCATGTTTCCGAGCCCATGCTTCGTCCATAAAACAACCCTCAGCCCCAGAGTCTATCGAGGCACTGCAGGAAGCAGCCGAACCGGTCCAGCGTAGATGGACCGACAAGGTAGTACAGGATCTTGATGGAGAGACTTGAGTAGTAGCGCTCACCAGTAGCCCTCCGCTTACTGATGAGCTCTGGCTTTTACTGGACATGACATGACAAAATGTCCAGCAGAACCGCAATAGAGGCAAAGGCGGTTGGTGATTCTCCGTTCCCTCTCCTTAGTCGAGATGCGAATACCTCCCAGCTGCATGGGCTCAGTCTCTGAGCCGGTGGGAGGAGATGGTTGAGAAGCGGAGAGGGGAAACACCGTTAACGCGAGCTCTCTTCCACGAGCTCGGTGACGAAGATCTACCCGTCGTTCTATGCGGATGGCGAGTGCAATCAAAGAGTCCACGCTGGAAGGAACCTCCCGGGAGAGAATCTCATCCTTAACCTCAGCGTGGAGTCCCTCCAGAAAACGAGCGAGCAACGCCGGCTCGTTCCAGTCACTGGAGGCAGCAAGAGTGCGAAACTCTATAGAGTAATCCGTTATGGATCGATCACCTTGACATAGGGAAGCCAGGGCCCTGGAAGCCTCCTTCCCAAAAACTGAACGATCAAAAACCCGTATCATCTCCTCTTTAAAGTTCTGATAATCGTTAGAACACTCAGCCCTTGCCTCCCAGATAGCTGTGCCCCACTCCCGAGCCCGACCAGTAAGGAGTGATATGACGTAAGCGATCCGAGCTCTCTCTCTTGAGTACGTGTTGGGCTGGAGAGAGAACACAATATCACACTGGGTGAGAAAGGAGCGACACTCAGTGGGCTGCCCAGAGTAACATGGTGGGTTATTAACCCTAGGTTCCGGAGACTCGGAAGACCAGGAAGTAGCTGGTGGCACGAGACGAAGACTCTGAAACTGTCCAGAGAGATCGGAGACCTGAGCGGCCAGGGTCTCAACGGCATGACGAGCAGCAAACAATTCCTGCTCGTGTCTGCCGAGCATTGCTCCCTGGAACTCGACGGCAGTGTTGAGAGAATCCATAGTCGCTGGGTCCATACTTGGTCGGATTCTTCTGTTATGCTGGTGAATGAGGACCCAAAAGCGACGTAATAGAAACAGAGTCTTTATTCCAGTATTAAACAAACAATGATTCTCCTGGATATTATCAAAGGTAAATCCAAAACAGGAAACTGAAATCCTCTCGTCAGTAGAGAGGAACGACTGGAGACGCGACCACAGACTGCAGGTCACTTCAGGAAGGCACAGGCCGTAGCTGACATAGACACCTGCTCACACGCAGCATCTGAAGAAGGCAAAAACACGACAGGGCGGAACAAGGACACAGAACAGCAAACATCAAACAAGAATCCGACAAGGACAGAAGCGGAAAACAGAGGGAGAAATAGGGACTCTAATCAGAGGGCAAAATAGGGGACAGGTGTGAAAGAGTAAATGAGGTCGTTAGGAGAATGAGAAACAGCTGGGAGCAGGAACGGAACGATAGAGAGAGAGAGCGAGAGAGGGAGAGAGGGAGGGGGAGAGAGAGGGATAGAAAGAGGGAAAGAACCTAATAAGACCAGCAGAGGGAAGCACAGGGACAAGACATGATGATCAAAGACAAAACATGACAATTCCCTGTCTCAGGTCAGTTAGGATCACCACTTTATTTTAAGAATGTGAAATGTCAGAATAATAGTAGAGAGAATTATTTCTTTCAGCTTTTATTTTTTTCATCACATTCCCAGTGGGTCAGAAGTTTACATACACTCAATTAGTATTTGGTAGCATTTCCGTTAAATTGTTAAATTTGGGTCAAACTTTTAAGGTAGCCTTCCACAAGCGTCCCACAATAAGTTGGGTGAATTTTGTCCCATTCCTCCTGACAGAGCTGGTGTAACTGAGTCAGGTTTGTAGGCCTCCTTGCTCGCACACGCTTTTTCAGTTCTGCCCACAAATTGTCTATGGGATTGAGGTCAGGGCTTTGTGATGGCCATTCCAATATGACTTTGTTGTCCTTAGGCCATTTTGACATAAATTTGGAAGTATGCTTGGGGTCATTGTCCATTTGGAAGACCCATTTGCGACCAAGCTTTAACTTCCTGACTGATGTCTTGAGATGTTTATTTATTTCACCTTTATTTAACCAGGTAGGCCAGTTGAGAACAAGTTCTCATTTACAACTGCGACCTGGCCAAGATAAAGCAAAGCAGTGCGACAAAAAACAACAACACAGAGTTACACGTGGGATAAACAAAAGTACAGTCAATAACACAATAGAAAAATCTATATACAGTGTGTGCAAATGGAGTAAGGAGGTAAGGCAATAAATAGGCCATGGTAGCGAAGTAATTACAATTTAGCAAATGAACACTGGAGTGATAGATGTGCAGATGTTGATGTGCAAGTAGAAATACCGGTGTGCAAAAGAGCAAAAAAAGTAAATTAAAAACAATATGGGGATGAGGTAGGTAGTTCGATGGGCTATTTACAGATGGGCTGTGTACAGCTGCAGCGATCGGTAAGCTGCTCAGATAGCTGATGCTTAAAGTTAGTGAGGGAGATATAAGTCTCCAACTTCAGCGATTTTTGCAATTCGTTCCAGTCATTGGCAGCAGAGAACTGGAAGGAAAAGCGGCCAGAGGGGCTGGCGTTGGGGATGACCAGTGAGATATACCTGCTGGAGCGCGTGCTACGGGTGGGTGTTGCTATGGTGACCAGTGAGCTGAGATAAGGCGGAGCTTTACCTAGCAAAGACTTATAGATGACCTGGAGCCAGTGGGTCTGGCGACGAATATGTAGCGAGGGCCAGCCGACGAGAGCATACAGGTCGCAGTGGTGGGTGGTATATGGGGCTTTGGTGACAAAACGGATGGCACTGTGATAGACTGCATCCAGTTTGCTGAGTAGAGTGTTGGAGGCTATTTTGTAAATGACATCGCCGAAGTCGAGGATCAGTGGATAGTCCGTTATACGAGGGTATGTTTGGCAGCATGAGAGAAGGAGGCGTTGTTGCGAAATAGGAAACCGATTCTAGATTTAATTTTGGATTGGAGATGCTTAATATGAGTCTGGAAGGAGAGTTTACAGTCTAGCCAGACACCTAGGTATTTGTAGTTGTGCACATATTCTATGTCAGAACCGTCCAGAGTAGTGATGCTAGTCGGGCGGGCGGGTGCGGGCAGCAATCGGTTGAAGAGCATACATTTAATTTTACTAGCGTTTAAGAGCAGTTGGAGGCCACGGAAGGAGTGTTGTATGGCATTGAAGCTCGTTTGGAGGTTTGTTAACATAGTGTCCAAAGAGGTGCCGGATGTATACAGAATGGTGTTGTCTGTGTAAAGGTGGAACAAGGAATCACCCACAGCAAGAGCGACATCGTTGAAATATACAGAGAAAAGAGTCGGCCCGAGAATTGAACCCTGTGGTACCCCCATAGAGACTGCCCGAGGTCCGGACAACAGGCCCTCCGATTTGACACACTGAACTCTATCTGAGAAGTAGTTGGTGAACCAGGCGAGGCAGTCATTTGAGAAACCAAGGCTGTTGAGTCTGCCGATAAGAATACGGTGATTGACAGAGTCGAAAGCCTTGGCCAGGTCGATGAAGACGGCTGCATAGTACTGTCTTTTATCGATGGTGGTTATGATATTGTTTAGTACCTTGAGTGTGGCTGAGGTGCACCCGTAACCAGCTCGGAAACCAGATTGCACAGCGGAGAAGGTACGGTGGGATTCGAAACGGTCAGTGATCTGTTTGTTAACTTGGCTTTCGAAGACCTTAGATAGGCAGGGCAGGATGGATAAAGGTCTGTAACAGTTTGGGTCTAGAGTGTCACCCCCTTTGAAGAGGGGGATGACCGCGGCAGCTTTCCAATCTTTAGGAATCTCGGATGATATGAAAGAGAGGTTGAACAGACTGGTAATAGGGGTTGCAACAATGGCGGCGGATAATTTTAGAAAGAGGGTCCAGGTTGTCTAGTCCAGCTGATTTGTACGGGTCCAGGTTTTGCAGCTTTTCCAGAACATCTGCTATCTGGATTTGGGTGAAGGAGAAGCTGGGGAGCCTTGGGCAAGTAGCTGCGGGGGGGGGGGGGGGGGGGGTCAGAGCTGTTGGCCGGGGTTGGGGTAGCCAGTAGGAAATCATGGCCAGCTGTAGAGAAATGCTTATTGAAATTCTCGATTATCGTGGATTTATCGGTGGTGACAGTGTTTCCTAGCCTAGGTGCAGTGGGCATCTGGGAGGAGGTGCTCTTATTCTCCATGGACTTTACAGTGTTGCAAAACTTTTTGGAGTTAGAGCTACAGGATGCAAATTTCTGTTTGAAAAAGCTAGCCTTTGCTTTCGTAACTGACTGTGTGTATTGGTTCCTGACTTCACTGAAAAGTTGCATATCGCAGGGACTATTCGATGCAAGTGCAGTCCGCCACAGGATGTTTTTGTGCTGGTCGAGGGCAGTCAGGTCTGGAGTGAACCAAGGGCTATATCTCTTCTTAGTTCTACATTTTTTGAAAGGGGCATGCTTATTTAAGATGGTGAAGAAATAACTTTGAAAGAACAACCAGGCATCCTCTACTGACGGGATGAGGTCAATATCCTTCCAGGATACCAGGGCCAGGTCGATTAGAAAGGCCTGCTCACTGAAGTGTTTTAGGGAGCGTTTGACTGTAGCGTTTAACGGATGATATCTATGAGCGTGCCCATGGTTACAGATTTAGGGTTGTACCTGGTGGGTTCCTTGATCATTTGTTTGAGATTGAGGGCATCTAGCTTCGATAGTAGGACACCCGGCGGGGTGTTAAGCATATCCCAGTTTAGGTCACCTAGCAGTACAAACTCTGACGATCGATGGGGGGGCAATCAGGGCACAGCTGGGAGCTGAGGGGGGTCTATAACAGGCGGCAACCGCGAGAGACTTATTCCTGAAGAGAATAATTTTTTTAATTAGAAGCTTTCTGTTTGGGCACAGACCTGGAAAGTATGACAGAACTTTGCAGGCTAACTCCTCCCCCTTTGGCAGTTCTATCTTGATGTAAAAAGTTGTAGTTGGGGATGGAAATTTCAGGACTTTTGGTGGCCTTCTTAAGCCAGGATTCAGACACGGTAAGGACATCAGGGTTGGCGTAGTGTGCTAAAGCAGTGAGTAAAACACATTTAGAGAGGAATCTTCTAATGTTAACATGCATGAAACCAAGGCTTTTACGGTTACAGAAGTCAACAAATGAGAGCGCCTGGGGACACACAGGGCCTGGTTTAACCTCTACATCACCCGAGGAACAGAGGAGGAGTAGGATGCGGGTACGGCTAAAGGCTATCAATACCGGTCGTCTAGTGCGTTGGGGACAGAGAATAAAAGGAGCAGATTTCTGGCCGTTGTAGGATAGTTTCAGGGCATAATGTACAGACAGGGGTATGGTAGGGTGCGGGTACAGTGGAGGTAAACCTAGGCATTGAATGACGATAAGAGAGGTTGCATCTCTGGATGCACTAGTTATGCTGGGTGAGGTCACCGCATGAGTGGGAGGTGGGACAAAATAGGTATCTGAGGCATGTTGAGTGGGACTAGGGGCTCCGCAGTACAAAAAACTATGATAACTACCCTAAACAACAGTATACAAGGCATATTGACATTAGAGAGAGCCATAAAGCGAGGCATAAAGCAATCACAGGTGTTGATTGGGAGAGATAGCTAAGACAACAACGGGTAAGACAACAACAGCTAATCAGCTAAGTCAACAACAACAGGTAAAATGGCGATGAATGGGCAGAGAGGATCAGTTAACTACACAGCCTGAGTTCGAGGCTGGGGCCAACAGATAAACAAAATAAACGAAATGGAGTACCGTGATTAATGAACAGTCCAGCAGGCATCAGCTATGTAGCCAAGTGATCATAGGGTCCAGTGAACAGCAATAGATGAAACAGGGAAGCCGCTAGGTAGTCGTTACTTTGCTAGCAAGCGGGAGACACAGCGTTTATAGAGCTAGCAGACTGGGACTAGCAGAAACGTCTTCACCGGCGTCCGGTAAAGGCCGATTGAGGGCACATTGGACGGAATTACGTCAGCAGACCAGTCGTGATAGATCAGTCGGAGCTCCGTGTCGACAAAGGGTCCAGGCTAATTGGCAAAAGAGGTTTGTAGCTGGAGTAATTTTGTTTGCTAAAAGGGAGATGTGTCTGGCTCGAGGATAACTGGTGCTAGCTTCAGGACAAGGGCGTTAGCCACTATAACCACTCGGTAGCAACTAGATAGCTGTGATGATCCGATGCAAAGGTCCAGAGCTTACAGCAGGAATCCGGTGATGTAGTGTATTCTAGTTGTGTTAGTGAAGAGTCCGCGAGGCATCAGCTGTGTAGCCGAGTGATCATAGGGTCCACTGAGCAGGCCGGGAAATGGGCCTGGCTCAAGGCTAGCTTTGGGGCTGTGCCGCTCAGTAGCAGCTAGCTAGCTGCGATGATCAGGAGTAATGGTCCATGGCTTACGGCAGGAATCCGGTGTTGTAGTGGAGGAAAGCAGTCCGGTATGCTCAGGATTGATATCGCACTGTGCAGACTGGCAAGTATTATCCAGGCTAAAAGAGGCTGGTGTCTGAGCTAAAGGTAAAGGCCACTAGCAGTGGCTAACAATGACTAAATAGATAGTAGCTAATTAGCTGGTTAGCTGCTGATGGCTAGCCTCTGATGGAGGTTCTAGCTATAAGGTCTAAAAATAGCAGATCCGTATCACATTGGGTGAGGCGGGTTGCCGGAAGGTATATTTAATAAAAAAAATGGAAAAAGAGATTGAAATATATACAAAAAAAGTATATACATTTACAACGACAAACAACGTCTGCACTGCTACGCCATCTTGGACTGTTTTGTTGCTTCAATATATCCACATAATTTTCCTGCCTCATGATGCCATCTATTTTGTGAAGTGCACCAGTCCATCCTGCAGTAAAGCACCCCCACAACATGATGCTGCCATCCCGGTGCTTCAAGCCTCCCCCTTTTCCCTCCAAACATAACGATCGTCATTATGGCCAAACAGTTCTATTTTTGTTTCATCAGACCAGAGGACATTTCTCCAAAAAGTACGATCTTTGTCCCCATGTGCAGTTGCAAACCGTAGTCTGGCTTTTTTATGGCGGTTTTGGAGCAGTGGCTTCTTCCATGCTGAGCGGCCTTTCAGGTTATGTCGATATAGAACTCGTTTTACTGTGGATATAGATACTTTTGTACCTGTTTCCCCCAGCATCTTCACAAGGTCCTTTGTTGTTGTTCTGGGAATGATTTGCACCAAAGTACGTTCATCTCTAGGAGACAGAACGCATCTCCTTCCTGAGCGGTATGGCGGCTGCGTGGTCCCATGGTGTTGATACTTGCGTACTATTGTTTGGTAGGCCTTGAAATACATCCACAGGTACACCTCCATGACTGAAATTATGTCAATTAGCCTATCAGAAGCTTCTAAAGCCATGACATCATTTTATGGAATTTTACAGCTGTTTAAAGGCACAGTCAACTTAGTGTATGTAAACTTCTGACCCACTGGACTTGTGATACAGTGAATTATAAGTGAAACAATCTGTCTGTAAACAATTGTTGGAAAAATTACTTCCGTCATGCACAAAGTAGATGTCCTAACCGACTTGCCAAAACTATAGTTTGTTAACCAGAAATGTGTGGAGTGTTTGAAAAACAAGTTTTAATGACTCCAACCTAAGTCTATGTAAATTTCGACTTCAACTGTAAAAGTTATCCTGTACGAGCATATGTGCCGAATACATTACGATGTTACAGGTGTCAAGCTTATGGGCATGTGGCAGCAGTGTGTAGGATGTAGGGTCCAAGGTGTTATAAATGTGCAGAAGGGCATGAGACAAAGGAATATGTAGTATTGGGGAAAGTGGTGGAATGTGTTAATTGTAGGGGTGCCCATGGAGCGTGCGAGAGAGGCAGGTTGAGGTTTCCAGGGTTAGAGTAGTGCAGAAGTTGTCTTTTGCTGCGGCAGTGAAGAAAGTAGAGGAAGATGGGTTAAGGGGGAGGAGTGGTGAGAGTAGTTGAGATATACCAGTACAGAGGAATAGGAAAAAATGTGATATAAGTTTCAGTAAGATTGGATTTTTTGCATTTATAGCAATGGTTATCAGCTGTACTGCAGGGATGGAACGGAAGTCACAGAAAATTGAGGTTGTGGTGGCAGCTGCAGAGAGGTATTTGGGTGTGCAAGACTTGACATCAGAAGAGTTACAGGGTGTGTTAAGTGGTGATGTCCCATCCTTTCAGGATGATGGCATGAGGTAGCAATGAATACATTTAATTAGTGGAGTAGGGTGGTGTTAATAAAATTGTATATAATGTTGAAATGAGTGAGTGTAGTGTTAGATGGTAGGGTATTTATTTAGTGCATTTTTATTTTTCAATCAAAGTATAAGGGAGTTGTACTCCAGTCTAGTAGGTGGCGGTAATGCATCAAATTGGATGCCAACCACCGTTAATAGAAGAAGAAGTAAAGGTTGAGTAAGTTGTTTTTGAACATTGCAGGATGCATTATTTACCAACAACTGCTGCAAATCTACCAAAAACTACATCACATTTTGAAGTTTACTTTCCTTGCTTTGTCTATTTAAAGAATCTTGGATCTAGCAAAGAGGTTTTCTGGTTCGGAGTAGTGATGTGCAGTTCGTGAATGATTCATTCTTTTTGAATTACTCTTTTTACAGACTTGATAGTCATAATGAGTTTTTCAGAGTGACTCATTGATTTTAGGGGTTCGACGTGCTGGCTGCAATGAATCCTACAGAAGGATTAACATGCGCACCTCATGCTCATCGTCTCTGGAGACGTGCTCTGACTACTGTCTATCATACACTACATGACCAAAGGTATGTGGAGACCTGCTCGTCAAACATCTCATTCCAAAACCATGGGCCTTAATATGGAGTTGGTCCCCCCTTTGCTGCTCTAACAGCCTCCACTCTTCTGGGAAGTCTTTCATTAGATGCTGGAACATTGCTGCAGGGACTTGCTTCCATTCAGCCACAAGAGCATTAGTGAGGTCGGGCACTGCTGTTGGGCTATTAGGCTTGGCTCGCAGTCGGCGTTTCAATTCATCCCAAAGCGTTTCAATGTGGTTGAGGTCAGGACTCTGTGCAGGCCAGTCAATTTCTTCCACATCGATCTCAACAAATAATTTCTATATGGACCTCGCTTTGTGCATAGGGGCATTGTCATGCTGAAACAGGAAAGGGCCTTCCCCAAACTATTGCCACAAAGTTGGAAGCACAGAATCATCTAGAATGTCATTGTATGCAGTAGCGTTAAGATTTATCTTTAAGGGAACTAAGGGGCCTAGCACAAACCATGAAAAACAGCCCCAGACCATTATTCGTCCTCCACCAAACTTTACATTTGTCACTTAGCATTCGGGCAGGTAGCATTGTCCTGGCATCCACCAAACCCAGATTTGTTAGTCGGGCAGCCAGATGGTGAAGCGTGATTCATCTCCCTCACGGCAGTCAATTAATTGCATTCCGCCAAGAGTGTTCACAATCTAGTCCGGTTGCAGCCGCAACTAGACCTCATTTTAAAGGTATCAATAAATTATCTTATTTGTATGCCTAGCAATCACAAATGTACATTGTTTGTGCCAGTATGGGGTCCTGCGTTCTCTGGGAATACGGGAATCAAATTAACAAAATTAGTCGAAAGATTTGTTTTTTGACTGAATGAATTAAAAAGATCTGAGTCAGTAAAAATTGCCAAATTTCCCATCACTAGTTTAGAGTGCAGTATTTATTTAGCTTAGTTTGCTAGCAAGTTTCTCACACTGGCTTCAGCCACGGCACAAGGGGGGAGCAGGCCTGCCAGGGCAAGTCCAGGGAGGTTGCCTAGGAACACGTGCCTTGGCACGGAGGCAACTTCAGTATATAGTGCAACAAGTTCCCATGATTCTACGCTAGATTCAGCTAAAATGGCTTTGAAAAAAATAAGATATCCGCTAACTGGAAGAAGAATCTAAAAACATAACTACATTATGATATTCACTTATAAACTATTTACATTTAATAAAAATGCAGGTACATTTGTGGATGAAAGTCCTACTTCTCCTTTAAGGTCGGTTATAAAACAGAACGCATTAAATGTAAATTGCCATTATGAGTTGGTTTACAGATCTGCTGCTGTGTCAACGGTTGAAACCTCCCTAAGTGGCAGCGCAGCATAACCATAGCTCCTCCCCCAATGCATTGCTCTCATTTAAAACAATTGATTTGGCTTCATAATTATATTGTTAAAATTTAGATTATTTTTAATGTATGTGGCTGGGTCATAGGTAAGGGCATGTATTTCTCAAATTTGTTATCGATGAGAATTACTCCTAAGCGGCCAAATTTTTTGACCTTTCTCAGAATCATGAAATTTAATTTCAACCTGTATTCATAATGGAATAATGCCTGAGTGTAAGAAGAGTTATATACAGTATACAGTATATGCCTGGTTTTTGAGTGCTCCAACACCTGTTTACCATTTGTCCTTTTCCTGGTTAAGCCCTATCATTAGATTCCTGTCATTTTTGTTAAGCAGCCCTCCTACTTCTTTTGTTTGCTTAAGCGTGAAGGCCTATAAGGCCTCTTCCATCCTATCATCTCTTCCCTCTGCTCAAACCTTCTCCAACCTATCTCCTGATTCTGCCTCCTCAACCCTCCTCTCCTCCCTTTCTGCATCCTTTGACTCTCTATGTCCCCTATCCTCCAGGCCGGCTCGGTCCTCCCCTCCTGCTCCGTGGCTCGACGACTCATTGCGAGCTCACAGAACAGGGCTCCGGGCAGCCGAGCGGAAATGGAGGAAAACTCGCCTCCCTGCGGACCTGGCATCCTTTCACTCCCTCCTCTCTACATTTTCCTCTTCTGTCTCTGCTGCTAAAGCCACTTTCTACCACTCTAAATTCCAAGCATCTGCCTCTAACCCTAGGAAGCTCTTTGCCACCTTCTCCTCCCTCCTGAATCCTCCTCCCCCTCCTCCCCCCTCCTCCCTCTCTGCAGATGACTTCGTCAACCATTTTGAAAAGAAGGTCGACGACATCCGATCCTCGTTTGCTAAGTCAAACGACACCGCTGGTTCTGCTCACACTGCCCTACCCTGTGCTCTGACCTCTTTCTCCCCTCTCTCTCCAGATGAAATCTCGCGTCTTGTGACGGCCGGCCGCCCAACAACCTGCCCGCTTGACCCTATCCCCTCCTCTCTTCTCCAGACCATTTCCGGAGACCTTCTCCCTTACCTCACCTCGCTCATCAACTCATCCTTGACCGCTGGCTACGTCCCTTCCGTCTTCAAGAGAGCGAGAGTTGCACCCCTGCTGAAAAAACCTACACTCGATCCCTCCGATGTCAACAACTACAGACCAGTATCCCTTCTTTCTTTTCTCTCCAAAACTCTCGAACGTGCCGTCCTTGGCCAGCTCTCCCGCTATCTCTCTCAGAATGACCTTCTTGATCCAAATCAGTCAGGTTTCAAGACTAGTCATTCAACTGAGACTGCTCTTCTCTGTATCACGGAGGCGCTCCGCACTGCTAAAGCTAACTCTCTCTCCTCTGCTCTCATCCTCCTAGACCAATCGGCTGCCTTCGATACTGTGAACCATCAGATCCTCCTCTCCACCCTCTCCGAGTTGGGCATCTCCGGCGCGGCCCACGCTTGGATTGCGTCCTACCTGACAGGTCGCTCCTACCAGGTGGCGTGGCGAGAATCTGTCTCCTCACCACGTGCTCTCACCACTGGTGTCCCCCAGGGCTCTGTTCTAGGCCCTCTCCTATTCTCGCTATACACCAAGTCACTTGGCTCTGTCATAACCTCACATGGTCTCTCCTATCATTGCTATGCAGACGACACACAATTCATTTTCTCCTTTCCCCCTTCTGATGACCAGGTGGCGAATCGCATCTCTGCATGTCTGGCAGACATATCAGTGTGGATGACGGACCACCACCTCAAGCTGAACCTCGGCAAGACGGAGCTGCTCTTCCTCCCGGGGAAGGACTGCCCGTTCCATGATCTCGCCATCACGGTTGACAACTCCATTGTGTCCTCCTCCCAGAGCGCTAAGAACCTTGGCGTGATCCTGGACAACACCCTGTCGTTCTCAACTAACATCAAGGCGGTGGCCCGTTCCTGTAGGTTCATGCTCTACAACATCCGCAGAGTACGACCCTGCCTCACACAGGAAGCGGCGCAGGTCCTAATCCAGGCACTTGTCATCTCCCGTCTGGATTACTGCAACTCGCTGTTGGCTGGGCTCCCTGCCTGTGCCATTAAACCCCTACAACTCATCCAGAACGCCGCAGCCCGTCTGGTGTTCAACCTTCCCAAGTTCTCTCACGTCACCCCGCTCCTCCGCTCTCTCCACTGGCTTCCAGTTGAAGCTCGCATCCGCTACAAGACCATGGTGCTTGCCTACGGAGCTGTGAGGGGAACGGCACCTCAGTACCTTCAGGCTCTGATCAGGCCCTACACCCAAACAAGGGCACTGCGTTCATCCACCTCTGGCCTGCTCGCCTCCCTACCACTGAGGAAGTACAGTTCCCGCTCAGCCCAGTCAAAACTGTTCGCTGCTCTGGCACCCCAATGGTGGAACAAACTCCCTCACGACGCCAGGACAGCGGAGTCAATCACCACCTTCCGGAGACACCTGAAACCCCACCTCTTCAAGGAATACCTAGGATAGGATAAAGTAATCCTTCTGACCCCCCCCCCCCCCCCTTAAAAGATTTAGATGCACTATTGTAAAGTGGTTGTTCCACTGGATGTCATAAGGTGAATGCACCAATTTGTAAGTCGCTCTGGATAAGAGCGTCTGCTAAATGACTTAAATGTAATGTAAATGTATACCTGAATTCTATACAGAATATTTGCCTCTTGAGCCAAAAAGCTCCCCTAAATGGACAAAAACATTGTCAAACAATTACATAAGTACATAAGCAGAAGGTTGTATTGCAAACGTTTTGTAGCATTAAACTAAGGATTAATCATGCAGTCAAGCCAACAATCAAGTCAACATTTGAGGTAAACATTAGCAACAAAACATCCATTTGTAGGAATTTGTCAAAGTAATTCACAAATGTTTAAAGGTTACAAACAGTCAGGATAGCTGTTGTAAGCTTATTAGATAAACACCAAAGACCTCTGTGTGAGCTATTTTTTCATGTTACCCTATTTCAATTGTTTGTGCGATTCAGTCCTCTGTTTCTGAAGAAAGTGTTGATGGCACTGCAGGATAACTCCGTCAAAAGCATTTATGGATAAGTCCCTAAAGACCAAGACATCCAGCACAAAGCCAGAGTTAAACCAGCTGAGTGCAGATTACAAAAGGCTGAAATGCGTACCATTAGCCGGCTTAACAGCATTGGAAAGAAGATTAGCTGGTTGCAGTAACACTGAACTGCTATCTATGTAAATGGGATCATCCTTATCATCCAGGTTTTTCTGCACGGAAAGAAGATTACGTTCAGGGACTGTGTCTTATATACATGTGCAGGTGTGTGTGGTTGTATGAGAGGACTTGTGTGTTGAGGAAATTACTTGACATCTTTCATTTGAGGGTGGGGCACTGTGATATCACTCTTAAGGCCTTATAAAAGTCCACTTAGTTCCCCAACAGGACATGCGATCAACCTTCGAGCTCCTGAGGTAGACACCAGGCAATTAACGCATTTTGAATTACTTTTTCTCCTTTTAATGGAATAGATCTTTGTAGTTATAAGACCTTGGTAGTGGGGAAACAAATTATATTAAAACAAATTGGTTATCAAATAAAATGAACACAATGAGGTCGAATGCTCGCCCCGTGGAGCTCCAGGAGGGATTCTACATCCCTATCGCGCTGGATACCAACAACATCACTTCACTCAGCCCCTTCCTGGTTCCTCAGGACCACCTGGCGGGCAGTGCTATCTTCTATGGCATGTCATTTTTCATGTTCTTTCTATTTGTTGCCGGCACTGCTATCAACGTCCTTACCATCGTGTGTACTATCCAGTTCAAGAAGCTGCGATCCCATCTCAACTACATTCTGGTGAACTTGGCAATAGCTAACCTGCTGGTGTCCATGTTTGGATCCTCCACCGCCAGCTTGTCCTTTGGCTACAGATACTTTATCATGGGATCGGTTGCATGCCAGATTGAGGGATTTACAGCTACTCTTGGCGGTAAGAAAAATATATAGACTACAAATACTACAACTATGAGCACAATTGCATCTGAACATCTTTTTTATTGTCTATTAATATACAAGCTTAATATGTACAATTTGAAATTAATGTATTGGTGTCACACATTTCTTTTCATTTAGTCATTTCACATCTATTTTGACAGTTTGTATGCTTCAATCCTTTGGTAAATTGATCATCTGTAGCAGTGCTTTAGCAATTCCTCATAGTAAAAAGGATATTCACATCTCCCTATAAACCATTCATGTATGTGCTTTTATTTTCTGTGTCATTGCAGGTATGGTGAGCTTATGGTCTCTCTCAGTAGTGGCGTTTGAAAGATGGTTGGTTATTTGTAAGCCAGTCGGTAACTTTCAATTCAAGAGCACACATGCAATAATTGGCTGTGCAATCACTTGGGTGTTTGGGTTGGCTGCCAGTCTTCCCCCTCTGTTTGGCTGGAGTAGGTCAGTGTCATTTTCACTCCTATCTCTCTGTCTCTTTCTCTCTCTGTGTGTACAAACACCTCACATACGCAAGTTCGCACACACACACACAAATAATTTTGGTTTGTACATGTGATACAACACTTGTGCAACACTGTTCCTGAATTTGAAGGTGAGGACTGTGATCCATTCTCTTCCCAGATACATTCCAGAAGGTCTCCAGTGCTCCTGTGGACCAGACTGGTACACCACAAACAACAAATACAACAATGAGTCCTATGTCATGTTCCTCTTCTTCTTCTGCTTCGGAGTCCCATTCAGTGTCATTGTTTTCTGCTATGCCCAGCTGCTCTTCATGATGAAGGCGGTATGTGCAAGTTACACATAGGAAGAGATTCTTTGAATTAGTTGCTACGTGATAACATGGACATTGTTAATCACTGGGAAACAATACATAGAAAACAATGTAGTCACAGAAGTTTTTTTTGGCAAGTTTATTGTAATAAAGTAGCACATATTTAGTTACAATACAAGGATTAACATAACATATAATATGGTAATCTAAGTAATGACGAGTGGAATTAGCAAAATGTATACGAAAAAGCCTACATGAAAAAGGGTAAATGGTTCAAAGGAAAGGTAGGAAAATAAACATTTCAAAAACACTAACCACCATCTTAATGAATCAACCTAGCGACATTCTAGATTGAGAACATGCTTTCTTCTGCTTATTTTGGAATCTATCCATGTCATAGTGATTATTAGTGGAAGCCTTTGGGATGAGATACAGACATCAGTAGGCTGTTACTACAGCACTGGAATCATGCCCTCTTTAACTCCCCGCACAGGCTGCCGCGGCACAGGCAGACTCTGCCTCCACCCAGAAGGCAGAGAAGGAGGTCACCAAGATGGTGGTGGTGATGGTGGTGGGCTTCCTAGTGTGCTGGATGCCCTACGCCTCCTTTGCTGTCTGGGTTGTACAAAACCGCGGTGCACCCTTTGATCTCAGATTGGCCACCATACCTTCCTGTTTCTCCAAGGCCTCCACAGTCTACAACCCTCTCATTTATGTCTTCATGAATAAGCTGGTATGTTTATAGTTTTTAAGTGTCTTGTGGAAGAGTATTCACTGGAACAATTAACAGGTTGAATGGTTACCTTAATACCGTAAATAATTTTTCCTTATTTAGTCACATGATCGTTTTCATATGATAATTTTCCCCATCAGTGATTGTCTTCCTCCTCACTTTCAGTTCCGCTCATGCATGATGAATTTGCTGGGATTGAAGTCCGGGGATGATGAGGAAGCATCATCAACATCCTCAGTCACTCAAGTGTCTTCTGCTGGTTAAAGAGGGCATCTCTATTTTTATTTTACTTGCTAAACTGTTGCTACTGTATGATCATTTGTATATTGTAAATAATATTGAATGTGCACTAAACAGGACGTTTTGTCCTTGAAGGTGTTGTCAAAAATATGTGGTATGATAATCTTATAAGAGTAGCTATAACAATTTAACTGCATTAAAGAGAGATGAGAATAAATGCACACAAAAAAAAAGCTAATTTACTGGTTTGGGTGTTTGTGTCGCTATACTCACTTTAATTAGAGTGCATTATGATGCAATGCTTCAACGTGGTTCAAAACAAGACAATAAAACACAAAAGGTACATTTTCAATGTTTAAGTGGGCAAATACACTTTACATAGGTCTATAAGTTGGTAGCCAGAAAATTAGTATTACAATTTGGACTTCAGTAGCAGCACAGCAGTTCTAAATAGTTGCCAACAATCTTGAATTCATATATCATCATATACATCATATCATACAGTAAATAAAAAAAGGTGCTATCTAGAACCTTAAATGGATCTTCAGCTCTCCCCTAGGATAACCCTTTGAAGAACCCTTATTGGTTCCAGGTAGAACCCTTTTGGGTTCCATGTAGAACCCTTTCGACAGAGGGCTCTACATGGAACCCTAAAGGTGTATACCTGGAACCAAAAAGGGGTTTCCTATAGGGATAGCCAAAGAGACATTTTGGAACTCTTTTTTTTCTACGAATGTACTATATAATGCATAGTGTAATGTGACTATATTTATACACATTATATGTTCCACAATCCTACAATGTCAAATTTTTTCAGGGAGCATGTTTCACAATAGTGCACTAAGACTAAGACACAAGTGTTTAAAAATAAAAGGGTATTGATAGCAATTGTAATTTCCTGAAGCCTATTATTTACAATCATATGGCTTAGACTAGTAAGGCTACTTCTGAACTGAACTTAATGCTACATAGAACATGGAGATAAACAGGATTTATGGTGAGAAAACTGGGGAAGCCCATCGAACATATGTTGACAGTTTAACACAAATTTATTGGATTCTAATTATCTGTTTCACCAAAGTCTACAATCTCATTGGATTACATAACGAGTCCATGTTTGTGAACATTAGAAAAAGTTTAAGTTTAAACTTTTTCTTCGTCTCAAAATGTGCATCAGCCAATTCAAATCGTTGAAGTACAGTAGATGCACGTGATCAAACGTTACACGTTAGCTTTTCCCATTAGATAACCTGACACATTTAGCCCTATGCTAACCTGCACAGCTGGCCGTGATTATATCCCCGTGACAAATTCCATATGAGAAAATTATATTTGTTGATTTAGTTGGACGTGATCAAAGAGATAGAGGACCCTAGTGCCCAAAAACCTGTTTTAGCATGGGAGGCGCCATTGAGGACTTTCACCATGTTTTAAGTTGTCAACTGGGTGGGACTTCCAATAGGTTAAGGAAGGATAACATAATTCCATCCAGGTCACAAGGAGGGATCAGCCAATTAATTATATTTATGAGGAAACATTCTATAATTGCAGGTGGCAGCAAATCGCCAACCTTGGCTTTATACCTATTCAAACAACACACTCTAGGTGGCAGTGTGAACCCTTTCAGTTTGTTTGCCAACTCATAGAAGAAGTAAAAGAAGAAAACAGACTACTTCAAAATGGGGATGCTTCAGTGGCGCTGCCCATGCTCTCACAGAAGCCATAATGGGACAGATACAAAGATGCAATGTCGATCTAAGTCTGTAGATGTAATCCAACACTTGTTTATGAAAGCATCTTTAACAGAAGTCCAATGGCACATTCTGATAATCAAAGCAACTACATCACGTGTGTTTGACTGACTGTTCAAATTACAGGAGGCTGCTGAGGGGAGGAAGGCTCATAATAATATTTTGATACCATTCCACTGATTCCACTCCAGCCAATACCACTAGCCCGTCCTCTCCAATTATAGTACCACCAACCTCATATGGTACCCCCTCGTTATTGCCACGGATTGTTCAAATCCCACCAAAATCTTGAAAATGTAGATTAAGAATACATTTAACAAGGAGCTGCATTTTGCATTATTTTCCATAGAATGCATAGACCCTCGTTGATTATCGCTTACATTTATTACGTAGACGTGTAGGCCGACACGTACATTTACAACATTTTATATGCATTATTATAATCATTCACTTGGTCACAAATGCGTTATTTGAATCGAGCATCGAGGACCAGCAGTGGACAGTGTTTTCCTCAACAGAATACTTGGCGCAGTTAAAGTGCACTGTTGTTTTGGAGTCAACCGCTCTAGACCTCGTTAATTTCTTTTCCGTAATAGCACATGAATGTGTGTGTGAAATGGATGAGTAAAAACATGGTCAGATATGTGAAAACGTGCATTTTTTTATTTTGTCTAACGTTAGTAGCTAGTAGCCTAGTCAAGGATGCATCATTCAATTATTTGCACTCTACACTTGAGACAGACCAAGTGGAACAAAAGTAAACGTTGAATTTGGAGGTTTAAAATATCTCTCTGGCATTTCCAGAAATGCCATTGGTTGGTGGATATAAAGTCTAAGATCTTTCATAGGCTGATGCAGAATTTGTTACAGGAATTATTCACTGCCACCTACTCAGATTAGCATAGGGCTGAATGTGCCAGGTTATGTAATGGGAACAGCTAACATGTAGCTTTTTATCACATGCAACTACATCAACAATTAAAATTTTAAAAATTTGCATTTTGAGATGGAGAAAGAGTTTTAATGTTCGCAAGTACGGACCCAACATGTTAAGGATTTAGTCTGTTGGTGAGATGTAACTGACACTATCCATGGTAGCAATGCACTGTGCACAAACTGGTTGAATCAACATTGTTTTGTCAACGTATTGTGATGTGGAATCTACATAGAAAAAACATTGGATTCGAAAAAGGTAATCAACTTAAACTGTTGTTTTGAGGGTAAAATGTTAACCATAGGATTATGTCATCATGATAACCAAATTTAAATATAGACAAAGCTTGTATTCAATATGTTGAATTTGTTCCTTTTAAACAAAGTCACATCTTCAATGTTTTATCCACTATCAGAAGAATTAAAAAAACAATAAGCTGGACACCACCTACTACTGGAGATGCTACAGCTATTACCAATGTGCTATTGTGAGAATGATTTTTGAGCGACCTCCACTTAAAAACGAATTAGAATTACTGTTGCTATCGAAGTCATTCCAAAGGGTAGGTTTAGCAGAGCAAATGAAATGTGACCATACTCTATCATTCATGTATTATCAATTATGCTATTTAGGACTATATAGCATTTGCAAAGTCATCAACAGCTATTGTTTCAATTCAACCTCGGATTCAACTAAAATAGACAATACATAGGCCCAGGGTTTCAAGCACTGGTTGATTTCAAGTGTAATGATATTTAGTGATATTGAATTGTGTTTGGTTGTCGACACAACCAAAAATTAACATTTGAAGGAGATGTATCTTCTGCTTGGATAGTTCCATCTGTGCCACTCACTTAGTCTGACTTTAATTCGAGTTTGATATGTTGGATTCACATGTCCATCTCAAACAAAAATCAAGGTTAAAGAATAGGACTAAATCAAATCAAACTTTATTTAAAGTGCATTTAAAGTCTGATTTAATTTGATTTAGTTGGTTTTTGGTTGAGATGGAGACGTGAATCCAACATATAAATGATTAATTTGTGGACAAACTGGAATTAAAGCCACACGGTGACACAAATGGAACTATCCAAGCAGAAGAAAAATCTCCTTCAAGTGTTGAATTTTTTGGGGGATCATATTACTCCAGTGCTAGCCTCCCTACACTGGCTTCCTGTTAAGGCAAGGGGTGATTTCAAGGTTTTACTGCTAACCTACAAAGCATTACATGGGCTTGCTCCTACCTATCTTTCCGATTTGGTCCTGCCGTACATACCTACACGTACGCTATGGTCACAAGACGCAGGCCTCCTAATTGTCCCTAGAATTTCTAAGCAAACAGCTGGAGGCAGGGCTTTCTCCTATAGAGCTCCATTTTTATGGAATGGTCTGCCTACCCATGTGAGAGACGCAGACTCGGTCTCAACCTTTAAGTCTTTACAGAAGACTCATCTCTTCAGTAGGTCATATGATTGAGTGTAGTCTGGCCCAGGAGTGTGAAGGTGAACGGAAAGGCTCTGGAGCAACGAACCGCCCTTGCTGTCTCTGCCTGGCCGGTTCCCCTCTCTCCACTGGGATTCTCTGCCTCTAACCCTATTACAGGGGCTGAGTCACTGGCTTACTGGTGCTCTTCCATGCCGTCCCTAGGAGGGGTGCGTCACTTGAGTGGGTTGAGTCGCTGACGTGGTCTTCCTGTCTGGGTTGGCGCCCCCCCTTGGGTTGTGCCGTGGCGGAGATCTTTGTGGGCTATACTCGGCCTTGTCTCAGGATGGTAAGTTGGTGGTTGAAGATATCCCTCTAGTGGTGTGGGGGCTGTGCTTTGGCAAAGTGGGTGGGGTTATATCCTGCCTGTTTGGCCCTGTCCGGGGGTATCATCGGATGGGGCCACAGTATCTCCTGACCCCTCCTGTCTCAGCCTCCAGTATTTATGCTGCAGTAGTTTATGTGTCGGGGGGCTAGAGTCAGTCTGTTATATCTGGAGTATTTCTCCTGTCTTATCCGGTGTCTTGTGTGAATTTAAGTATGCTCTCTCTAATTCTCTCTTCCTCTCTTTCTTTCTTTCTTTCTTTCTTTCTTTCTTTCTTTCTTTCTTTCTTTCTTTCTTTCTTTCTTTCTTTCTCTCTCTCGGAGGACCTGAGCCCTAGGACCAAGCCTCAGGACTACCTGGCATGATGACTCCTTGCTGTCCCCAGTCCACCTGGCCGTGCTGCTGCTCCAGTTTCAACTGTTCTGCCTGCGGCTATGGAACCCTGACCTGTTCACCGGATGTGCTACCTGTCCCAGACCTGCTGTTTTCAACTCTCTAGAGACAGCAGGAGCGGTAGCGATGCTCTCAATGATCGGCTATGAAAAGCCAACTGACATTTACTCCTGAGGTGCTGACTTGTTGCACCCTCGACAACTACTGTGATTATTATTATTTGACCATGCTGGTCATTTATGAACATTTGAACATCTTGGCCATGTTCTGTTATAATCTCCACCCGGCACAGCCAGAAGAGGACTTGCCACCCCTCATAGCCTGGTTCCTCTCTAGGTTTCTTCCTAGGTTTTGGCCTTTCTAGGGAGTTTTTCCTAGCCACCGTGCTTCTACACCTGCATTGCTTGCTGTTTGGGGTTTTAGGCTGGGTTTCTGTACAGCACTTTGAGATGTCAGCTGATGTAAGAAGGGCTATATAAATACATTTGATTTGATTTGATTTGATATTGTCACGTTCTGACCAGTGTTCTTGTGTGTTTTACTTGTTTTAGTGTTGGTCAGGACGTGAGCTGGGTGGGCATTCTATGTTGTGTGTCTAGTTTGTCTGTTTCTATGTTTGGCCTAATATGGTTCTCAATCAGAGGCAGGTGTTGGTCATTGTCTCTGATTGGGAACCATATTTAGGTAGCCTGTTTTGTTTTGGGTTTTGTGGGTGGCTGTCTTCTGTCTTCGTGTTTTCTCTGCACCAGCCAGGACTGTATCGGTTTGCCACATTTTGTTATTTTTGTATTGTTGTAGTGTTCACAGTTCGTATTATTAAATATGTTGAGCACCAACTACGCTGCGTCTTGGTCCGATCCCTGCTACACCTCCTCTTCAGACGAAGAGGAGGAAGGCTGCCGTTACAGATATTTGGATGTATTGACAACCAAACAAAATTCTGTATCACTTTTAAAATACAATAAATTGCCTATTAACTTGTCAAGAAGTTAACACGGGTACGCACAATGCTGTCGGGGGTACGCCTAATATACACTGCTCAAAAAAATAAAGGGAACACTTAAACAACACAATGTAACTCCAAGTCAATCACACTTCTGTGAAATCAAACTGTCCACTTAGGAAGCAACACTGATTGACAATAAATGTCACATGCTGTTGTGCAAATGGAATAGACAAAAGGTGGAAATTATAGGCAATTAGCAAGACACCCCCAATAAAGGAGTGGTCCTGCAGGTGGTGACCACAGACCACTTCTCAGTTCCTATGCTTCCTGGCTGATGTTTTGGTCACTTTTGAATGCTGGCGGTGCTTTCACTCTAGTGGTAGCATGAGACGGAGTCTACAACCCACACAAGTGGCTCAGGTAGTGCAGCTCATCCAGGATGGCACATCAATGCGAGCTGTGGCAAGAAGGTTTGCTGTGTCTGTCAGCGTAGTGTCCAGAGCATGGAGGCGCTACCAGGAGACAGGCCAGTACATCAGGAGACGTGGAGGAGGCCGTAGGAGGGCAACAACCCAGCAGCAGGACCGCTACCTCCGCCTTTGTGCAAGGAGGAGCAGGAGGAGCACTGCCAGAGCCCTGCAAAATGACCTCCAGCAGGCCACAAATGTGCATGTGTCTGCTCAAACGGTCAGAAACAGACTCCATGAGGGTGGTATGAGGGCCTGACGCCTTACAGCCCAACACCGTGCAGGACGTGTGGCATTTGCCAGAGAACACCAAGAGTGGCAAATTCGCCACTGGCGCCCTGTGCTCTTCACAGATGAAAGCAGGTTCACATGCACATGTGACAGACGTGACAGAGTCTGGAGACGCCGTGGAGAACGTTCTGCTGCCTGCAACATCCTCCAGCATGACCGGTTTGGCGGTGGGTCAGTCATGGTGTGGGGTGGCATTTCTTTGGGGGCCGCACAGTGATTTTGTAGTCAGCACATTCAACTATGTAAAGAAAAAAGTATTTAATAAGAATGTTTCATTCATTCAGATCTAGGATGTGTTATTTTAGTGTTCCCTTTATTTTTTTGAGCAGTGTATATATATATATTTTTTTTTAAATCATTTACTAAATATAAAATTAAAATTAAAAAACATTTGTAAAAAAAAATACATTCACATTTTCAAACAGTCCATTTATATTTTCCAACAGGGCTATACATTTGGGTGAGGTTTTTTTCTTGCCTGAGTAGCCTCGTTTCACTACCAGCTCTACCAGCAGTACTACACTTGCATCTGTCAACAACACAAGTTGTTCTGGTTCCATGAGCACATCCAATGCTAGCATCAGTAATTCTACATTTGTTGTTAGCCCAGCTAGCATGGACACTGACAGATGTGAATCTGATGCAGCCGAAGGGCTACTGCCCCCTTACCCGGGAAAGCACCAAACAACAGATAGAGACGTTGGACCATCGAAAGGGCGCAAATATGATGAGAACTACATTGATTTTAATTCACTTATAGTGGGAGTAGTTCCTTTCCTCAGCCACAGTGTGTTATATGTGCAAAAGTGCTATCTCACTCTTGTGCAGACATTTAGAAACAAAACACGCCAATTTGAAAAATAAGCCACAGGAGTTTTTTGAGCAAGAATTAAGATGACTTTCGAGTAGTAAGACATGTATAAAAGCAACAGATACCATTTATTAATAAGTCGGGGCTAGAAGCATCTTATATGGTGATCTACCGAGGGGTTAGGCCAGGCAAGCCCCATACTATTGTGGAGGACTTAATTCTTCTTGCTGCCGCGGATATGGCTGGGACAATGCTGGGGGAAAAGGTCAAAGAAACTATACAGACAATGTCTTCATCAAACGATACTGTTTCACGACGCATCAGTGACATGGCAGGAGATGTTTCAAAACAATTACTGCTTCACATACAAGCCAGTGAATTCTATGCGTTACAGCTGGATGAATCAACAGACGTGGCGGGCCTGGCACAGCTCCTGGTATATGTCCGTTACGTTTATGGGGGGTCAATTAAGGAAGACATCCTTTTCTGCAAACCACTGGAAACCAGGACAACAGGAGAGGCTATTTTTAAAGTACTGGACAGCTTTGTGACATCAAATGGACGTTGGTGGTCAAGATGTGTTGGTATCTGTACTGATGGCGCAAAAGCCATGACAGGGAGACATAGTGGAGTGGTAACGCGCGTGCAAGCAGTTGTTCCCGATGCCACTTGGGTACACTGCAGCATCCACCGAGACGCTCTTGCTGCCAATGGAATGCCTGACAGCTTCAAAGACATTTTGGACATTACAGAGAAAATGGTTAACTTTGTTAAAGCAAGGCCCCTGAACTCTTGTGTATTTTCTGCAATATGCAATGTTATGGGCATCGGCCATGTAATGCTTTTACAACATACAGAAGTGCGCTGGTTATTAACCGTAAAAGCAAAAAGCCTTGGTTTCATGCATGTAAACATTAGAAGCCTCCTCCCTAAGTTTGTTTTATTCACTGCTTTAGCACACTCTGCCAACCCGGATGTCCTAGCCGTGTCTGAATCCTGGCTTAGGAAGGCCACCAAAACCCCTGATATTTCCATTCCTAACTATAACATTTTCCGACAGGATAGAACTGCCAAAGGGGGCAGAGTTGCAATCTACTGCAGAGATACCCTGCAGAGTTCTGTCATACTATCCAGGTCTGTGCCCAAACAATTTGAGCTTCTACTTTTAAAAATCCACATTTCCAGAAACAAGTCTCTCACCGTTGCCGCTTGCTATAGACCAACTTCTGCCCCAGCTGTGCCCTGGACACCATACGTGAATTGATTGCCCCCCGTCTATCGTCAGAGCTCATACTGTTAAGTGACCTATACTGGGACATGCTTAACACCCCGGGCGTCCTACAATCTAAGCTAGATGCCCTCAATCTCAAACAATTTATCAATGAACCTACCAGGTACAACACGGGCATCCTCATAGACATCATCCTAACCAACCTGCCCTCCAAATACACCTCTGCTGTCTTCATCCAGGATCTCAGTGATCACTGCCTCATTGCCTGCATCCGTAATGGGTCTGCGGTCAAACGACCACCCCTCATCACTGTCAAACGCTCCCTAAAACACTTCAGCGAGCAGGCCTTTCTAATCAACCTGGCCCGGGTATTCTGGAAGGATATTGACCTCATTTCGTCAGTAGAGGATGCCTGGTTATTCTTTAAAAGTGCTTTCCTCAGGATCTTAAATAAGCATGCCCCATTCAAAAAATGTAGAACCAGGAACAGGTATAGCCCTTGGTTCACTCCAGACCTGACTGCCCTTGACCAGCACAAAAACATCCTGTGGCGTTCTGCATTAGCATCGAATAGCCCCCGCGTATGCAACTTTTCAGGGAAGTCAGGAACCAATATATACACAGTCAGTTAGGAAAGCAAAGGCTAGCTTTTTCAAACAGAAATTTGCATCCTGTAGCACACACTCCAAAATGTTATGGGACACTGTAAAGTTCATGGAGAATAAGAGCACCTTCTGCCAGATGCCCACTGCACTGAGGCTAGGAAACACCACCGATAAATCCACAATAATTGAGAATTTCAATAAGCATTTTTCTACGGCTGGCCATGATTTCCACCTGGCTACCCCTAAACCGGTCAACAGCCCTGCACCCCCCACAGCAACTTGCCAAAGCCTCCCCTATTTCTCCTTCACCCAAATCCAGATAGCCGATGTTTTGAAAGAGCTACAAAATCTGGACCCCTACAAATCAGCCGGGATAGATCATCTGGACCATCTCTTTCTAAAATTATCCGCCGCAATTGTTGCAACCCCTATTACTAGCCTGTTCAACCTCTCTTTTGTATCGTCTGAGATCCCCAAAAATTGGAAAGCTTCAAAGGGTGAGACACTCTAGACTCTGTTACAGACCTATATCTATCTTACCCTTCCTTTCTAAGGTCTTCGAAAGCCAAGTTAACATTCAGATCACTGATCATTTCGAATCCCATCGTACCTTCTCCGCTATGCAATCTGGTTTCCGAGCTGGTCATGGGTGCACCTCAGCCACGCTCAAGGTCCTAAACGATATCATAACCACCATCGATAAGAGACAATGCTGTGCCACCGTCTTCATCGACCTGGCCAAGGCTTTCGACTATGTCAAGGCTTTCGAATCACCACAATCTTATCGGCAGACTCAACCGCCTTGGTTTCTCAAATGACTGCCTCGCCTAGTTCACCAACTACTTCTCAGACAGAGTTCAGTGTATCAAATCGGAGGGCCTGTTGTCCGGACCTCTGGCAGTCTCTATGGGGGTGCCACAGGGTTCAATTCTCTGACTCTTTTATCTGTATACATCAATAATTTTGCTCTTGCTGCTGGTGATTCTCTGATCCACCTCTACACAGACGACACGATTCTGTATACTTCTGGCCCTTCTTTGGACACTGTGTTAACTAACTTCCAGACGAGCTTCAATGCCGTACAACTCTCCTTCTGTGGCCTCCAACTACTCTTAAATGCAAGTCAAACTAAATGCATGCTCTTCAACCGATTGCTGCCCGCACCTGCCCGCCCTTCCAGCATCACTACTCTGGACGGTTCTGACTTAGAATATGTGGACAACCACAATTACCTAGGTGTCTGGTTATATTGTAAACTCTCCTTCCAGACTCACATTAAGCTTCTCCAATCCAAAATTAGATCTAGAATCGGCTTCCTATTTCGCAACAAAGCATTCTTCACTCATGCTGCCAAACATACCCTCGTAAAACTGACTATCCTACCGATCCTCAACTTCGGCGATGTCATTTACAAAATAGCCTCCAACACTCTACTCAGCAAATTGGATGCAGTCTATCACAGTGCCATCCGTTTTGTCACCAAAGCCCAATATATTCTACCCACCACTGCGACCTGTATGCTCTCGTTGGCTGGCCCTCGATACATATTTGTCGCCAAACCCACTGGCTCCAGGTCATCTATAAGTCTTTGCTAGGTAAAGCCCCACCTTATCTCAGCTCACTGGTCACCATAGCAGCACCCACCCATAGCACACGCTCCAGCAGGTATATTTCACTGGTCACCCCCAAAGCCAATTCCTACTTTGGCCGCCTTTCCTTCCAGTTCTCTGCTGCCAATGACTGGTACGAATTGCAAAAATCACTGATGCTGGAGACTTATATCTCCCTCTCTCACTTTAAGCCACAGCTTTCAGAGCAGCTCACAGATCACTGCACCTGTACATAGCCCATCTGTGAATAGCCTGTCAAACTACCTCATCCCCATACTGTTTTTTTGTTGTTGCTCCTTTGCACCCCAGTATCTCTACTTGCACATTCATCTTCTGCACATCTATCACTCCAGTGTTTAATTGCTCAATTGTAATTATTTCGCCACTATGGCCTATTTATTGCCTTACCCTCCTTATCTTACCTCATTTACACACACTGTATATAGACTTTTCTATTGTGTTATTGACTGTTTGTTTGTTTATTCCATGTGTAACTCTGTGTTGTTGTTTGTGTCGCACTGCTTTGCTTTTTCTTGGCCAGGTCGCAGTTGTAAATGAGAACTTGTTCTCAACTGGCCTACCTGGTTAAGTAAAGGTGGAATATATATATATTTTTTTTAAATCAAGGGGCAAAGTATTGACACGTTTTTTTGAATTGAGAGACGAGCTTAATGTTTTCTTTACGGACCATCATTTTCACTTGTCTGATGACGAGTTTCTCACACGACTGGCCTATCTGGGTGATGTTTTTTCTCTCCTGAATGATCTGAATCTAGGATTTCAGGGACTCTCCGCAACTATATTCAATGTGCGGGACAAAATTGAAGCTGTGGTTAAGCAGTTGGAGCTCTTCTCTGTCTGTATTAACAAGGACAAAACACAGGTCTTTCCATCATTGTATGAGTTTTTGTGTGCAAATGAACTCAAGCTTACGGACAATGTCAAATGTGATATAGCGAAGCACCTGAGTGAGTTTGGTGCACAATTACGCAGGTACTTTCCCGAAATGGATGACACCAACAACTGGATTCATTATCTCTTTCATGCCCTGCCTCCAGTCCACTTACCGATATCTGAACAAGAGAGCCTCATCGAAATTGCAACAAGCGGTTCTGTGAAAATGTAATTTAATCAGAAACCACTGCCAGATTTCTGGATTGGGCTGCGCTCGGAGTATCCTGCCTTGGCATATCGTGCTGTTAAGACACTGATGCCCTTTGCAACCACGTACCTATGTGAGAGTGGATTCTCGGCCCTCACTAGCATGAAAACTAAATGCAGGCACAGACTGAGTGTGGGAAATGATTTAAGACTGAGTCTCTCCAATACAACACAACATTGCAGCATTATGTGCATCCTTTCAAGCACACCCTTCTCATTAACCTGTGGTGAGTTATTCACAATTTTCGATGAACAAATAAAGTTTTATAAGTAAGATGGCTAATTGAAGTGCAAAATGATTGATTATTATTTGTGCAATGGTCCTTTAAGAGCTCTTTGTCACTTCCCACGAGCCAGGTTGTGACAAAAACTCACACTCATTCTTATGTTTAGTAAATGTATCGTATGTGTGTGTGTGGCATGTGTGGCATGCTTACAATGATGGCAAAAACAAGATTTGAGAGTGTGCTGATCTTGGTGCTACAGGAGGTATGCAGCTGGAGGTTAAATGTTTGAAAGGGGTACAACAACCATACCTGCATGTACAAAATATCTCAATTACCTCGCCACCAGTGCCTCCACACATTGACACATTGACTCTGTACCGGTACCCCCTGTATATTGCCCCGCTATTGTTATTCACTGCTGCTCTCTTAATTATTTGTTTTTCTTATCTTACTTTTTCCTGATCTTTTTTTATTTTTATTTTCTTAAAACTGCATCGTTGGTTAAAGGCTTGTAAGTAAGTATTCTCTGTACTGTATATACACAGTTGAAGTCGGAAGTTTACATACACCTTAGCCAAATACATTTAAACTCAGTTTTTCACAATTCCTTTACTGAATCCTAGTAAAATGTCCCTGTTTTAGGTCAGTTAGAATCACCACTTTATTTTAAGAATGTGAAATGTGAGAATAATAGTAGAGAGAACAATTTATTTCAGCTTTTATTTCTTTCATCACATTCCCGGTGGGTCAGAAGTTTACATACATTCAATTAGTATTTGGTAGCATTTCCTTTAAATTGTTTAACTTGGGTCAAATGTTTCAGGTAGCCTTCCACAAGCTTCCCACAATAAGTTGGGTGAATTTTGTCCCATTCCTCCTGACAGAGCTGGTGTAACTGAGTCTGGTGTGTAGGCCTCCTTGCTCGCACACACTTTTCAGTTCTGCCCACAAATTTTCTATGGGATTGAGGTCAGGGCTTTGTGATGGCCATTCCAATACCTTGACCTTGTTGTCCTTAAGCCATTTTGCCACAACTTTGGAAGTACGCTTGGGGTCATTGTCCATTTGGAAGACCCATTTGCGAACAAGTTTTAACTTCTTGACTGATGTCTTGAGATGTTGCTTCAATATATCCATATCATTTTCCTACCTCATGATGCCATCTATTTTGTGAAGTGCACCAGTCCCTCCTGCAGCAACTTCACCCCCACAACATGATGCTGCCACCCCCGTGCTTCACGGTTGGGATGGTGTTCTTCGGCTTGCAAGCCTCCCCCTTTATCCTCCAAACATAACGATGGTTATTATGGCCAAACAGTTCTATTTTTATTTCATCAGACCAGAGGACATTTCTCCAAAAAGTACGATCTTTGTCCCCATGTGCAGTTGCAAACCGTAGTCTGGGTTTTTCATGGCAGTTTTGGAGCAGTGGCTTCCTCCTTGCTGAGCGGCCTTTCAGGTTATGTCGATATAGGACTCGTTTTACTGTGGAACTAGATACTTTGTACCAGTTTCCTCCAGCATCTTCACAAGGTCCTTTGCTATTGTTCTGGGATTGATCTGTACTTTTCGTACCAAAGTACGTTCATTTCTAGGAGACAGAACGCGTCTCCTTCCTGAGCAGTGTGACGGCTGCGTGGTCCCATGGTGTTTATACTTGCATACTATTGTTTGTACAGATGAACGTGGTACCTTCAGGCGTTTGGAAATTGCTCCCAAGGATGAACCAGACTTGTGGAGGTCTACAATTCTTTTTATGAGGTCTTGGCTGATTTCTTTGATTTTCCCATGATGTCAAGCAAAGAGGCACTGAGTTTGAAGGTAGGCCTTGAAATACATCCATAGGTACATCTCCAATTGACTCAAATGATGTCAATTAGCCTATCAGAAGCTTCTAATGCCACAACATCATTTTCCAAGCTGTTTAAAGGCACAGTCAACTTAGTGTATGTAAACTTCTGACCCACTGGAATTGTGATACAGTGAATTATAAGTGAAATAATCTGTCTGTAAACAAATGTTGGAAATATATATATATATACAAATATATATATAAATATTATATACTGTATATATATATATTAAATGTGAATCACATTTTATTTGGCGTACCTCCGACTGCGTTGCGCGTACCCCAGTTTGGGAATTCCTGCTGTAGAGGTTAACCGCTAGGCTGTCTGCCGCCCTAAACAGATAGCATTACCTGTTAAACCATTATCTTCATGCTTCCTTTACAGTAAAAAACTCTTGGTGTGGTCTGCACTTTAATTACTCTTAGCCCTTAATTACTTAATTAGTCCTTATCAGCTATCAGTCCTTAATTAAACATTTGCATGCAGCCACAGGTGTGTAGACTACAGTATAGATTTCAAGAGGCAAGAACATAGGATCATACATCCCTCATTAGGTATATATTGTTAAGGGATAAAATAGTCTATGTTTAGCCTAATAAATGAGGCTATTTAAATTCTATTTTGATGAAAGAAAAATAAACTTTTTTATTATTTAAGCTACTGCAGAATCTGTAAAAAAAAAATGTATTACAAATAATAAATATATATATATACCTTGATATAGATGGTTATGGAGGATATTCCTTCCTTCCAGAACAACAACAACAACAAAACAACAACAACAACACAATGATTATAAATTATAAAATTATAAAATTTATAGTTATTCATAAATTAATATGCTAAATAAAACAATAACAACAAATTAGGCTATGACAGCAATAGTAATACCAGTAATAACACCAAAAGTAGGCTAAGTTATTATTATTAAAATAACAAAGTAATATGAAGGAAATTAAATCATGAAATAGTGTAAAATTTATTTTTTAAATTTAACTAGGCAAGTCAGTTAGGAACATGTTCTTATTCTTAATGACGGCCTAGGAACAGTGGGTTAACTGCCTTGTTCAGGGGCAGAACGACATATTTTTACCTTGTCGGTTCTGGAATTCGATCTTCTAACCTTTCGGTTACTAGTCCAACGCTCTAACCACTAGGCTACCTGCCACCCCAAATCAATTCAAGGCCACACAAATACAATTTGCAACTCTTGTATATATCACACAACTAACATAATTAAAAATAAATTCATTCACAGTATATTCCTGTACATTAGTCATTCAATACCAAAATCCCAATTTACACAAGAGCATTCTTTTCTTGAAGAAAATCAGAGTTCTGCTAGTGGTGAACTTTTACCAATCATGAATAGTTCAAAACTAGCGGAATTCTAGACTTACCCTTGAAGCAATGCAGCATTTTACAGAGGAGCACGATTAGGAGATTGCAGGTAGGCTTTATAAGAATGGGACTAGGCTACAATCAAAGCCAAGTTCCTTCAATTGAATGGTTCAGTTGTGCTATAGTCTAAAACATTTTGCGCATAAAAGGAGGATCATCTGTCAACCATCAAACAGTCAAACAGTCAAACAGTTAAGAATAGTGAAAATAGAACCAAAAGACAGCACATAAAACAAAACACTGAGGGAGACATAACACGTCAACAGACTGTTCTCGCACATCATCATGTTTGCTGGCTCCATCCTCCACTCTTCATGGAGATCTTCTCAAGGCTGTTAGTTAAACGTCACATTCAACAGCTGCCGGAAAAAGATACCAGGAGTTAAATAAAACCCTTAATTTAACCTTCAGGTTTACTACTGTCAGGGATTAAACTTGACTCCCTTCAGGTTTTTGGATAAACCCTGCTTCCCCAAAATGAACCATCAATCAGGAGAGATTAGACCGTTTCTGACTGCACTCTTGTCAATACTAATTAGACTTTCATAGGTAAAGTCCTGCGGAACCCCACTTGTCCGAATAAGCTGCTTTAGTCAGAAGACAAATCCGTCTAACCCAGATATCAGATAACTGGCCCATTTGGCATGTTACATATAATAGGCCTAATAATGTTTAGGGTGGCATTCTATATCACTATACTGTACATTCAACAGTTTAACTACAAAAATGTACTTCTAAAGAGATATTGATTTTCATAAAGTCAGTGTTTCCGATGCATTTCAGATGCACTTTTGTCATCAGTTATCATTCATTGAAATATGATGGATATGAGGTATTGTCAATCTGTAGAGTGATAGAGTGATGGTGCTCCCCCCAATGTGGAAAATAGCAGATGAAACGAAATAAAGCATCTGAGACAGCCAAAAATACTTTATTTTTATTTTTTAAACTTATCAACCATTCCAGCTCCAATAGGGCCTTGTGGGCCTACATGGCATGTTGGCATCTGGATTTCTCTCGACACTATTTTTCATGTTGAAGTGTAGTCAGTCATCATACATATTTCTCTTAGACAACTTTTAATTTTTTAAAGTTACACATTTAAAACCAATTACCCTAATGCCAGTCAACTGACCAATCTGGGCCTCAGTTACAGCAGCATGGCATTTAAATTACTTTTAACCTTCTCTGCCACTAAAGCCCTCTCAGACAAGATTATGGGCCTCTGAAATCCACCCTACTTAGTTGTTGGTGGTAATTAACAGTTAAGAAAAGACAGTCCAGCCCATGCCATGGCACAAATTATACCATGGCCCCAGTGCCAACCGTGCCCTAATTCCTCCAAGGCCATAATCCTTTCAAAAGACCCAAAGGATGGTATATAAACCCTAGGATATTTGAGAAGCACGGCTTGGACTTCAGCAGTCAACATCAGAAACTCCTGTTAAGCAGTCCAGGATGGCAGAGCTAGGAGTCTTTGCTGCCAGGCGGCACGACGATACAACGAGAGATTCAGGTTTCGCCTACACCAACAGCAATAACACCAAAGGTACAGTACATCTTGTTCAGTGTAGTGCCTGAGGGTGACATCATTTGGTAGAACTATTGAAAGAGCTTAATTCTGTATATTCCCCCAAAAGATTGGAGTTATTATAGATTTACAGAGAGTAATGGTGTCCTTTTTAAATTAAATTGATGTTGCTGAAGGTCTTTTGTTGCAGTGTAGTTCTCTCATACGTTATTTCACAAACAGCAGACATACCATTTGTAACTGGCATTAGCAGTACGCACAATGATACAACCAATACATTGAATAATTTGTGTCAGGACAGTGTTTTTCTTGGTCATAACTTTTGATGCACACATTCTGTTCAAAATGTTTGTTTACTGTCCTCATATGACCAGTGGTGGAAAAAGTACCCAATTGTCATACTTAAGTAAAAGTAAAGATATCTTAATTAAAAATGACTAAAGTAAAAGTGAAAGTCACCCAGTAAAATTCTACTTGAGTAAAAGTCTAAAAGTATTTGGTTTTAAATCTACTTAAGTATCAAAAGTAAATGTAATTGCTAAAATATACTTAAGTCTAAAAAGTAAAAGTATGGATCAATTATATTAAAACAAAACAGACGGCACGATTTTCTTGTTTTCAACATAGTCAGGGGCACACTCCAACACTCCCCTATAATTTACAAACTAAGCATTTGTGTTTAGTGTGTCCGCCAGATCAGAGGCAGTAGGGATGACCAGGGATGTTCTCTTGATAAGCGTGTGAATATGACAATTTTTCTGTCCTGCTAAGCATTCAAAATATAACGAGTACTTTTGGGTGTCAGGGAAAATGTATGGAGTAAAAAGTATATTATTTTCTTTGGGAATGTAGTGGAGTGAAAGTAAAAGTTGTACAGATAAAAGTACAGATACCCCAAAAAACAACTTAAGTAGTATTTTAAAGTATTTTTACTTAAGTACTTTACACCACTGCATATGACTATATCAATAAGTCAGGAATTTATATTACATTTTTATCTCTTCTTCTTTTGCAGTGTCACGTTCTGACCATAGTTCTTTTGTGTTTTCTTTGTTTTAGTGTTGGTCAGGACGTGAGCTGAGTGTGCATTCTATGTTGTGTGTCTAGTTTTCCCTTTTCTATGTTTGGCCTGATATGGTTCTCAATCAGAGGCAGGTGTTGGTCATTGTCTCTGATTGGGAACCATATTTAGGTAGCCTGTTTTGTTTTGGGTTTTGTGGGTGGCTGTCTTCTGTCTTCGTGTGTCTGCACCAGACAGAACTGTTTCGTTTTTTTCCACGTTTATTGTCTTTATTAAACATGATGAACACTAACCACGCTGTGCTTTGGGCCTCTCTTCCTCCATATGACGAACGTTACATGCAGATCCTTTTGAGGGCCCCAACTACCACATTGCTCCAAGATGGGTGTACAATCTCTCAACACTTTGGATGATCTTTGTGGTCATTGCCTCAGTCTTCACCAATGGCCTGGTACTGGTGGCCACTGCAAAATTCAAGAAGCTCCAACACCCTCTGAACTGGATCTTGGTCAACCTTGCTATTGCTGACATTGGAGAAACACTTTTGGCAAGCACCATCAGCGTTTGCAACCAGATTTTTGGCTACTTCATTCTGGGACATCCAATGTGTGTCTTTGAGGGATACACTGTGTCTGTGTGTGGTAAGATACTCCTCAGTTTTACAAAGATTTGAATTGTATTTATTGTACCAGTAATATGTGGAAATTGTAGATTAATGTATAGAGAAATTGATCGACACAAAGTGCTCCCTATAGCCATTTCCTTGGTGCATGTTCTTACGGTGCTGTGTTTTCACATATAATTAGTGTCTAACTTTCAGTACAACTGTTCCCCTGCACAGGTATTGCTGCTCTGTGGTCCCTGGCTGTCATCTCTTGGGAGAGATGGGTGGTGGTGTGCAAGCCCTTTGGAAATGTCAAGTTTGATGGCAAATGGGCCATGGGAGGCATTATCTTCTCCTGGGTCTGGGCTGCTTTCTGGTGTGCCCCCCCCATCTTTGGCTGGAGCAGGTGGGATTTTTGTCTCTTTTTATTTCACTGATGTGTGAAACTCAATTGTTCAAAATCTTTCTCCCTCCACCAGGTACTGGCCTCACGGCCTGAAGACTTCCTGCGGACCTGATGTGTTCGGAGGCAATGAGGATCCTGGAGTCAAGTCCTACATGATTACACTCATGATTACATGCTGCTTCTTCCCACTGTTCGTGATCATCTTCTGCTACATTTTCGTGTGGCTAGCCATTCGTGCTGTAAGTGATATTTTGAATATACTATACTGTAGCAAGCAACTATGTTGTTAAAAACAGTAATGGTCAAGTGTACCTTTTGAAAAGGCATATTAAAAGGGTTAAATCTAACCATTTGATATTCCTTCTGAATGACCACAGGTTGCTGCGCAGCAGAAAGACTCTGAGTCAACACAGAAGGCCGAGAAGGAAGTGTCCAGGATGGTTGTTGTCATGATTATAGCTTTCTGTGTATGCTGGGGACCTTATACCTGCTTTGCCTGCTTTTCTGCGGCTAACCCTGGGTATGCTTTCCACCCTCTGGCTGCTGCACTGCCTGCCTACTTTGCCAAGAGCGCCACCATCTACAATCCAGTTATCTATGTCTTCATGAACAAACAGGTAAGTGTGTTAGTCTGATAGCTACATGAACACTGAACAAAAATAGGCCCTAACATCTTGATTTCACACGCCTGGGAATACAGATATGCATCTGTTGGACACAGATACCTTAAAAAAAATGCAGGAGCGTGGATCAGAAAACCAGTCATTATCTGGTGTCCACCATTTGTGTCATGCAGCGCAACATATCTCCTTCTCCTGTCTTGGGCTGGCGTGGTTACATGAGGTCTGCGGTTGTGAGGCCAGTTGGACATACTGCCAAATTCTCTAAAAGGAGGTTGGAGGTGGCTTATGGTAGAGAAATGAACATTACATTCTCTGGCAACAGCTCTGTTGGACATTCCTGCAGTCAGAATGACAATTGCATGCTCCTTCAAAACTTGAGATATCTGTGGCATTGTGTTGTGTGAAAAAACTGCACATTTTAGTGGCCTTTTATTGTCTCGAGCACAAGGTGTACCTGTGTAATCATAATGCTGTTTAATCAGCTTCCAGATATGCCACACCTGTCAGGTGGATGGATAATCTTAGCAAAGGGTGAAATGCTCACTAACAGAGATGTAAACACATTTCTGCACAAAATGTAACAGAAATAAGCTTTTGTGGATATCGACAACATTTCTGGGATATTTTATTTCAGAAACATGGGACCAACACTTTACATGTTACTTTTACATTTGGGTTAAGTATATTTTGACCCATCAATAATAAAGTGATTAACAAAGGAATTACAGTATGTCTACCTAAATGTAGACGTACTGTACATTTTGAAGCTCTTTCCTCATGTTCCATTCTTATTCTTTCTCCACAGTTCCGTTCTTGCATCATGCAGCTCTTTGGCAAGGAGGAAGATGATGGCTCTGAAGTGTCTACATCAAAAACAGAGGTTTCCACTGTGGCACCTGCATAAACCCCAGACAATGGCGTACCTCTTGGAAACAAATCGTTCTATGGAGATTTTCAGAATGGGACTTTTTAAATGTACAGTACATCCTCTTGTGTTTCTTAAAGAAATCATTTCCCACAACTTTTCAGGAGATTATTAAGCTTTACCTCATACAGGTGCAATGTTTGTAAAATCATTACCCACAAAAACTAAATTGCTATGAACCACCCATTGGAGCTTTTTTAATCCATGGTCTTTGATTAAACAAGCAGAGTTGTGTGGTAATTAATATGCATACTATAGTTATTTGGTACATTATGGGAATATGTATATACTACTACTATCAATGTCTGTCCAAGTGGCAATAAAATGTTGGCGTCTTGGAAGGCATTCCCTTCACTCTGCAGTTGCTAAACTAGACAGCATCACAGCTAAGGAAAACTGAAATTAACTGCCAATGGAAATCTGATAACTCAAAATGATGTGAACAATGTATGGTTTGAAAACCCCTTAAAGTAATTTATGAGGTAAACATGTTCTAATCCTCTTGCAAAAAAAAAAAAGATATATATATATATAGTATTAAGAGAATTGTGTATACAATGTTTTTTTCTGATTGAAATAAATGTCATGCATGCAGCAAATAAATACCCTCTGGTCTCACTTTCAATTTTTATACACTGATACCTGTTATCAATGATTGTTTAAAGACCAAACTCACATGACACACCCAATATGAATTGTCTGGTAAAGCGGATAGGATAGAGATTATCTCACAAATCAGGCTAAAGGCCGAAGTGATCCACTTTCTTCATTGTTTTGTATTTACATGAAAAGAGAGAACAGACTGAAGTGAATTAAATCAATATCTGATTATCTCAAAGAATACTTCCCTGTTTACTTTGTTATAGTAAAAACATTCATATTGTCAAAATGTGTTTTCTTTACAAGTAACAAGAACAATTGTTAGGTCAACTATTTTCTCTAAGCATGAAGAGGATAAGGAATTTCACCTGAATGCTGAATTACGTGACACCAAAAGCACTTCTTATCCAAGAAGGATTAACCTTAAATTCAAACCTTGGCTTCAGTTCGACTGGCCGGCATAACTGAAGTTCTTTTTGGTGTGTGTGTGTTAGATCTTAATCTCGATGACGACATGGCTGGTATAAAACCCCACAGATTGGGGTACACCATCTTGTTGGTTGCTAACACCACAACAGGTGATCAGCAAGACAAGACAACAGAAGCCAACCACAAGAACAGAGAAAAAGCGACCAACAGGTAAAGGCAAAAACATAACTATGGCAACAAACAACTGGCAAGGCAAATATTTTAGAACAATTCGATGACTGAAATGGAAATAATATGTTGTCTTCATTTGTATATTCTTCAGATACTTTCTCATAAATGGCAGAAAGCTGGGGAAGTGCTGCTTATGCAGCCAGGCGACAAAACCAAGAAACAACGAGAGAATCTTCCTTTACCTTCACCAACAGCAATAACACCAAAGGTGAGAGAGCAACTACATCTACCTTGATTGAAACTTACAATTCATATATTTTATTTTATTTAAATCATGAGGTTATGTTAACTGTATTTAGTAATATTTTTATGGAAGTTATATACAACATAGATGGTATAAGTAAAATTGCACTTTATACGTATAATTTATGTAATTTGCATTACTTTTGCATTTTAAATGATAATCTAAAAAGCATGTAGATCATCTAACCAGGCACCTGCACCTGTCATTTTCTCCTTCTTAGAAAAATACTTTTGTCTGTTTTATCTCAGATCCCTTTGAGGGCCCCAACTACCACATTGCTCCAAGATGGGTGTACAATCTCTCAACACTTTGGATGATCATAGTGGTCATCCTCTCAGTCTTCACCAATGGCCTGGTACTGGTGGCCACTGCAAAATTCAAGAAGCTCCAACACCCTCTCAACTGGATCTTGGTCAACCTTGCTATTGCTGACATTGGAGAAACACTTTTGGCTAGCACCATCAGCGTTTGCAACCAGTTTTTTGGCTACTTCATTCTGGGACATCCAATGTGTGTCTTTGAGGGATACACTGTCTCCACTTGCGGTAAGATGCAGTTTTACATGGACTATAATATTATCTAATATTTAACAAGAAAATTATAAATTGCTACACGGTGCTGAGAAAGAGTAATTGTCAGATGCTAGAACACCGTAGCATAGTGGCAGTAATCAGAATTTCTCTTTTGTCTAATTTACAGTATATGTATATATTATGCAGGTATTGCTGCTCTGTGGTCCCTGGCTGTCATCTCTTGGGAGAGATGGGTGGTGGTGTGCAAGCCCTTTGGAAGTGTCAAGTTTGATGCCAAATGGGCCATGGGAGGCATTATCTTCTCCTGGGTCTGGGCTGCTTTCTGGTGTGCCCCCCCCATCTTTGGCTGGAGCAGGTGTGGATTTCTATTCTTCTTTCACTGAGGATTCAAGTTCAAAAGATTCAATTATTTAACACATTTCTTTATCTCTCTCCCTCCACCAGGTACTGGCCTCACGGCCTGAAGACTTCCTGCGGACCTGATGTGTTCGGAGGCAATGAGGATCCTGGAGTCAAGTCCTACATGATTACTCTCATGATTACATGCTGCTTCTTCCCACTGTTCGTGATCATCTTCTGCTACATTTTCGTGTGGCTAGCCATTCGTGCTGTAAGTGATATTTTGAATATACTATACTGTAGCAAGCAACTATGTTGTTAAAAACAGTAATGGTCAAGTGTACCTTTGGAAAAGGCATATTAAAAGGGTTAAATCTAACCATTTGATATTCCTTCTGAATGACCACAGGTTGCTGCGCAGCAGAAAGACTCTGAGTCAACACAGAAGGCCGAGAAGGAAGTGTCCAGGATGGTTGTTGTCATGATTATAGCTTACTGTGTATGCTGGGGACCGTATACCTGCTTTGCCTGCTTTGCTGCGGCTAACCCTGGGTATGCTTTCCACCCTCTGGCTGCCGCAATTCCTGCCTACTTTGCCAAGAGCGCCACCATCTACAATCCAGTTATATATGTCTTCATGAACAAACAGGTAAGTCTTAACAGGATTCTCAGACACTGTTTTTTTATCTTACTGATTTCATGTAACAAAGCTCTAACAATACTAATTTGTCTAAATGTTTCACAATTGCCTTTCTTGTGAAGTTATTTTATTTTATTTTAAAAAGCATCAGCTGACAATGTTTTCGCTCAATTTCGAGATAGACATATCATTTGAAAGTCTTATGTTTAATTATTCCTCTCTCTCCAGTTCCGTACTTGCATCATGCAGCTCTTTGGAAAGGCAGAAGATGATGGCACTGAAGTGTCTACATCAAAAACAGAGGTTTCCTCTGTGGCACCTGCATAAACCCCAGACAACATTGTACCTCTTGGAAACAAATCGTGAACGTTCTGAGGAGATTTTCCAAATGGGACTTTTCAAATGTACAGTACATCCTCTTGTTTTCTTTAACAAATATTCTCCCACAACTTTTCAGGAGATTATTAAGCTTTACCTCATACAGGTGCAATGTGTGTAAAAACGTTACCCACAAAACTAAATTGCTATGAACCACCCCTTGGAGCTTTTTTAATCCATGGTCTTCGATTAAACAAGCAGAGAGTTGTGTGGTAATTGATATGCATATTATAGCTATTTGAGTGGTACATTATGGGAATATGTATATACTACTACTATCAATGTCTGTCCAAGTGGCAAGAAAAAGTTGGCGTCTTGTAAGGCATTCCCTTCACTCTGCAGTGGCTAAACTAGACAGCATCACAGCTAAGGAAAACTGAAATTAACTGCCAATGGAAATCTGATCATCTCAAAATGATGTGAACAATGTATGGTTTGAAAACCCCTTACTTTTAAAGTAACTTATGAGGTAAACATTTTGTATCCCTCTTGCAAATAAAAAAACAAAAAAAGAATAATACTAGTAAATAGATAACTGTGTATACAATGTATTTAACAATGTTTTTTTCTGATTAAAATACATTTCATGCATGCAGCAAAATGAAAATACCCTCTGGTCTCACTTTCTATGTTCATACACTGTTCATTCAATGTTTATTCACTGCACCTGTTATCAATGATTGTTTAAAGACCAAACTCACATGCCACACCCAAAATGAACTGTCTGGTAAAGCGGATAGGATAGAGGTTATCTCCTCAATCAGCCTAAAGGATCGAAGTGATCCACTTTCCTCATGATTGGTTTGTAATTACATGAGGTGTAATGCGTGTATATGGGAGGCGAAGTCAAGTGCAGGAGAGCGGAGTATAATAAACAGGCGCACTTTAATACCGGTTACCAAATGACAGCACAGAACGCATACAAGTGCCAAAAACACGGTCTAAAACAAAAGCCTGACAATCATCCACGTAACAAATAACAATCACTCACAAATACAACATGGGGAACAGAGGGTTAAATAATAAACAAGTGATTGGTGAGTGAAGCCAGGTGTTATAAGACAAAGACAGAACAAATGAAAAGTGGATCGGCGGTGGCTAGAAAGCTGGTGATGTCGACCGCCGAACGCCGCCCGAACAAGGAGAGGGACTGACTTCGGCGGAAGTCGTGACAGTACCCCCCCTTTGACGCGCGGCTCCAGCAGCGCGCCGACACCAACCACGGGGACGACCCGGAGGACGAGGCGCAGGGCGATCCCAATGGAGACGGTGGAAATCCCGCAGCAACGAAGGGTCCAGGACGTCCTCCACCGGCACCCAGCATCTCTCCCCCGGACCGTACCCCTCCCACTCCACGAGGTACTGAAGGCCCCTCGCCCGACGCCTCGAGTCCAGGATGGCTCGAACAGCATACGCCGGGGCCCCCTGGAAGTCCAGAGGGGGCGGAGGAACCTCCCGCACCTCAGCTTCCTGGAGTGGACCAGCCACCACCGGCCTGAGAAGAGACACATGGAACGAGGGATTAATGCGAAAATCTGGGGGGAAGCTGTAATCTATAGCATACCTCGTTCAGTCTCCTCAGGACTTTAAATGGCCCCACAAACCGCGGACCCAGCTTCCGGCAGGGCAGGTGGAGGGGCAGGTTCTGGGTCGAGAGCCAGACCCTGTCCTCCGGTGCGAACACCGGGCCTTGCTGCGGTGACGGTCGGCGCTCGCTTTTTGCCACCTCACAGCCCGTTGTAGGTGTACATGGGCGGCGTCCCAGGTCTCCTCCGAGCGCTTGAACCATTCGTCCGCACTTCCTTTACCGTGGTGGGAGTCGGCCAATTACGCACGGCTGAAATGCGGTCACTCTTCATCTCCACCCCTGACGTGGAAATGCGGTACCCTAAGAAGGAGACAGACTGTTAGAAGAACAGACATTTCTCAGCCTTGATATACAGATCATGCTCCAACAGTCGACCAAGCACCCTGCGCACCAGGGACACATGCTCGGCGCGTGTAGCAGAGTATATCAGAATGTCGTCGATATACACGACTACACCCTGCCCGTGCAGGTCCCGGAAAATCTCGTCAACAAAGGCCTGGAAGACTGATGGAGCATTCATCAACCCGTACGGCATGACGAGGTACTCATAGTGCCCTGAGGTGGTACTAAATGCCGTCTTCCACTCGTCCCACTCCCGGATACGCACCAGGTTGTATGCGCTCCTGAGATCCAATTTTGTGAAGAAGCGCGCCCCGTTCATTGACTCGATCACACTGGCGATGAGAGGCAGCGGGTAGCTGTACCTCACAGTGATCTGATTGATCCCTCGATAGTCAATACACATGGGCACAGACCCCCATCCTTCTTCTTCACAAAAAATAAACTCGAGGAGGCAGGTGAAGTGGAGGGCCGAATGTATCCCTGCCCCAGGGATTCGGAGACATATGTTTCCATAGCCACCGTCTCCTCCTGTGACAGAGGATACACGTGACTCCTGGGAAGTGCAGCATCTACCAGGAGATTTATCGCACAATCTCCCCGTCGATGAGGTGGTAATTTAGTCGCCCTCTTCTTACAGAAGGCGAGAGCCAAATCGGCATATTCTGAGGGGATGCGCACGGTGGAGACCTGGTCTGGACTTTCCACCGTAGTCGCACCGATGGAAACACCCCACACACCTCCCTGAGCACTCTCGTGACCACCCCTTGAGAGCCCTCTGTTGCCACGAAATAGTGGGGTCATGACAGGCCAACCTGGGTAAGCCCAGCACCACGGGAAATGCAGGAGAATCAATAAGGAAGAGACTGATTCTCTCCTTATGACCCTCCTGCGTAACCATGTCAAGTGGAGCGGTGGCCTCCCTAATCAGCCCTGATCCTAATGGTCGACTACCTAGGGCGTGCACAGGGAAGGGCATATCCACAGGAACAAGGGGAATCCCTAAACTATGAGCAAATGAACGGTCAATAAAATTCCCAGCTGCGCCTGAATCTACTAAATCAAATCAAATTTTATTTGTCACATACACATGGTTAGCAGATGTTAATGCGAGTGTAGCGAAATGCTTGTGCTTCTAGTTCCGACAATGCAGTAATAACCAACGAGTAATCTAACCTAACAATTCCACAACTACTACCTTATACACACAAGTGTAAAGGAATAAAGAATATGTACATAAAGATATATGAATGAGTGATGGTACAGAATGGCATAGGCAAGATGCAGTAGATGGTATAGAGTACACTATATACATATGAGATGAGTAATGTAGGGTATATAAACATAAAGTGGCATAGTTTAAAGTGGCTAGTGATACATGTATTACATAAAGATGGCAAGATGCAGTAGATGATATAGAGTACAGTATATACATATACATATGAGATGAGTAATGTAGGGTATGTAAACATTATATTAAGTGGCATTGTTTAAAGTGGCTAGTGATATATTTTTACATACATTTCCATCAATTCCCATTATTAAAGTGGCTGGAGTTGAGTCAGTATGTTGCCAGCAGCCACTAAATGTTAGTGGTGGCTGTTTAACAGTCTGATGGCCTTGAGATAGAAGCTGTTTTTCAGTCTCTCGGTCCCTGCTTTGATGCACCTGTACTGACCTCGCCTTCTGGATGATAGCGGGGTGAACAGGCAGTGGCTCGGGTGGTTGTTGTCCTTGATGATCTTTATGGCCTTCCTGTGACATCAGGTGGTGTAGGTGTCCTGGAGGGCAGGTAGTTTGCCCCCGGTGATGCGTTGTGCAGACCTCACTACCCTCTGGAGAGCCTTACGGTTGTGGGCGGAGCAGTTGCTGTACCAGGCGGTGATACAGCCCGACAGGATGCTCTCGATTGTGCATCTGTAGAAGTTTGTGACTACTTTGGGTGACAAGCCGAATTTCTTCAGCCTCCTGAGATTGAAGAGGCGCTGCTGCGCCTTCTTCACAACACTGTCTGTGTGGGTGGACCAATTCAGTTTGTCCGTGATGTGTACGCCGAGGAACTTAAAACTTACTACCCTCTCCACTACTGTCCCGTCGATGTGGATAGGGGGGTGCTCCCTCTGCTGTTTCCTGAAGTCCACAATCATCTCCTTTGTTTTGTTGACGTTGAGTGTGAGGTTATTTTCCTGACACCACACTCCGAGGGCCCTCACCTCCTCCCTGTAGGCCGTCTCGTCGTTGTTGGTAATGCCTACCACTGTAGTGTCGTCCGCAAACTTGATGATTGAGTTGGAGGCGTGCATGGCCACGCAGTCGTGGGTGAACAGGGAGTACAGGAGAGGGCTCAGAACGCACCCTTGTGGGGCCCCAGTGTTGAGGATCAGCGGGGTGGAGATGTTGTTACCTACCCTCACCACCTGGGGGCGGCCCGTCAGGAAGTCCAGTACCCAGTTGCACAGGGCGGGGTCGAGACCTAGGGTCTCGAGCTTGATGACGAGTTTGGAGGGTACTATGGTGTTAAATGCTGAGCTGTAGTCGATGAACAGCATTCTCACATAGGTATTCCTCTTGTCCAGATGGGTTAGGGCAGTGTGCAGTGTGGTTGCGATTGCGTCGTCTGTGGACCTATTGGGTCGGTAAGCAAATTGGAGTGGGTCTAGGGTGTCAGGTAGGGTGGAGGTGATATGGTCCTTGACTAGTCTCTCAAAGCACTTCATGATGACGGAAGTGAGTGCTACGGGGCGGTAGTCATTTTGCTCAGTTACCTTAGCTTTCTTGGGAACAGGAACAATGGTGGCCCTCTTGAAGCATGTGGGAACAGCAGACTGGGATAAGGATTGATTGAATATGTCCTTAAACACACCAGCCAGCTGGTTTGCGCATGCTCTGAGGACGCGGCTGGGAATGCCGTCTGGGCCTGCAGCCTTGCGAGGGTTAACACGTTTAAATGTTTTACTCACCTCGGAGAGCCCGCAGGTTTTGGTAGCGGGCCGTGTCAGTGGCAATGTATTGTCCTCAAAGCGAGCCAAAAAAATATTTTGTCTGTCTGGGAGCAAGACATCCTGGTCCGCGACGGGGCTGGTTTTCTTTTTGTAATCTGTGATTGACTGTAGACCCTGCCACATACCTCTTGTGTCTGAGCTGTTGAATTGCGACTCTACTTTGTCTCTATACTGGCACTTAGCTTGTTTGATTGCCTTGCGGAGGGAATAGCTACACTGTTTGTATTCGGTCATGTTTCCGGTCACCTTGCCCTGGTTAAAAGCAGTGGTTCGCGCTTTCAGATTCGCGCGAATGCTGCCATCCATCCACGGTTTCTGGTTTGGGAATGTTTTAATCTTTGCTGTGGGTATTACGTCGCTGATGCACTTTCTAATGAACTCGCTCACCGAATCAGTGTATTCGTCAATGATGTTGTTGTACGCAATGCGGAACATATCCCAATCCACGTGATCGAAGCAGTCTTGAAGCGTGGAATCAGATTGGTCGGACCAGCGTTGAACAGACCTGAGCGCGGGAACTTCTTGTTTGGGGGGGGGTTCCCTGAGGAACCCCCCCCCAGCACCGACCAGCAGTGTGCCCTCTGCGGCCACAGATGGTGCAGGGAATGGCCCCTCCTCCGGTCGCCCTAAGTGCAGCACCTCCCAGCTCCATGGGCGTCGAAGCGGAGGTGCTGGGGGATGGAACTGACAGGTTCCGATCCGGACGTCCGCGGGCAGTCAGCAGGTTGTCCAGCCGGATTGACAGGTCCACCAGCTGGTCCAATGTGAGGGTGGTGTCTCGGCAGGCCAACTCCCGACGGACGTCCTCGCGCAGACTTCACCTGTAGTGATCGATCAGGGCCCTGCCGTTCCATCCCGCGCTGGCAGCCAGGGTCCGGAAGTCCAAGGCGAAATCCTGCGCGCTCCTCGTCCCCTGCCTCAGGAGGAACAGACGTTCACCCTCCGCTCGACCTCTAGGCGGGTGGTCGAACACTGCCCGAAACGGCGGGTGAACTCTGCGTAATGGTCCAACGCCGTGTCTCCCTTACTCCATACGGAGTTGGCCCACTCCAGGGCTTTGCCTGAGAGGCAGGAGACGAGGGCGGACACACTCTCACGCCCCGAAGGAGCCGGGTGGACGGTCGCCAGGTAGAGCTCCAGCTGTAGTAGAAACCCCTGGCATCCGTCCCGTCATACTCCCTCGGGAGCGTGAGTCGAATCCCGCTGGGACCAGGTGAAAGAGGGGTGGATAGTGGGACCTGTTGTAGTGGGGCTAGTGGAGGCGCTGAAAAACCTCCTCCTCTCTCCCAACGATCTATAGTCTGCTGAACGTGCTCCTCCACTGCAACTGGGAGGGCTTCTGCTCCTGCTGACTCCATTCTTGAGGTGAGTGATTCTGTACTGCGTGTATATGGGAGGCGAAGTCAAGTGCAGGAGAGCGGAGTATAATAAACAGGCGCACTTTAATACCGGTTACCAAATGACAGCACAGAACGCATACAAGTGCCAAAAACACGGTCTAAAACAAAAGCCTGACAATCATCCACGTAACAAATAACAATCACTCACAAATACAACATGGGGAACAGAGGGTTAAATAATAAACAAGTGATTGGTGAGTGAAGCCAGGTGTGATAAGACAAAGACAGAACAAATGGAAAATGAAAAGTGGATCGGCCGGTGGCTAGAAAGCCGGTGACGTCGACCACCCCCGAACGCCCGAACAAGGAGAGGGACTGACTTCGGCGGAAGTTGTGACATGAGGAAAAGCTAGAACATAGAATGAAGTAAATTAAATCAACGTCTGATTATCCCCTCAAAGTATACTTCCCTGTTGACTTTTTTATAGTAAAATAATTTTAATTGTCAAAATGCGTTTTCTTTATGTACAAGTAATTAGAATAATTTTTAAGTCAACTATTTACTTTTTTAAGCATGAAGAGGATAAGCAATTTCACCTGACTGCTGAGTAACATGACCCCAAAAGCACTTCTCATCCAAGAAGGATTAACCTTAAATTCAAACATTGGATTCAGTTCTTCCGGGTCAGCATAATTTAAGTTTGTGTGTGTGTGTGTCTGAACGATTAATCTTGATGACAACATGGCTGGTATAAAACCCCACAGATTGGGGTACACCATCTTGTTGGTTGCTAACACCACAACAGGTGAAGAGCAAGAAAAGACAAGAGAAGCCAAACCGCAAGATAGAGAAAAAGCGTCCAACAGGTAAAGGCAAAAAACACAACTGTGGTAACAAACAACTGGCAAGGCAAATATTTTAGAACAATTCAATGACTGAAATGGAAATAATATGTTGTCTTCTTGATTTGCATATTCTGCAGAGGATTGGAGAGGTGCTGCTTTTGCAGCCAGGCAACATAACCAAGAGACAATTAAATAATCTTTCTTCACCTACAACAACAGCAATAAAACCAATGGTGGGAGAGGACGAGAAACTACAGTAATGGCCAAGTTAACCTTTTGAAAAGGCACTTCCTCTTGAACTTGCAGACGTGTTGCTGTGCGTTTTGTTGCCAACCTTACTTTGCTACCTGACAACTTTACGGTTTTTACTTTTTAATTACCGTTTATATTTTTAGTTTTTCCCTCAACTTTTTTTTTCATTCAACTTTTTCACTCCGAACGCTTTATCTGAACATGGTTCGTCAGCACCTTCAACAGCCGAAGCTAAGTAGTAACATTAACATGATGCCTTCTAATTGCAGTCGCTGTACTCATAATATACAGGAGAACGATCGACTTATGGTGAGGATAGCTGTGCTGCAAGCCCAGCTTCAGACGCAATCGTTAGGCAAGGGTAATTTCAGTGTAGGAAAGGATGAAACAGCGTCTGTGCCACCAGTAAGTACAGATAGTTGTATAATTCCCCTCGCACAGTCCCCGCAGCCAGACAACTTTCTCATGGCTTCTGGAAGGAAATGCTGTAGGAATGCTCAACCGGTGTCACTCATTCAGCCGACAGAAACTTTCAAGCGGTTTTCCCCATTAAGCAGCGAGTCGGAGTCTGAGGCCGAGTCTTCTCTTGTCTCTACTCCTCCCGTTACGGGGTCTGAGACGCCGAAGCTTCCCACCATTAGCTCTGACAAATTGAAAACCCCAGTCATTGGCGACTCCATTACCCGCAGTATTAGACAGTTATCTTCTTGTCAATATGGGGGCGCTGTTTCCACTTTGGAAAAAATCGTGCCCAAATTAAACTGCCTCGTACTCTATTCTAGATCGTACAATATGCATATTATTATTACTATTGGATAGAAAACACTCAAGTTTCTAAAACTGTTTAAATTATATCTGTGAGTAAAACAGAACTCATTTTGCAGCAAACTTCCAGATAGGAAGTGAAAAATCTGAAAACGATGCTCTGTTCCAGGGCCTGCCTATTCAATTGCCTACTATTTATCGATATGCATGCACTTCATACGCCTTCCACTAGATGTCAACAGGCAGTGGAAGGTGGAATGGGGTGTCTAGCTTGATCTGAGGTCGAACAAGAGCTCTTGGAATGACGTGTCCAGAATTTCCTTTCTCTACCTAGGCGCGGGAAGCACCTCCATATTGTCTTATGATAAGCATTCGGTATACACGGCTAATATCTCCGGCTCTGTTTTTATTTGATACATATTAGAAAAACATCATAAAGTAGGTTTTTTCAGTTTATTCAACGTTTAATGGGACTTTTGGAGTTTTCCGTTCTCTGCGTTGAGAGAAATTGGGAACGTCATCAACATTGGCTAGCCTTGTGGAGCGAATTCGACAGGAGAGAAGGACATTCTAAAACCAAACAACGATTTATTCTTGACCAAGGACTCCTTGTACAAGATTCTGATGGAAGCTCAGCAAAAGTAAGAACAATTTATGGAGGATTGGAATTATCCGCCGTTTTGGCGGGCGCTGTCTCGCAATAACGTAAGCTGTTTGTTATGGTAAAGTTATTTTTTTTTAATCTAACACGGCGGTTGCATTAATCAAATCAAATCAAATTTTATTAGTCACATACACATGGTTAGCAGATGTTAATGCGAGTGTAGCGAAATGCTTGTTAAGAACCAGTGTATCTTTCATTTGCTGTCCAACATGTATTTTTTAGTAAAGTTTATGATGAGTTCTTTGGTCAGATTAAGTGAGTGTCCAAACTAGCTCCGGACATTCTGGTGAATCAATGCTACATATTCACAATGTATAACCACGGTTTGCAGCTCTAAATATGCACATTTTCGAACAAAACATAAGTGTATTGTATAACCTGATGTTATAAGACTGTCATCTGATCAAGTTGGTCAAGGTTAGTGATTAATTTTATATATTTTGCTGGTTTTTGCGATCGCTACCTTTTGCTGCTAATAAATGCATTTGTGTGTTTTGCTATTGTGGTAAGCTAATATAATGCTATATTGTGTTTTCGCTGTAAAACACATAAAAAAAACGGAAATATTGGCTGGATTCACAAGATGTTTATCTTTCATTTGCTGTACACCATGTATTTTTCATAAATGTTTTATGATGAGTATTTAGGTATTTCACGTTGCTCTCTGTAATTATTCTGGCTGCTTTGGTGATATTTTTGATGGTAGCTGCAATGTAAAACTATGATTTATACCTCAAATATGCACATTTTCGAAGAAAACATAAATTTATTGTATAACATGTTATAAGACTGTCATCTGATGAAGTTGTTTCTTGGTTAGTGACTAATTATATCTCTATTTGGTCGGTTTTGTGATAGCTACCTATGCGGTAGAAAAGTTGTGAAAATATGCGGTTGAGTCTTTTGCTATTGTGGTTAGCTAATAGAAATACATATTGTGTTTTCGCTGTAAAACATTTTAAAAATCGGAAATGATGGCTGGATTCACAAGATGTTTATCTTTCATTTGCTGTATTGGACTTGTAATTTCATGAAAATTATATTATATGATATCCCTGTCGCGTTAGGCTAGGCTATGCTAGTCAGCTTTTTTGATGAGGAGGATCCCGGATCCGGGAGAGAGAAGCGGTAGAGGTTATGAACTAATCACTGATCATAATCTTGTTGTGATTGGCCTGACTGAAACATGGCTTAAGCCTGATGAATTTACTGTGTTAAATGAGGCCTCACCTCCTGGTTACACTAGTGACCATATCCCCCGTGCATCCCGCAAAGGCGGAGGTGTTGCTAACATTTACGATAGCAAATTTCAATTTACAAAAAAATAAAAATAATAATAATAATAATAAAATAAAATAAAATTTTTAAAAATTACGTTTTCGTCTTTTGAACTTCTAGTCATGAAATCTATGCAGCCTACTCAATCACTTTTTATAGCTACTGTTTACAGGCCTCCTGGGCCATATACAGCGTTCCTCACTGAGTTCCCTGAATTCCTATCGGACCTTGCAGTCATAGCAGATAATATTCTAATTTTTGGTGATTTTAATATTCACATGGAAAAGTCCACAGACCCACTCCAAAAGGTTTTCGGAGCCATCATCGACTCAGTGGGTTTTGTCCAACATGTCTCTGGACCTACTCACTGCCACAGTCATACTCTGGACCTAGTTTTGTCCCATGGAATAAATGTTGTAGATCTTAATGTTTTTCCTCATAATCCTGGACTATCGGACCACCATTTTATTACGTTTGCAATCGCAACAAATAATCTGCTCAGACCCCAACCAAGGAGCATCAAAAGTCGTGCTATAAATTCTCAGACAACACAAAGATTCCTTGATGCCCTTCCAGACTCCTTCTGCCTACCCAAGGACGTCAGAGGACAAAAATCAGTTAACCACCTAACTGAGGAACTCAATTTAACCTTGCGCAATACCCTAGATGCAGTCGCACCCATAAAAACTAAAAACATTTGTCATAAGAAACTAGCTCCCTGGTATACAGAAAATACCCGAGCTCTGAAGCAAGCTTCCAGAAAATTGGAACGGAAATGGCGTACTGTGCAGTATCGAAGAGCCCTCACTGCTGCTCGATCATCCTATTTTTCCAACTTAATTGAGGAAAATAAGAACAATCCAAAATTTATTTTTGATACTGTCGCAGAGCTAACTAAAAAGCAGCATTCCCCAAGTGAGGATGGCTTTCACTTCAGCAGTAATAAATTCATGAACTTCTTTGAGGAAAAGATCATGATCATTAGAAAGCAAATTACGGACTCCTCTTTAAATCTGCGTATTCCTCCAAAGCTCAGCTGTCCTGAGTCTGCACAACTCTGCCAGGACCTAGGATCAAGAGAGACACTTAAGTGTTTTGGTACTATATCTCTTGACGCAATGATGAAAATAATCATGGCCTCTAAACCTTCAAGCTGCATACTGGACCCTATTCCAACTAAACTACTGAAAGAGCTGCTTCCTGTGCTCGGCCCTCCTATGTTGAACATAATAAACGGCTCTCTATCCACCGGATGTGTACCAAGCTCACTAAAAGTGGCAGTAATAAAGCCTCTCTTGAAAAAGCCAAACCTTGACCCAGAAAATATAAAAAAACTATCGGCCTATATCGAATCAACCATTCCTCTCAAAAAAAATTGAAAAAGCTGTTGCACGGCAACTCACTGCCTTCCTGAAGACAAACAATGCATACGAAATGCTTCAGTCTGGTTTTAGACCCCATCATAGCACTGAGACTGCACTTGTGAAGGTGGTAAATGACCTTTTAATGGCGTCAGACCGAGGCTCTGCATCTGTCCTCGTGCTACTAGACCTTAGTGCTGCCTTTGATACCATCGATCACCACATTCTTTTGGAGAGATTGGAAACCCAAATTGGTCTACACGGACAAGTTCTGGCCTGGTTTAGATCTTATCTGTTGGAAAGATATCAGTTTGTCTCTGTGAATGGTTTGTCCTCTGACAAATCAACTGTACATTTCGGTGTTCCTCAAGGTTCCGTTTTAGAACCACTATTATTTTCACTATATATTTTACCTCTTGGGGATGTCATTCGAAAACATAATGTTAACTTTCACTGCTATGCGGATGACACACAGCTGTACATTTCAATGAAACATGGTGAAGCCCCAAAATTGCCCTCGCTAGAAGCCTGTGTTTCAGACATAAGGAAGTGGATGGCTGAAAACTTTCTACTATTAAACTCGGACAAAACAGAGATGCTTGTTCTAGGTCCCAAGAAACAAAGAGATCTTCTGTTGAATCTGACAATTAATCTTGATGGTTGTAAAGTCGTCTCAAATAAAACTGTGAAGGACCTCGGCGTTACTCTGGACCCTGATCTCTCTTTTGACGAACATATCAAGATTCTTTCAAGGACAGCTTTTTTCCATCTACGTAACATTGCAAAAATCAGAAACTTTCTGTCCAAAAATTATGCAGAAAAATGAATCCATGCTTTTGTTACTTCTAGGTTAGACTACTGCAATGCTCTACTTTCCGGCTACCCGGGTAAAGCACTAAATAAACTTCAGTTAGTGCTAAATACGGCTGCTAGAATCCTGACTAGAACCAAAAAAAAATATCATATTACTCCAGTGCTAGCTTCCCTACACTGGCTTACTGTTAAGGCAAGGGCTGATTTCAAGGTTTTACTGTTAACCTACAAAGCGTTACATGGGCTTGCTCCTACCTATCTTTCCGATTTGGTCCTGCCGTACATACCTACACGTACGCTACGGTCACAAGACGCAGGCCTCCCAATTGTCCCTAGAATTTCTAAGCAAACAGCTGGAGGCAGGGCTTTCTCCTATAGAGCTCCATTTTTATGGAATGGTCTGCCTACCCATGTGAGAGACGCAGACTTGGTCTCAACCTTTAAGTCTTTACTGAAGACTCATCTCTTCAGTAGGTCATATGATTGAGTGTAGTCTGGCCCAGGAGTGTGAAGGTGAACGGAAAGGCTCTGGAGCAACGAATCGCCCTTGCTGTCTCTGCCTGGCCGGTTCCCCTCTCTCCACTGGGATTCTCTGCCTCTAACCCTATTACAGTGGCTGAGTCACTGGCTTACTGGTGCTCTTTCATGCCATCCCTAGGAGGGGTGCGTCACTTGAGTGGGTTGAGTCACTGACGTGATCTTCCTGTCTGGGTTGGCGCCCCCCCTTGGTTTGTGCCGTGGCGGAGATCTTTGTGGGCTATACTCGGCCTCGTCGCAGGATGGTAAGTTGGTGGTTGAAGATATCCCTCTAGTGGTGTGGGGGCTGTGCTTTGGCAAAGTGGGTGGGGTTATATCCTTCCTTTTTGGCCCTGTCCGGGGGTATCATCGGATGGGGCCACAGTGTTTCCTGACCCCTCCTGTCTCAGCCTCCAGTATTTATGCTGCAGTAGTTTATGTGTCGGGGGGCTAGGGTCAGTTTGTTATATCTGGAGGACTTCTCCTGTCTTATCCGGTGTCCTGTGTGAATTTAAGTATGCTCTCTCTAATTCTCTCCTTCTTTCTCTCTCTCGGAGGACCTGAGCCCTAGAACCATGCCTCAGGACAACCTGACATGATGACTCCTTGCTGTCCCCAGTCCACCTGGCCGTGCTGCTGCTCCAGTTTCAACTGTTCTGCCTGCGGCTATGGAACCCTGACCTGTTCACCGGACGTGCTACCTGTCCCAGACCTGCTGTTTTCAACTCTCTAAAGACCGCAGGAGCGGTAGAGATACTCTTAATGATCGGCTATGAAAAGCCAACTGACATTTACTCCTGAAGTGCTGCACCCTTGACAACTACTGTGATTATTATTATTTGACCATGCTGGTCATTTATGAACATTTGAACATCTTGGCCATGTTCTGTTATAATCTCCACCCAGCACAGCCAGAAGAGGACTGGCCACCCCTCATAGCCTGGTTCCTCTCTAGGTTTCTTCCTAGGTTCTGGCCTTTCTATGGAGTTTTTCCTAGCCACCGTGCTTCTACACCTGCATTGCTTGCTGTTTGGGGTTTTAGGCTGGGTTTCTATACAGCACTTTGAGATATCAGCTGATGTACGAAGGGCTATATAAATACATTTGATATTACAGGGTAAAATCGAACCCTTTAAAATTCCTTCCGAATGACCATACTGTAGGTTGCCATGCAGCAGAAAGACTGAGTCAACACAGAAAGCTCAGGAAGTGATGGTTGGATGGTTGTTGCCATGATTATAGCTTACTGTGTATGCTAGGGACCTTATACCTGCTGCCTGCAACCTGGACTCAGGGTATACGTAATATTTTAAATGAAAATTCGTGACACTCAAATGAGTATGATATGTTACATTTGGTATGGTATTTATTAATTTGTGGATGTACATCATCCATTTCATATGATATGTTACGAATTACAATTTGTACAAAATGTTAACAATTTGCAATACCTATGATATTAAGTTACAAATTCCAATTTCTTGTGTCTAATGTTAGCTAGGTGGCTAGGTGGCTAATGTTAGCTGGGCTAGGAATTAGTGGTTAAAGGGACATTTCACCTTGGCTCTGCCACAGCATATAGTCATTACTATATTAACAACATTATGTTTTGTCCTAAACATCAAAATTATCCAAACCACAAGCTGCGCATTTTCATTTCACTGTTAGAATCGGGAAGTTTTGACTTCTTGTGTTTTCGTCTGCTCATAGTGAACCACAAATTCCGGCATTCATAATGAATACAGCTACCGCCGGTAGGTAGATGGGGCGTGTCCACAAACTTGAGTGATGGTGTTGTTTACTTTGAAACGAACAACACGGTAATCTCAGAACTTCTCCAGGCAAATTTGTTGGGGATCATTTGTTTTTCACTAACGTTTGTCATCATGTCCATGTGGTGTTCTGTGCCTGGCTGTGTAAATTACAAACATGCACGAAAACAAGTTATCTTTCACCATTCTACCTACCAGAGATCTACCCCGATGCCGCCAGTGGATTGCGGCTCTCAAGAATGATGCTTATGGTGACCAAAGACTATCAGAGGGATTTTCAGGGTGAACTGGTAATCCATTGACGACAGCTGAGAAGGGATGTGATACCATAGATTTATTCCTTCACAACAAAACAGAAGATTTTTGATTAGAGGTAATCTAACGTTAGCTAGCTTGCTAGCCTAGCTGGACTAGGTAAATTAGCTAGCTAATGTTTCAGTCCTGTAATGAACTCTGAAAACATTCAGCTAAATCATATAGCTAGCTATCATTTGGATACACACTGTCAATCCATTTCGCCTATGCCGTGGTAGTCACTGCTAGACTGGTAGCTATATTTGCACAGTAAATATGTTTGTTTATTCATTCTATCTTTTACTAACGTTAGCTAACGTAAGCTAGCAAATAAGAGTAGCTCAATCTGGTAGCCATCTATTCCACTATTCCACTGTTGTCTGGAAAACACATTCATCATTGCTACCAAATAGAAACGTTGATATAGCTAACTCACTCTCTGTGTGTTGGTAGCAATGATGACTGTGTATAAATGGTCTATGAATGATTAGTTGGTTCTAAACTGGCTAGCAATCTTACTGCCAATGTAGTTACGCTAACTAGCTAACAGCAAGCTGACAATATTGAAATGTCTATGTTAGGTGTGCTAAGGAAGCCAGTCTAATAGAGATAAATATAATAGTGTGGTGGTTGAATTGTGTATTGTTGTGTATTTTGTTGTAGGTGGTACAGATTATGATTCCACCAGCATGTGCTTCCAACCCCTAGCTATGCACAAGGTACGTTGGCAAAACACAATACAAGCTGACAGCTAAGATAGCTCAATTTATATTAAGCATGGCATAAACATGAATTGGCTAATGTTTGCATGGGTTTGTGTTATTGGGATAGAGTGAGCCTGAGGACCACAGAATACCTTCCAGACCATGTTTTTTAAATGTATTATTATAAAAAAATGTCTCACCTTTATTTAACCAGGTAGGCTAGTTGAGAACAAGTTCTCATTTGCAACTGCGACCTGGCCAAGATAAAGCAAAGCAGTTCGACACATATAACAACAACTGTCACTCCCTGACCTTAGAGAGCCGTTTTATTTCTCTATTTGGTTAGGTCAGGGTGTGATGTGGGGTGGGCATTCTATGTTTTGTGTTTCTATGTTTTGGCCGGGTATGGTTCTCAATCAGGGACAGCTGTCTATCGTTGTCTCTGATTGGGAATCATACTTAGGCAGCCTGTTTTGCCACCTTAGGTTGTGGGATGTTGTTTTTTGTTAGCTCTGTGAAGCCGTGACGTTCTGTAGGGAGAAGCTATGTCTCTAAAGAGGGAAGCTATGTCTCTATCCGGCCGTAGGCAGCTACTCTATCGTAAATACAGAATCTTATGCATTTTAAATTACCGCCCATTTGGAAAAGGAAAATGCAATAAATATTTACTCTGAGCTGCGCTTCAGTAGGTTGGTGGTAAATGAAAGGCCGTGTTGCCCAACAGAGTCCTTTGTCCTTTGAAGAATGTATCTGGTGGTAAATTGAATACGTTGTAGTAACGTCGTTGTGTGGTAGACGGGATACTCTGTCTGTTCTTCCCTAGCCCACGTTTGCAGCTGCTGTTGCTAACTCAACGGCTAGGAGGTATCACTTCTGTAGTGAATAAGAGTTCAAAGTTCATACCATTCGCAACCAAAGCTCACGCTGAGGATAGCTTCGTTCTGTAGTTATTATCTGAACCATTCTGACATCGGATCGTCATCCTAATGTACCCGGAACAGCAAGTTATTTGCCCTTTTAACGCAGAGGCTGCAGGCGTCGCGTACTTGGAACAGGAGGTTACATTTTCGTCAAGGCTTTATATAGTGGAGGGAGAAGGGTGTGTTTTCATAGTTTTATAACCCATGTCTCTTCACAGGGGCGGGCCACTGATTGAGCAGAGCCCTAACCTTATGAAAATCCAAATCTCTCATTTGGAAGCTAAAATCACATTTAATCTTTTCACCAATAATTTTATATTCAAACATTTAAATTGCCCAACAATTCCATGTGAATCTGATAACTCTAATGTGTAGACTTTCCACTGTAGAGGTTATGTCATCCTATCATTGATGAGAATGTCTCAGATGACAACCGAACTGACATCCTATTCATTAAGTACCAACCCATATGTTCAACTGGTCGGATTACCAAAATATGGTTCATTTCCCCCCACCTTCTGATGTTCCCAGAATCTCTATGTTAACCAAGGGATTTTCAAATGTCATATCAGTAGGGTAGAGAGAGGAAAAAGGGGGAAGAGGTATTTATGACTGTCATAAACCTACCACCAGGCCAACGTCATGACAGTCCCCCCATGTTGGGTTCAATCTTGTGATTAACCTGCATGCTGCAAACCAACATAAAAATGACCGTGGGTTGTCCTGGTTGTGGACCATCGTTGTGGTCCCCATCTGGTGATCGACACGGGTAGGGTTTCTGCGAATGAAGTCTGCTCCATGGCTCGGCAGCGGATGTCCAGATTGGGATCGCCGTTGCAGTCCCCCCTCTGGTGGTCGATCCGGGTAGGGTGTCTGCAAATGAAGAAGTCCGCCCCATGGCTGGGCAGCGGATGTCCGGATTGGGATCGCCGTTCCGGACCCGTCGTCTGGTCATCCAGACTGGAAGATCTGGGCAGTAACTTAGGCAGATGTTAACAACGCACACACACTCATGAAATATATCATTACATTTCCTCCCAAAATGAGCGGCGTTGTGGCACTAACTGATGGTTGTATGGGGAAGTTGTTTATGGCTCTATCACTTTCTACGTGCCGAAGAAAATGAAACAAAATGAATGAAAGCATAAAAAAATATATATATGTATTCCATCTACGTCCATGGTCTTGGCAAAATGACCCTATCATGGCATTGTCTAATGTCATATCTTTCCTAATTTGCGGGGTGTTGCTTAGGGTACTATCCTAAGTTGATAACTATATGATAAGTCTACAGCTGTAAGGCACTAGTTTTGGGCAGTCTACAGGGATGACCTATGGACCTCTGGGAAGAAAACTGGTGAGTACTGTAGCTGTAGAGTTAAAGGCCTCAAAATAAATGTTCAACTTTACTAAGGCTGGTATTTTGCTCGGACCCTTAAGTGATCCTAGCATAAATCCTAATTGGATGTTCCGTTGTGCATGTGCGTTTATGCTTACGCAAGCGCACATGTCAAGGGAAGGAAACCAAGTATTCTGGCAGATTACAACTAGCTCAGAATGAGTCTGACGTAGTCAGGTAATTTTCAGGTCAATGCCTGGAGGTCAGTCAGAATTGGTGTCGCGGGAGTCTGTAGTGGTTTTACTACCAGTCACTGTCTTCCACTATTGTAGTGGCGGTAGGTATGAAGAAGTCTACTTCATAGCTATGTTATCCACGGAGGAGCTAACCTCATGAGGGAAGTACTCTAAGTATTAGACCAGTCGTACGTGGTGTGATCATGGTTCATGACTTCTAATAACTTTTCTCCTGAAAGGAGGGTTCTATTTATTAGTGGCGTGTGTTAACCATTGGAAGAGTGCAATGGAGATTCCCTTCCCCGTGTTGCACTCTGAGTGACTCCTATGTTGCTATTATCAATAGCAATTTAACTTGTGAGGTTACTAATCCTCTTACTGAGTGTTGCTGGACTGACTGTGGTATTGGTACTGGTACTCAAGGGGTCCAGGTGTCCTACCGATTTATTCTGAAATGTTATCCTACAGGAATACATGATCAGAGCAATTTACTAGTTGTCTTGTAGTGACTACTACACATGGCAAGGAATGATTATTGTTGCCATTTGTTTTGGAGGTGGACAAGTCCACTGGACTTCCTTTACGACCAGTGTGGTACACCTCAGTACTATCTTAGATGTGTTCTAAGATAATCCCCGTCTAGGGGCCTGTCTGCTCCTCACTGTTCTCAAAGGGGAGTTTACAACTAGATTTGATTTATGCTCTGGTGGCCTCGTACGGTGTTGTCCGTAGTCTCGACCTCCCCATCGGCCTCGATAAGGCTCATCATGGGTCTGGGCTACTATTCCCCGCCTTTGTGTCTCGGGACCCCACCAGCATGTGGTGTTGGTATCCGAGGCGCAAACGAAAGGTTCGAACCCTATGTACGAGTTGTCAATGGCTACGTTATTATGAGAAGGGCTGTAACCTTTCAACCAAATCTCCTGGTGTTTGTGCTTCAACACCCTCAGTGGCTGTCGAGGTCTGTCAGTCACCACCGCGTCCGCGTGTGGCAACCTCTTCGGTACCTGCAAACTGAGACGAGGATATCGGTCTGTGATATCGCAAAGTGTTTCACCAGTGGGAGTCATCGGGTCAGTTGCTGGACTGACGCCATTAGTGTCATTGTAAGGGTTGACAGTCCCCCATAAAGCGGAATGTGTGTCATCGGAGGCAGAGTATACTTTGCGCATCGATGTTTTTCTTGCTGAGACGGCCGCAGTGCTTGCGGAAGTGTCCGAAGGAAGTTCATCTCAACTACCGTATTGCACGACTGCAAGGAGGAGGGAAGTTGCTCATTCACAGAGACAGCTGGCTCGAAATCATGAAAAGAATGTCAATCAGATTGGCTGATGGAATGTGTCGAGATATCGTAATATCTCCTTGGATCGGATTCTGCACCAAGAGGTTTCTAAACGTCTTTTCCCAAGGGATGCTTTTGACAGATACCCCTCGTGAATGACTGCGTTGCAGCTAGCGTTAGGGGAAGACGGGGTGGTCTGTGGAGAAGGTACTGTAGCCTGTGACCATACCTGGTTGGTTTTCCAATCCACCAATGGGAGTAACCGAGCCATCAAGTCTGCTCCCAGTAGCAGGGGTACAGTTTCGAGGCTGGTAACATACACAGGGTGAACGAGCGAGACGTCCTGGAAGTGTAGTTTCAGCATGACTCTCAATGTGAGAGGCGAGGTAGTCTGAGTGACCCCTCAAAGTGTAGTGTCGCATCGTTCCACTTTTAACCAACGTTTAGTTGGCTTCAAAGCCCTTTTGAGATCATCAAACAATGTTTGAGAGATGAGTGATATTGTCGCACCCGAATCAATTAGCGCATGACAAGTTAAGCAGTCCTCCAGGACTGTTTCCAGGTATGGGCGTTTCGATTTGTGTTTAGTGGACATATTCCCCACAAAGTGGAGTGGTCGTTCGCAACGACGTGATGTGTCATTTCTGTTCAAGATGGAAGCAGATCGACTTTCCAGATTTTGAGTGGGCTTGGCTTTAACGAAGCGTTTTACCTTTTTCTTCGCAACCTTTGTATCAGAGTCTATAGACAAAGCCCGTGGGCTGGTTTCTTGATCAAGCGGGCCCTGGATAGGGTCTCGAATGAGAGCGGGAGAAATTTGAACTTTAACGTCCTTGCTATGGGTGTTAATTCTTGCGGACCTGGTGTCCGGTAATTTCCCGTCTAGACCTTGTGACTTATCTTTGACCCTTTTCTCAAATTGTTCTCGCTTTAGTTCTTCCCGTAGTGAAACTTCTGGAGAACATTGGTCTACGTTTTGATCATCCTTCAACCCTTTGTTACCCTTGTGCTCTGACACTTTGTGTGGGTTGGGTGCAGGAACGTAGCGAACAGGTCGATTGTAGCGGTAGTCATGTTGATGGCGATGTACTTTACAGTTATTTTGACCGCGGAGGTTATTGGAATCATGGTTTCGTGGTAGAACCCGTTGTTGTGCGTCATCTCTCAACGCTCCAATACCTGATAATGCACCATCTAACTGGAGTGAGTGCTCCTGGTCAAACTTCAAAACCGAGTGGTCAGGGCTCTTAGCGTTGTGAGGATCTGTGTTTATTGCGCTATAACCCAATACTATATCACATGTGATTGAATATTAGCAACTGTTGGCCTGAGTGCCTGTGTGTGTGCTAGAAGTAACATTTTGCCCCAGATAGTGTGCTGAGAAGCTGTGGTTAACCTTGAGCGGGAACAGTATGCTTTCTATGCAGGTGCAAATAGCTCAAACAATGTTACAGAACTGTCTGACCTCAGTCTCTAGGGTGTGGGAGCGGAATCTACACAGCAACAGCGCTGGACATCTGGAGCGCTAGGGGGCTGGGACCAGCCTAAGCGCCTACGATAGTTTGAGCAAGTTTAAACCACGCTCAGCCTCTACTGTGATAGGCCAACGGACGGGTTGGAACTATTTCTATCACAGTATAATAACTGTTGTTTGTACACATTCCAGCTGTTCTCTGTTCTACCCTGCGAGGTGTTACAGTGAACCCGTATATACGAAAATTGCATTTACCATTTATCGCTTGAGTTTAATAAAAATACTTAAAGTATATTCGGTGACTCTGAATCACATTTTATCCTGATACCAGATTTGACTGACGCAACCCTTGACAGCGTTGCGAGCTTTCGATGCCTCAAAAGCTGTGCTTGCAAGCTCTCTGAGTTGTAAGATAGGCAGGGCCCAAGTAGGTAATGAAGGTGGGATACATGTTCGACAGAAACATTTGTTTAAATGGTAACCGGTCTTCCATTCCTGTTTCAGTGAGTAGGCCAAAGTAAGCTGAACGAAGCCTATGATAGTAAGCTTGTGGGTGTTCGTTCCGAGCTTGTTTGACCGTGTTAGCCAGTGAGCTATCGTGTTTGCGAGTCGCAGAACCACTGAATTCTAATTTCAAAGCTGTGGCAAGTTTAGCGTAGTCATTTAGCACGTGTTGCTGTTGTAGACGAATGGACCTCGTCACGTGTCTATTCGACGTTTGCTTCAACAGGTAAACCCTGTCAGAACCCGTAGCGATCGGGTAGTCACCCAACGCGTCCTCTATGTCAGCTAGGAACGTCTCAGTATCGTTTGGCTGACCTGCAACGGGGTCAAAGGTGGGCAAATTCTGGACGAGTTTGTCAAGGTATTCCGTGTCAAGCGGGCGGAGAGGGTTGGCTTCATCCTGTGGGGAAAGGGTGGTATTCTGCTGCATTGCAGAGTCCACTTGAGTGCTTAGAGTACTGATTTTGGACACGTGAGTGTCGCACTTGCTCCTTTCGGTCTCAAACTTATCTGTCATGGTTTGCAGGTCTTGAGGTCTTGAGTACGGAGCGAGAGATTCAGTGATGAGATTTCTTCCGCTTGCTTAGAAATCAAGATTTCCATCTTCATCACCCGAGTTCTCTCATCATTCATTTGGTCAGCGACTTCAATGTGTTCTGCTGATTTGTCATCCAACTTAGTCATTGTGTTCATCAGCTGATCGTCTTTGGTCTGCAGAATTTGGAGTAGAACATTGTTACCTTGTATAACGTTCGACAAAACTGCCTGCATGTTATCAAATTGCGCGCTCCTGTTTGTAGATAACTCGACAGATTTATCTAGTTTGGACTGGACTACATCGTATTTAGTTTTGGCTAAATCGAGTTGTTCCTGGAGACAACGATTTTGTTGGAGAGATTGTCCTCGTTCATCATCATAAGTATTTGCAATTACTTTTAATTGTTCAGATTTCAAACACAGTTCCTCGACTGGCAGAATGTTTTCATTTCCTGCTTTTGTCAATAGTTGCTCAGTTCTCTCCACCTGTCCCCTCATGTTAGCCATGTCTGGCAAGTGCTTCAGCTGTGCACTGTGGTATTGGACCGATGCCACATTTCTATGGCGATACATCAGTGCAAAAGTGGGGAGAACCGTCACAAAGCCTGTGTTTGATGGTTGATTTTGGAGAGCGTTCGCAATTTCGGCAGATTTTTTGCTAATGGCATAATTAGGTTTGGTATCGCTGCTGGGGTCAGAGATCAATCCTTTTATGGGTGGAGGTTCACTAATTAGCGGAGGAGTGTTGACCACCTCCTTTGATAGCTTGCACATTATTTAACAAATTTAGAGGAAAAAAATTCATTTTTTTTCAAAGTTTGGGTTTGGAATTCATTGGAAGCCGCAAAGACAGGTTTAATCTATTTATAGATGTTGACGAACCATCAGTACCGTACCAGTAATATGGAAGTTGGACGTGACTGAATTTGCAAAAGCAAATTGAATTAATTAATCAATGCCAATGATTAATCCTACCTGGGTAGGCTATCTGGGTATTAAACTTTAATTAACCTGAGATGTTGCTTCATCTAGGTTAGTTTGAAAAATGTTTACAATGTCTTTTTTAGAAAACTCATCAATTTGGATATTATTTAAAAGATCCATTTGAGAATGAAATTGCCAAATTTACACTTATTAGTTCAATTGGATAAGACATTGATATCCGTCTGGATATCATAAGTAATGACTTGAGTGTGACCTGAATAATTCTTCATGAACGAATATACTAGGGCACACTTCAGCGGTCAATGATTACACACGCTGAAATCAAATGGAACTACCCGGGGCGGGACTTCCGTTCCGCAAGGCGGAGGAATTTCAACGTGGCACAAGAAAACAAAAATGGCTATTTTCCCATGTTAGCTTTAGCATCTCGTGCAAGCTAACCCTACTTTGTGCCTGAAAATTGCAACACGTAGGATTCCCTTGGCAAGGGAAAAGTTTTACTTATAACGTATTATGTTTTCGGCGTTATTTGACAATGTTTTAACCGGAACTCGCGGCAAATAATGAAAAGCACCGTGGTCTCGCGTGGAAACGCGAGAGAGACCGATATAATTATCGCTGGTCAAGCTAATATCTCCTGAATTTCAATCGGCTGGCTCTTTGTCCTCGCTCGAGAAATTAATAATGACCGATCCTACACGCGTCTGAAACGCGCGAGGCAGAAATAGCCCTGCGTTTGGCCAAACGCTCTATTTCTCAGATTTCTATAATTAGCTTTATCAGCCCTCATTCCTTTCCTTTCCTTCCAGTTCTCTGCTGCCTGCGACTGGAACGAATTGCAAAAATCTCTGAAGTTGGAGACTTTTATCTCCCTCAACAACTTTAAAAATCTGCTATCCGAGCAGCTAACCGATCGCTGCAGCTGTACATAGTCCATCTGTAAACTACCCACCCAATTTACCTACCTCACCCCCCATACTGCTTTTATTTATTTACTTTTCTGCTCTTTTGCACACCAGTATCTCTTCTTGCACATGATCATCTGATGATTTATCACTCCAGTGTTAATCTGCTAAATTGTAATTATTCGATTTATTGCCTACCTCATGCCTTTTGCACACATTGTATATAGATTCTCTTTTTTTTTCTACCATGTTATTGACTTGTTTATTGTTTACTCCATGTGTAACTCTGTGTTGTCTGTTCACACTGCTATGCTTTATCTTGGCCAGGTCGCAGTTGCAAATGAGAACTTGTTCTCAACTAGCCTACCTGGTTAAATAAAGGTGAAATAAAAAATAAATAAAAAAATACAGAAATGTATTCGCTTACGTTACCCACTGACTGCGTCAGAACACAACATGGGGAATCTTTCCAGAGCACACACACACCCAATAATGCTTGTCTACCACTCCAAAAATGTGTATAATAAACTTGGTATATTATGTAATCTGCTTTTCAATTTTATACAGGCTGAATCAAAATGAAAGCGTCATTCTATTTTAGTTGCCTCACACGGGGCACCAATAATGTTGTGTCTTTAGCTATGCCGGATTAATTGATATGACATGCTATTCTATAAAATCCTTTCTCTGTAAGTAATATTACCTGATTGAGCTAATCATGTAAATGTAATTAACTAGAAAGTCGGGGCACCACTAAATAATATTTATAGAGCAGTTATCTTCCGAATAAACTCTTAAAGACCTAGTAATATTTTACATCAATAGCAGTCAATATTAATCGTCACCTTATTTCAGTCTCATCTGAAAGTTGTAAATCTTCACGAACCCTGGCTAACAAGTTGAATCAGCAATACAAAATTGGGTTTAATTATTTATTTACTAAATACCTAACTAATCACACAGAATTACATATACACTGTCACGTTCCTGACCTGTTTTCTCTTGTTTTGTATGTCTTTATTGGTCAGGGCGTGAGTGTTGGGTGGGCAGTCTATGTTTTCTATTTCTATGTTGGGTTTTGTGTTCGGCCTGGTATGATTCTCAATTAGAGACAGGTGTGTATCGTTTGTCTCTGATTGAGAGTCATACTAAGGCAGCCAGGGTTTCACTTGTGTTTTGTGGGTGTTTGTTTCCTGTGTTAGCGTTTGGGCCACACAGGACTGTTGCAGGTTAGTCACGTTTGTTGTTTTGTTAATTTGTTAGTGTTTGTTGGTTTGTCATTAAAATCATGAATACCTCCTACTCCGCATCTTGGTCCGATCCATGCTCCTCCTCGTCTGAGGAGGAGAACGACATTGACAGCCGTGACAGAAACACCCACCAAACCAGGACCAAGCGGATTGGAGAAGGACGGCAAGAACAAAAGCAATGGAGAGAAGAGGAATGGACATGGGAGCAAATACTCAACGGAGAAGGACCCTGGGCTAAGGTGGGAGAGAATCGCCGCTCTCGGGAGGAGAAGGAGGCAGCCACAGCCCAGGAGCGCTGGTATGAGGAGGCAGCACGTAAGAGAGGCTGGAAGCCCGAGAGGCTCACCCAAAAATTTATTGGGGGGAGGCTAAAGGGGAGTGTGGCGAAGCCGGGTTGGTTACCTGAGCCAACTCCCCGGGCTTACCGTGGAGTGAGAGGGCGTCGTACTGGTCAGACACCGTGTTATGCGGTAAAGCGCACGGTGTCCCCAGTACGCGTGCTTAGCCCAGTGCGGGCTATTCCACCTTGCCGCACTGGGAGGGCTAGGTTGGGCATCGAGCCGGATGTCATGAAGCCGGCCCAACGTATCTGGCCTCCAGTACGTCTCCTCGGGCCGGCGTACATGGCACCAGCCTTACAGGTGGTGTCCCCGGTTCGCCTGCATAGCCCAGTGCGGGCTATTCCACCTCGCCGCACTGGCAGGGCTACGGGGACCATTCAACCTGGTAAGGTTGGAGAGGCTCGGTGCTCAAGAGCGCGTGTCCTCCTTCACGGTCCGGCATATCCGGCGCCACCTTCCCGCCCCAGCCCAGTACCACCAGTGCCTACACCACGCACCAGGCTTCCAGTGCATCTCCAGAGCCCTGTTCCTCCTCCCCGTACTCGCCCTGAGGTGCGTGCCCTCAGCCCGGTACCTCCAGTTCCGGCACCACGCATCAGGCCTATTGTGCGTCTCAGCCGGCCAGAGTCTGCCGTCTGCCCAGCGGTGCCTGAACTGCCCGTCTGCCCAGCGGTGCCTGAACTGCCCGTCTGCCCAGCGCCGTCTGAGCCATCTGTCTGCCCAGCGCCGTCTGAGCCATCCGTCTGCCCAACGCCGTCTGAGCCATCCGTCTGCCCAACGCCGTCTGAGCCATCCGTCTGCCCAACGCCGTCTGAGCCATCTGTCTGCCCAACGCCGTCTGAGCCATCCGTCTGCCCAACGCCGTCTGAGCCATCTGTCTGCCCAACGCCGTCTGAGCCATCTGTCTGCCCAACGCCGTCTGAGCCATCCGTCTGCCACGAGCCATTAGAGCCGCCCGTCTGTCCCGAGCCGTTAGAGCCGTCCGTCAGTCAGGAGCCGCTAGAGCCGTCCGTCAGTCAGGAGCTGCCAGAGCCGCCAGCCAGTCAGGAGCTGCCAGAGCCGCCAGCCAGTCAGGAGCTGCCAGAGCCGCCAGCCAGTCAGGAGCTGCCAGAGACGCCAGCCAGTCAGGAGCTGCCAGAGACGCCAGCCAGTCAGGAGCTGCCAGAGACGCCAGCCAGTCAGGAGCTGCCAGAGACGCCAGCCAGTCAGGAGCTGCCAGAGATGCCAGACAGTCATGAGCTGCCCTACGGTCATGAGCTGCCCTCCGGTCGTGAGCTGCCCTCCGGTCGTGAGCTGCCCTCCAGTCGTGAGCTGCCCTCCAGTCGTGAGCTGCCCTCCAGTCGTGAGCTGCCCTCCAGTCGTGAGCTGCCCTCCAGTCGTGAGCTGCCCTCCAGTCGTGAGCTGCCCTCCAGTCGTGAGCTGCCCTCCAGTCGTGAGCTGCCCTACAGTCGTGAGCTGCCACCCAGTCATGAGCTGCCACCCAGTCATGAGCTGCCACTCAGTCCGGAGCTGCCACTCAGTCCGGAGCTGCCCCTTATCCCGGAGCTGCTGCCCCTTATCCCGGAGCTGCTGCCCCTTATCCCGGAGCTGCTGCCCCTTATCCCGGAGCTGCTGCCCCTTATCCCGGAGCTGCTGCCCCTTATCCCGGAGCTGCTGCCCCTTATCCCGGTGCTGGCCCTTATCCCGATGCTGCCCCTTCATTTAGGTGGGTTGAGTTGGAGGGTGGTCATTGGGAGGGGGATACGGAAGCGGGGAGTGACTATGGTGGGGTGGGGACCTCGCCCAGAGCCTGAGCCACCACCGTGGTCAGATGCCCACCCAGACCCTCCCCTAGACTTTGTGCTGGTGCGCCCGGAGTTTGCACCTTAATGGGGGGGTTATGTCACGTTCCTGACCTGTTTTCTCTTGTTTTGTATGTCTTTATTGGTCAGGGCGTGAGTGTTGGGTGGGCAGTCTATGTTTTCTATTTCTATGTTGGGTTTTGTGTTCGGCCTGGTATGATTCTCAATTAGAGACAGGTGTGTATCGTTTGTCTCTGATTGAGAGTCATACTAAGGCAGCCAGGGTTTCACTGGTGTTTTGTGGGCGTTTGTTTCCTGTGTTAGCGTTTGGGCCACACAGGACTGTTGCAGGTTAGTCACGTTTGTTGTTTTGTTAATTTGTTAGTGTTTGTTGGTTTGTCATTAAAATCATGAATACCTCCTACTCCGCATCTTGGTCCGATCCATGCTCCTCCTCGTCTGAGGAGGAGAACGACATTGACAGCCGTGACATACACAGAATGAATCATACCTTGATTACAAATTATGTCATAAAGGAAAAGGTCCCTAGTGGACGGAACAGATATGACAGCTGGTTACACAAAGAACGGGGGTTGGGTTTGAGTGAAAGAGCGGGAAGACTGGAGAACAAAGGGAGAAGCTATGTCTCTATCTGGCCGTAGGCAGCTACTCTATCGTAAATACAGAATCTTATGCATTTTAAATTACCGCCCATTTGGAAAAGGAAAATGCAATAAATATTTACTAGGTTGGTGGTAGATGGAAGGCCGTGTTGCCCAACAGAGTTCTTTGTCCTTTGAAGAATGTTTCTGGTGGTAAATTGGATACGTTGTAGTAACGTCGTTGTGTGGTAGACAGAATACTCTGTCTGTTCTTCCCTAGCCCACGTTTGCAGCTGCTGTTGCTAACTCAACGGCTAGGAAGTATCACTCCTGTAGTGAATAAGAGTTCAAAGTTCATACCATTCGCAACCAAAGCTCACGCTGAGGTTAGCTTCATTCTGTAGTTATTATCTGAACCATTCTGATATCGGATTGTCAACCTAATGTACCCGGAACAGCAAGTTATTTGCCCTTTTAACGCAGAGGCTGCAGGCGTCGCGTACTTGGAACAGGAGGTTACATTTTCGTCAAGGCTTTATATAGTGGAGGGAGAAGGGTGTGTTTTCATAGTTTTATAACCCATGTCTCTTCACAGGGGCGGGCCACTGATTGAGCAGAGCCCTAAACTTATGAAAACCCAAATCTCTCATTTGGAAGCTAAAATTACATTTAATCTTTTCACCAATAATTTTATATTCAAACATTTAAATTGCCCAACAATTCCATGTGAATCTGATAACTCTAATGTGTAGACTTTCCACTGTAGAGTTTGTCATCCTATCATTGATGAGAATGTCTCAGATGACAACCGAACTGATATCATATTCATTAAGTACCAACCCATATGTTCAACTGGTCGGATTACCAAAATAGAGGAAAAAGGGGGGGAGAGGTATTTATGACTGTCATAAACCTACCCCCAGGCCAACGTCATGACATTGGCGACGTAATTACAATATAGCAATTAAACACTGGAATTGTATAATGTGCAGAAGATGAATGTGCAAGTAGAGATACTGGGTGCAAAGGAGCAAGATAAATAAATAAATACAGTATGGGGATGAGGTAGATTGGATGGGCTATTTACAGATGAGCTATGTACAGGTGCAGTGATATGTGAGCTGCTCTGACAGCTGGTGCTTAAAGCTAGTGAGGGAGGTAAGAGTCTTGTAGACATGTATTTGTGTTGTGTTTTGAGAATCTGCAGAGAGAAGAGTGAGGTGGTTTTGTCATTACTGTAGTCTTGATTTTATACCTTTCAGTTTCTGTTCCACAATCTTGGTGTGCTCCATAACCGCAAGGTGTGTCCGCTCCCTCATGCTTGTGTAGCGCTTTGGGTTATTTTTTAGCAGGGCACTGTGGAAGAACTCCAGATAACCTCAGTTTTACAAAGAGAAAATGTAAAAAGAGAAAAGGGGTAGACTAAATTGATTACACACTACATCCAAAATTAAATCTAGAATTGGCTTCCTATTTCGCAACAAAGCATCCTTCACTCATGCTGCCAAACATACCCTCGTAAAACTGACTATCCTACCGATCCTTTACTTCGGCAATGTCATTTACAAATCAGCCTCCAACTCTCTACTCAACAAATTATATACCCATATACTACCCACCACTGCGACCTGTATGTTCTCGTTGGCTGGCCCTCGCTACATATTCATCGCCAAACCCACTGGCTCCAGGTCATCTATAAGTCTCTGCTAGGTAAAGCCCCACCTTATCTCAGCTCACTGGTCACCATAGCAGCACCCACCTGTAGCACACGCTTCAGCAGGTTTATCTCACTGGTCACCCCCAAAGCCAATTCTTCCTTTGGCTGCCTCTCCTTCCAAATCACTGAAGCTGGAGACTTTAAGCATCAGGTGTCAGAGCAGCTTACCGATCACTGTACTAGACACAGTCAATCTGTAAATAGCCCAACTACCTCATCCCCGTATTTGTCATGGCCGTCGTAGGGAGGACACCAAGGCGCAGCGTGGTAAGCGTACATTCTTCTTTATTTAAAGGATGAACACTGAACAAAACGAACAAAATAACAAAACTAACCGTGAAGCTAATATGGCTAGTGCAGACAGGCAACTAAACATAGAATAAGACCCCACAAAACCAAAAGGGAAAATGGCAACCTAAATATGATCCCCAATCAGAGACAACGATAAACAGCTGCCTCTGATTGGGAACCAATTCAGGCCACCATAGACATACATATGCCTAGACTTACCAACACCCCTAGACATACAAAAAACCCTAGACAATACAAAACAAGCATATCCACCCTCGTCACACCCTGACCTAACCAAAATAATAAAGAAAACATAGATAACTAAGGTCAGGGCGTGACAGTATTGTTATTTAAGTTGTTAATGAAGATAAGCCTCGGGCTGTTAATGGCTTGTTCCTTGTTGGAGAGCAATTCATGAGTAAGGATGTTTTTTTGGGAGACCCGTTTGCTGTAACGGAGATGGTGAGGAATGCATTGGAGGCAGTCAGAGTGGCCAGGACTGGTATGATGTTAATTTTATGTGTGTCAGAAGAGCAAAAGGAGTGTGCATTGTGCCTCTCAAAAATATATATGAAAGTGGTTTGCTATGATTTTCTGAATAGGGCACTGACAAAAGGTGTTATCTCTAGCATCTCCTTATATACTGTGGTTTTGGTTTAGCCAGGACATAGTTGATGTTTAGCCAGGAGTAGTTGATGCACATAACTTGAACCACATGGTAGATGGAAAGAAGAAGGAAAGTCTATTGGTTTTACTGTCGTTTGATGAAGAGTTTCTCCAGACACATGTGCCTTCAGAAAGTATTCATACCCCTTGACTTAATCCACATTTTGTTGTTTTACAGCATGAATTCAAAATGGATTCAATATTTATTTTTTCTCACCCATCTACACACAATACTCTATAATGACAAAGTGAAAACATGCTTTTAGAAATACAGAAATATCTCATTTACATAACTATTCACATCCCTGAGTTAGAATCACCTTTGGCAGTGATTACAGCTGTGAGTCTTTCTGGGTAAGTCTCTCTCTAAGAGCTTTGCACACCTGGATTGTACAATACTTGCAACATTATTCTTTAAAAAAATATTCAAGCTCTGTCAAGTTGGTTGTTGATCATTGTTAGACAGCCATTTTCAGCCCGGTGGGTGAATGGAGAAAAATAAGAATGTCTGTCGCTCTTGTTGTTTTTTGATGAATGGCAAATACCTACGCATGTGAAGCTTGGTTATATAAGATACGTGGTAAGAGCTTTCATCCCCAAACCACTGCAGTGTAAGAATTGTAAAGGATTAGGCCATGTTTCAAGTGTGTGCAGATGGACAGAGTATACTGATGAATGGTGTTTAGAAGGACGACGATGTTGCAAAAGTGGTGTGGATCATGATCCCAAATTCCTGGAGTGCCCTGTAAGGGTGAAGGAGATTGAGGTGGCAAAAGTTACAGCGGTAAATCGAATCTCCTATGTGGAGGCACTGCATCACAGCGATAGCTGTGCAACTAGAGATCCTGGTTCGTGTCATAGCTGGACGCAACTGGGAGACCCATGGTGCGGCGCACAATTGGCCCAGCGCCGTCTGGGTTAGGGGAGGGTTTGGCTGGCAAGGATGTTCTTGTCCCATTGTGCTCTAGCGACTCCTGAGGTAGGCCCGGACGCAATGCACGCTGACACGGTCGCCAGGTGTATGGTGTTTCCTCTGACACATTGGTGTGGTTGGCTTCCGGGTTATGTGGGCATTGTGTCAAGAAGCTGTGCGGCTTGGCTGGGTTGTGTTTCGGAGGATGCACAGCTCTCAACCTTCGCCACTGCCGAGTCCGTATGGGAGTTGCAACGATGGGACAAGACTGTAACTACCAATTGGTTACCATGAAAAATGGCTAAAAAAAAAATGTCAAGGGTGAATTGTGTGGCATTCAAAGAAGTCTAAGAAACTGGACATTATTGTGGCTGCGGCAAAAATGTTTATGGGACTTAAGAATTTTAAGTCTGAAGACTTGCAAGGCGCCGGAAGACCTGCCTTTCCAGATTCCCCTTGAGCCATTGTAGGGATCAGATCTGTTAGATTATTTAACATAAAAGTTTATTTATTTATTTTATTCAAACATTTTTTGTAGTTTTTTAGTAGTTTGTTCCGTTTTTGGGGAATCCTGTTTCCATCCCGCACAGTAGGTGGCGGGATACACATTCAATTGTGCGATCACCAATATACAATAGAAGTAGAAGAGGTCTGGGGAAGCATGGTGCTGCAGAAAGTTTTGTGGATTGAACTTTGTTATCCGGGGGTTCCCCAGGTAACGAGGGGAATGGTGTCCCTTGAAAGAAAGAGATGTATGTTAGGGGAAGTACAATATTATCAAAAGGAGACATATTCTTGGAATAGAGCGGAGGAATCGAGGGGAAAAGAGAGGCAGAGGAGGTTGAAGAGAGAGAGGGAGGAAGCGGGTGATCTTGAATCGGTTAAAGATGTTGGGAAATCTTGTAGATGGTTTGTTAAAGAAGAATGGTAGAAAGTGTAACAGAGTGAGTTGTATGCCGGATCGAAGACAGGATGAGAAATGGAAGTGAGTGAGGGCAAATTATCGGAGGTGGTAGGTGTGGTAAAGTTCTCAGAGCCCGAGGCTTGCACCGAGGGTCAGGATAAAGATGAGTCCATCAAACAAATGGGGACGAGATGTGAATTGTTTTGCTCTCAAGAAAATTGTGCCATTGAAAGGAGTGATGACTGGGGTAGTGGTAAAAGTGAAAGTTTACCAACTGAAGGGGAAGATTCCTTGTGTTTGTGATGCTCGTCGTTCGGTGCGACGCAGACAGGGTGGCGTAAGTGGTGAAACAGAAGAGTTGTTGTCTGTTCTTTTGTGTTTTGATGTTGAATCTTTGCCTGACAAAATTATGTTAGGATATTTAAGCCATCTCGTACAAGCTTTTGTGCCGAACACATTATGTTGTTGCAGGTGTCAAGCTTATGGGCATGTGGCAGCAGTGTGTAGGAGGGAGGATCCTAGGTGTGAGAAGTGTACAGAAGGGCATGAAACAAAGGAATGTGTAGCATTGGGGAAAGAAGCGTTATGCGTTAATCGTAAGGGTGCCCATGGGGCTGGAGATCAGAAATGTCCGGTGCGAGAGAGGCAGGTTAAGCTTTCCAGGGTTAGAGTAGTGCAGTAAGAGGCCACGGGGGAGGTTGAGGCGGACAACAACTATGGTGAAGTGGGGTCCACGTCCCGCGCCAGAGCCGCCACCGCGGACAGACGCCCACCCAGACCCCCCCCTATAGGTTCAGGTTTTGCGGCCGGAGTCCGCACCTTTGGGGGGGGGGGGTACTGTCACGTTCTGACCTTTATTTCCTTTGTTTTGTCTTTATTTAGTATGGTCAGGGCGTGAGTTGGGGTGGGCAGTCTATGTGTGTTTTTCTATGTTGGGGTTTTGTGTTCGGCCTGGTATGATTCTCAATCAGAGGCAGCTGTCAATCGTTGTCCCTGATTGAGAATCATACTTAGGTAGCCTGGGTTTCACTTTTGGTTTGTGGGTGTTTGTTTCCATGTCAGTGTTTGTCGCCACACGGTACTGTTTCGTTTGATCATCGTTTATTGTTTTTGTTCCTGTGTTCAGTTTTTGGGATTTATATTAAAGACATGAACACTTACCACGCTGCGCTTTGGTCCGATCCTTCTACCACCACAGACGATCGTTACAGATAGGCCAACAAGTGATATGTACTTCAGTAATATTGGATTTTTAGCGTATATAGCAATGGTTATCAACCATACTGCAGGGATGGAACTTAAATCGCAGAAAATGTAGGTTGTGGTGGCAGCTGCAGAAAATAATTTGGGTGTACAAGACTTGATGTCTGAAGCGTTACAGGGTGTGCTGAGTGGTGGTGTCCCATTCTTTCAGGCTGTTAGCCTGAGGTAGGACTAGATATATTTAAATAGTGGAGTAGGGTGTTGGGTTTTTAATGAGTGTAGGGTTAGATAGAGTATTTGTTGATATATTTCCTTTTCATTTAAAAAAAATAGTCTAGTAGGTGGCGGTAATGCAACTTTTCTTAGACCTAGCAAGATGGCGCTGACAGAGATGGTCGCCTCGCTTCAGGTCCTTAGGAAACTATGCAGTAATTCGTTTTTTTATGAATTATGTGGCAAAGAAGGGGGTCGAGTGATAAATGGCAGATATGTGAGAGCAGAACTAATAAACGGACTCTGCCCGAGCACTAAAATGGCCACCCCGATCAGAACTACAGATCACAAAATGGCCGACTGCCAAAACGACAAGTCCCAGAAGCAAGGGGAAACATCAGAAGGTGGAGCCGACACACAGATAAAGGGTCAAGAAAAACCAAGAAGAGGAAGAGAGGGCTGGAAGGATCTATGAACTGTAGAGAAAGAGACAATAGATATTGGCTGGATTTACCGTGTATGAGCTGGACTGTTTTGGATTTACCTGTTGGACCTGGACCTACCGGGAACCCGATTCGTGTACCGAACCCTGCTATCCTTGACCTTGCCTACAACCTGGGTGGACCAGGACGGAGAAACAAACACACAGGTACTGTCCTGTTCGAAATAACTCTCAATCTGGGGTAATTTGGTGACAGTTTCCCACTTAATTTGTGACAAACGCTCATAACCTTGAAGAGGTTTGCCACACGTGGTGGAGAAATGTGGGCAAATGGACTAACCATTCTGCTGGTTAGGTTAAACAAAAAATCACTCCAAAGAGGAGTCAAGTTTCTGACATTGTTAGCCCAGAAAATCTCAAGTGTTATTACATACAGCCGGGAAGAACTATTGGATATAAAAGCGACGTCAACTTACCAACATTACGACTAGGAATATGACATTCCCGAAGCGGATCCTTTGTTTGGAACTCCACCCTGGACATGGGATCTAATCCCAGAGGCCGACCCAAAACAATGCGGTCGCCGCAAGAGAGGCAAACTGAACGGCCTACTGATCAGACTTAGAAGGTGAGCACACCATCCACCGCTTCCGAGCATATTACTCGCCAATGTCCAATCTCTAGACAACAAGGTGGACGAAATTAGGGCACGAGTTGCCTTCCAGAAAGACATCAGAGATTGTAACATTCTCTGTTTCACGGAAACCTGGCTCACTCGGGATATGTTGTCAGAGTTGGTACAGCCACCTAGTTTCTTCATGCATCGCGCCAACAGAGACAAACATATTTCTGGTAAGAAGAAGGGCGAGGGTGTATGGCTTATGATTAACGACTCATGGTGTAATGACAACAACATACAGGAACTCATGTCCTTTTGTTCACCTGACCTAGAATTCCTTACAATCAAATGCCGACCGCATTATCTCCCAAGAGAATTCTCTTCGATTATAGTCACAGCCGTGTATATCCCCCTCAAGCAGATACTTCGACGGCACTGAAAGAACTTCACTGGACTCTATGTAAACTGGAAACCATATATCCTGAGGCTGCATTTATTGTGGCTGGGGTTTTAAAAAACGCTAATCTGAGAACAAGGCTTCCTAAATTCTATCAGCATATCGAATGCGCGACACGAGCTGGTAGCATTCTGGAACATTGCTACTTTAACTTCCGTGATGCATACAAAGCCCTCCCCCGCCCTCCCTTCGGCAAATCTGACCATGACTCCATTTTGTTGCTCCCATCCTATATGCAGAAACTAAAACAGGAAACGCCCGTGCTCAGGTTTATCCAACGCTGTTCTGACCAATCGGATTCCACGCTTCAAGATTGCTTCGATCACGTGGACTGGGATATGTTCCGGGTAGCCTCAGACAACAACATTGACGTATACGCTGACTTGGTGAGCGAGTTAATTAGCAAGTGCATCAGAGATGTTGTACCCACTGTGACTATTAAAACCTTCCCAAACCAGAAACTGTGGATTGATGGCAGCAGTCGTGCAAAACTGAAAGTGCTAACCACTGCTTTTAATCATGGCAAGGTGACTGGAAATATGACCGAATACAAACAGTGTAGTTATTCCCTCCGCAAGGCAATCAAACAAGCAAAGCGTCAGTATAGAGACAAAGTAGAGTCACAAACATGAGACATATGTGGCAGGGTCTACAGTCAATCACGGATTACAAAAAGAAATCCAGCCCGGTTGCGGACATCAACGTCTTGCTCCCAGACAAATGAAACAACTTTACTCGCTTTGAGGACAATACAGTGCCACTAACACGGCCCGCTACCAAAGCCTATGGGCTCTCCTTCACCGTGGCCAACGTGAGTAAAACATTTAAGCATGTTAACCCTCGCAAGACTGCCGGCCCTGACGGCATCCCTAGCCACGTCCTCAGAGCATGCGCAGACCAGCTGGCTGGTGTGTTTATGAACATATTCAATCAATCCCTATCCCAGTCTGCTGTCCCCACATGCTTCAAGATGGCCACCATTGTTCCTGTTCCCAAGAAAGCTAAGGTAACTGAACTAAATGACTATCGCCCCATAGCACTCACTTCTGTCATCATGAAGTGCTTTGAGTGACTAGTCAAGGATCAGATCACGTCCACCCACCTGATACCCTAGACCCACTCCAATTTGCCTACCGCCCCAATAGGTCCACAGACGACGCAATCGCTATCACACTGCACTATCCCATCTGGACAAGAGGAATACCTATGTAAGAATGCTGTTCATTGACTACAGCTAAAATTTTAACACCATAGTACCCTCCAAACTCGTCAATAAGCTCAAGACCCTGGGTCTCGACCCCACCCTGTGCAACTGGGGCCTGGACTTTCTGACAGGCCACCCCCAGGTGGTGAAGGTAGGAAACAATATCTCCACTTCACTGACCCTCAACACTGAGGCCCCACAAGGGTGCATTCTCAGCCCTCTCCTGTACTCCCTGTTCACCCACGACTGCGTGGCCATGCACGCCTCCAACTCAATCATCAAGTTTGCAGATGACACTACAGTGATAGGCTTGATTACCAACAACGACGAGACGGCCTACAAGGAGGAGGTGAGGGCCCTCGGAGTGTGGTGTCAGAAAAATAACCTCTCACTCAACATCAACAAAACAAAGGAGATGATCGTGGACTTCAGGAAACAGCAGAGGGAGCACCCCCCCTTTCACATCGACGGGACAGTAGTGGAGAAGGTGGAAAGTTTTAAGTTCCTGGGCATACACATCACGGACAAACTGAATTGGTCCACCCACACAGACAGCGTGGTGAATAAGGCGCAACAGTGCCTCTTCAACCTCAGGAGGCAGAATAAATTTGGCTTGTCACATAAACACTCACAAACTTTTACAGATGCACAATCGAGAGCATCCTGTCGGGCTGTATCACCACCCGGTACGGCAACTTCACCGCCGTCAACCGCAAGGCTCTCCAGAGGGTAGTGCGGTCTGCACAACGCATAACCGGGAGCAAACTACCTGCCCTCCAGGACACCTACAGCACCCGATGTCACAGGAAGGCCAAAAAGATCATCAAGGACAACAACCACCCGAGCCACTTCCTATTCACTCTGCTATCATCCAGAAGGCGAGGTCAGTACAGGTGCATCAAAGCTGGGACCGAGAGACTGAAAAACAGCTTCTATCTCAAGGCCATCAGACTGTTAAACAGCCTTCGCTAACATAGAGGCTGCTGGCAACATACAGACTCAAATCTCTGGCTACTTTAATAAATGGATTTAATAAAGGCATCATTAGTCACTTTAAATAACGCCACTTTAATAATGTTTACATATCCTACATTACTCATCTCATATGTATATACTGCATTCTATATCATCTACTGCATCTTGCCTATGCCGCACATCCATCGCTCATCCATATCTACATATTCTTATTCATCCCTTTACATTTGTGTGTATAAGGTAGTCGTTGTGAATTTGTTAGATTACTTGTTAGATATTACTGCACTGTCGGAACTAGAAGCATAAGCATTTCGCTACACTCGCATTAACATCTGCTAACCATGTGTATTTGACCAATAAAATGTGATTTGATTTGGATGCCAACTGCCTTTAAACCTCATCAAGAAGAAGAACAACATGGTGCTGCAATTGTGGTGGGATTCAGAGCTTCTGAGTAGTAGCTAGGATCAAGGTCTGTCACGCATGTCTCCTTTGCAGAGACAGTGCAAATAGCTGATGCAGTGGATGCCCTGCAGCCTGAGAATGAAGGTGTTAAAGGAGGTTAATTTTGTTGTTTGTATTGCCCAAGGGATAGATTGTACTGGCCAAACGAAGAATAATAATACAAAAAAAACATTTCAGGGAATACTGACTAACTATGTTCGCCCCTCACAAGGCCCCAGAGCCTGTGTAGGTATCTGGGTAAATTTTTGAAAAAGGCTAAGCATTTTTGTTTACGTTTTTTTAATATGAGTATGTTTTTCACCTACCCTACCCTACCTTTTTTTGCGATAAAGTTTCCCAGTTTTCACCCCAATCAGCAGGTGGCGGCAATACACCTCATAGGATGTAGTCTGCCATAAACCCCCACAGAAGAAGATGCAGAAGAAGCTGAAAAACAAGTTCGCATCGCAGACATTCGGTTTCAGGGCGCATAATCTGCAGCTGCATGCGTTTTTGTTTTTGCTGAGCTTTTATTTTGAAGAGCTTTAACCTGATGTAGTGATTTGACGTCAGATCCGCGCAATCCATCACCAACCACTCCACATGTGAAATCATGTCGAAGGCCAGAAGTGCGTAAATACATAAATGTTATTTGACTTTTATAGTTTAAACATTTAATCAACATTGTAGCTAGGTTGATGTGTAACTTATTTTATTGTTGTGGGTTTTGCAGAACAAAAGCGAGTGAAAGTACTTTTCCAAGGAAAACAAAAGGTATGTTTAGCTAGCCTGCTTGCTACTCAGAACGTTAGCTATATTGTAACGTTATAACTAACAATATGTTATTTATAGTCGAACAATTTGCAACAGATTATATTTTAGAACAGTGTGCTGCAAGCCATAATGTTGAATACAATATAATTTTGATTTCACTTGCGTCGCTGGTGAGTATAGTAGTAATACACAAGATATGCTAATTGCGGCGAATAGCTAACGTTAGCCTGTTGTAACCACATTGGATACAACTGCCAGGCAGCTGACCCCATTTTGGCGAATACTGTACAACATGGATTGCTACAACTTAAGAAAACCTCAGTTTTTGACAAAAACATAGCAAATGACCTGAGAAAGGTCTCTGCAGCCCAATATAATACCTTTGTCCGACTCAGTGTGAAGTAGACGGGGCGGCTGGTAGGCGAGTGGACTAGTAACTGAAAAGGTTACAGGAACGAGTCCCCGAGCTGACAATGTAAAAAATCTGTCGTTCTGCCCCTGAACAAGGCATTTAACCCACTGTTCCTAGGCCGTCATTGGAAATTCGAATTTGTTCTTAACTGACTTGCCTAGTTAAATAAAGGTTAAAAAAATGTTGCACTGTACACATTTTGTATACTGTAACCAACTAGTTATAGCTTAACTAACTATAGTTTAGCTACTTATGTTATGTTAACGTCGGTGGCCATATCTCATTGGAGTTTTAATTTCAATTGGAGGGGAAAGATGGACAACAGACTCAAGGAGGGAAAATGCATTCAGAGCTGTCCATTGCACGCCATCCCAAAGAGTATGGAAAACCAGAAGAAATCCGGAAGAAAAGGGTGAACCATGATATACATGTATTTTTATTACTGTTAATTTATGTCATGACAATAGCACAATTCTTCTGGTTTGGCAATTGATTTATAGGTATTTAAAATGTGTTGCTCTCTTTGCCATGGTCAGCTTCAGGAGCTCCAAGAAAAGCAGAGGTTGTCAAGAGAACGGGAGCAGATGAAGAGGAGAAGTCTGGACAGTTTTCAGAGAGATATTCTAGAGCGACAAAGAGCGTTTGAGCAGAGGGTAATTTAACTATTGTAGGTTATAGAAAGAGCAGCTCTCCCAATGCTGTTTTTCTCATTAAATGAGAAAGCTTGTCATGAGTGTTTTTGTGTTCTCTTATTGCAGGAAACTGAGATGCAGAGTTTAGAGAAGCATGTCAATTTTGAAAATGAGAATTCAAGAAAGGCGTACTACAGGGAATTCAAAAAGGTAACTTTTCTTTATCGAGTCCAATTGTCTGTGAGTATGCACAGTAGCACGTGTGTAACAATTTGCAGTATTGCACTTGAGTGATACCCATTTATTTACATTACATTTCTGTACCAGTAAGCTGATCTTTTAGAGAAGGGTACCTGTGTGTGGTACTTATAATTTATATTATAACAATGTGTTGTATTCCCTGTTCTGTATAAAAGGTGGTTGAGGCCTCTGATGTGATTCTGGAGGTTCTGGATGCCCGTGACCCTCTTGGCTGCCGTTGTCCTCAGGTGGAGCAGGCTGTCATTCAGAGCGGCACTGACAAGAAAATAGTCCTAGTGCTTAACAAGATTGGTGAGTGTGTGAGAGATTCATTAATATGCATAGTTTTATACATTAGAAAGCATTGTGCCATATTATCTTTAACTGACAAACATGTCTTTCCACTGTACTCTTAGACCTGGTGTCCAAGGAGATTGTGGAGAAATGGATCAAGTATCTTCGCAATGAATTTCCCACTTTGGCTTTCAAAGCCTCAACGCAACAACAGAACAAGAATTTGGTGAGTCAGACTATTCAGAAGGGCATATGTAGAACATGGACAGGATAGTTTAACGAAATCAATTTAAGTTACATAAAATATTTGTTTTACTGTCAAGCAATAAGGACCTATGTACTAGATGAAAACTGAATAAACTTTTTTCAGTTAGGATCTAGTAACTATACTTATGTTTTCTATTTGCAGAAGCGAAGCAATGTACCTGTTACCCAGGCCACCGCTGAGCTCCTAGGTAGCAGTGCCTGTGTGGGTGCGGAATGCTTGATGAAACTTTTGGGGAACTACTGCCGCAACCTGGACATTAAGACAGCCATCACTGTTGGCGTGGTTGGTGGGTACATTTTAAATGTACATTTTAGTCATTTAACAGACGCTGTTATCCAGAGCTTCTTCAAATCAAAATGTATTTGTCACATGCGCCGAATACAACCGGTGTAGACCTTACAATGAAATAATTACTTAAAAGCCCTTAACCAACAATGCAGATATAAGAAAATACCTGCCAAAAAGTAAGAGATAAGCATAACAAATCCTTAAAGAGCAGCAGTAAATAACAAATGCGGGGCTATATACAGCGGGTACCGGTACAGAGTCAATGTGCGGAGGCACCGGTATTGAGGTAATATGTACATGTAGGTAGTGTTATTAAAGTGACTATGCATAGATAATAAACAGTAGCAGCAGTGTAGAAGGGTGGGGGGGGGGAAATGCAAATAGTCTGGGTAGCCATTTGATTAGCTGTTCATGAGTCTTATGGCTTAGGGGTAGAAGCTGTTTAGAAGCCTCTTGGACCTAGACTTGGCGCTCCGGTACCACTTGCCGTGCGGTAGCAGAGAGAACAGTCTGACTAGGGTGGCTGGAGTCTTTGACAATGTTTTAGGGCCTTCTTCTGACCCTGCCTGGTATAGAGGTCCTGGATGGCAGGAATCTTGGCCCCGGTGATGTACTGGGCCATACACACTACCCTCTGTAGTAGAGGTCGACCGATTAATTAGGGCCGATTTCAAGTTCTCATAACAATCGGTAATCTGCATTTTTGGACGCCGATTACATTGCATTCCACGGGGAAACTGCGTGGCAGACTGACCACCTGTTATGCGAGTGCAGCAAGGAGCCAAGGTAGGTTGCTTGCTAGCATTAAACTTATCTTATTAAAAAACAATCAATCTTCACATAATCACTAGTTAACTACACATGGTTGATATTTATAGGTTAACTAGCTTGTCCTGCGTTGTATATAATCAATGCGGTGCCTGTTAATTTATCATCAAATCACAGCCAACTTCGCCAAGCGGGGGATGTTTTAACAAAAGGGCATTCGCAAAAAAAGCACAATCGTTGCACGAATGTACCTAACCATAAACATCAATGCCTTTCTTAAAATCAATACACAGAAGTTAATTTTTTTTAACCTGCATATTTAGTTTAAATAAATTAATGTTAGCAGGCAATATTAACTAGGGAAATTGTCAACAGTTTGGGCCGCCTGGCTCGTTGCAAACTAATTTGCCAGATTTTTACATGATTATGACTTAACATTAAAGGTTGTGCAATGTAACCTCAATATTTAGACTTGGGGTTGCCGCCCGTTTCAATAAATACGGAACGGTTCCGTATTTCACTGAAAGAATAAACGTTTTGTTTTCGAAATGATAGTTTACGGATTTAACCATATTAATGACCAACGGCTCGTATTTCTGTGTTTATATTATAATTAAGTCTATGATTTGATAGAACAGTCTGACTGAGCAGTGGTAGGCGGCAGCAGGCTCGTAAGCATTCAAACTTTACTGCGTTTTCCAGCTGCTCTTAGCAATGCTTGCTTCACAGCGCTGTTTATGATTTCAAGCCTATCAACTCCTGAGATTAGGCTGGCAATAGTAAAGTGCCTATTAGAACATCCAATAGTCAAAGGTATATGAAATACAAATGGTATAGAGAGAGATGGTAGACTAGTCTTAATTCCTATAATAACTACAACCTAAAACTTCTTAACTGGGAATATTGAAGAACTGGGAATATGGAACCACCATCTTTCATATGTTCTGAGCAAGGAACTTAAACGTTCGCTTTTTTACACAGCACATATTGCACTGTTTTTGCTTTATTTAAACCAAATTGAATGTGTTCCATTATTTATTTGAGACTAAATAGATTTGATGTATTATTTTAAGTTAAAATAAGTATTCATTGTTCATTCAGTATTATATATATATACAGTGGGGAGAACAAGTATTTGATACACTGACAATTTTGCAGGTTTTCCTACTTACAAAGCATGTAGAGGTCTGTAATTTTTATCATAGGTACACTTCAACTGTGAGAGAAGGAATCTAAAACAAAAATCCAGAAAATCACATTGTATGATTTTTAAGTAATTAATTTGCATTTTATTGCATGACATAAGTATTTGATACATCAGAAAAGCAGAACTGAATATTTGGTACAGAAACCTTAGTTTGCAATTACAGAGATCATACGTTTCCTGTAGTTCTTGACCAGGTTTGCACACACTGCAGCAGGGATTTTGGCCCACTCCTCCATACAGACCTTCTCCAGATCCTTCAGGTTTCGGGGCTGTCGCTGGGCAATACGGAGTTTCGGCTCCCTCCAAAGATTTTCTATTGGGTTCAGGTCTGGAGACTGGCTAGGCCACTCCAGGACCTTGAGATGCTTCTTACGGAGCCACTCCTTAGTTGCCCTGGCTGTGTGTTTCGGGTCGTTGTCATGCTGGAAGACCCAGCCACGACCCATCTTCAATGCTCTTACTGAGGGAAGGAGGTTGTTGGTCAAGATCTCGCGATACATGGCCCCATCCATCCTCCCCTCAATACGGTGCAGTCGTCCTGTCCCCTTTGCAGAAAAGCATCCCCAAAGAATTATGTTTCCACCTCCATGCTTCACGGTTGGGATGGTGTTCTTGGGGTTGTACTCATCCTTCTATTCCTCCAAACACGGCGAGTGGAGTTTAGAGCAAAAAGCTCTATTTTTGTCTCATCAGACCACATGACCTTCTCCCATTCCTCCTCTGGATCATCCAGATGGTCATTGGCAAACTTCAGACGGGCCTGGACATGCGCTGGCTTGAGCAGGGGGACCTTGCGTGCGCTGCAGGATTTTAATCCATGACGGCGTAGTGTGTTACTAATGGTTTTCTTTGAGACTGTGGTCCCAGCTCTCTTTAGGTCATTGACCAGGTCCTGTCGTGTAGTTCTGGGCTGATCCCTCACATTCCTCATGATCATTGATGCCCCACGAGGTGAGATCTTGCATGGAGCCCCAGACCGAGGGTGATTGACCGTCATCTTGAACTTCTTCCATTTTCTAATAATTGTGCCAACAGTTGTTGCCTTCTCACCAAGCTGCTTGGCTATTGTCCTGTAGCCCATCCCAGCCTTGTACAGGTCTACAATTTATCCCTGATGTCCTTACACAGCTCTCTGGTCTTGGCCATTGTGGAGAGGTTGGAGTCTGTTTGATTGAGTGTGTGGACAGGTGTCTTTTATACAGGTAACGAGTTCAAACAGGTGCAGTTAATACAGGTAATGAGTGGAGAACAGGAGGGCTTCTTAAAGAAAAACTAACAGGTCTGTGAGAGCCGGAATTCTTACTGGCTGGTAGGTGATCAAATACTTATGTCATGCAATAAAATGCAAATTAATTACTTAAAAATCATACAATGTGATTTTCTGGATTTTTGTTTTAGATTCCGTCTCTCACAGTTGAAGTGTACCTATGATAAAAATGACAGACCTCTACATGCTTTGTAAGTAGGAAAACCTGCAAAATCGGCAGTGTATCAAATACTTGTTCTCCCCACTGTATATATATATATATATATATATATAAAAAATCGGCAGATTAATCGGTGTCGGCTTTTTTTGGACCTCCAATAATCTGTATCGGTGTTGAAAAATGATAATCGGTCGACCTCTACTCTGTATTGCCTTGCGGTCGGAGGCCGAGCAGTTGCCATACCAGGCAGTGATGCAACCCATCACGATGCTCTCGATGGTGCAGCTGTAGAACCTTTTGAGGATCTGAGGACCCATGCCAAATATTTTCAGTCTCCTGAAGGGGAATAGGTTTTGTTCCCTCTTCACGACTGTCTTGGTGTGTTTGGACCATGTTTCTTTGTTGGTGATGTGGATGCCAAGGAACTTGAAGCTCTCAACCTGCTCCACTGCAGCCCCGTCGATGAGAATGGGGGCGTGTTCTTTTCCTGTAGTCCACAATCATCTCCTCTTTTTGATCACGTTGAGGGAGAGTTGTTGTCCTTGCTCCACACGGTCAGGTCTCTGACCTCCCTATAGGCTGTCTCATGGTTGTCGGTGATCAGGCCTACCACTGTTGTGTCATCAGCAAATTTAATGATGGTGTCGGAGTAGTGCTTGGCCGTGCAGTCATGAGTGAACAGGGAGTACAGGAGGGGACTGAGCATGCACCCCTGAGGGGCCCACGTGTTGAGGATCAGCGTGGCAGATGTGTTGTTATCTACCCTTACCACCTGGGGCCTGCCCATCAGGAAGTCCAGGATCCAGTTGCAGAGGGAGGTGTTTCGTCCCAGGGTCTTTAGCTTAGTGATGAGCTTTGAGGGCACTATGGTGTTGAATGCTGAGCTGTAGTCAATGAACAGCATTCTTACATAGGTGTTCCTTTTGTTCAGGTGTGAAAGGGCATTGTGGAGTGCGATATCGATTGCATCATCTGTGGATCTGTTGGTGCAGTATGCAAATTGGAGTGGGTCTAGGGTTTTTGGGATAATGGTGTTGTGAGCCATGACCAGCCTTTCAAAGCATTTCATGGCTACAGACGTGAGTGCTACGGGTCGGTAGTCATTTAGGCAGGCTAACTTCATGTTCTTGGGCACAGGGACTATGGTGGTCTGCTTGAAACATGCTGGTATTACAGACTCAGACAGGGAGAGGTTTGAAATGTCAGTGAAGACACTTGCAAGTTGGTCAGCGCATGCTCGGAGTACACGTCCTTGTAATCCGTCTGTCCCTGCGGCCTTGTGAATGTTGACCTCTCTAAAGGTCTTACTCACATCGCCTGTGGAGAGCGTGATCATACAGTCGTCCGGGAACAACTGACGCTCTCATGCATGTTTCGGTGTTACTTGCCTCGAAACGAGCATAGAAGTTATTTAGCTCGTCTGGTAGGCTCGTGTCACTGGGCAGCTCTCGGATGTGCTTTCCTTTGTAATCTGTAATGGTTTGCAAGCCCTGCCACATCCGACGAGCGTCCGAGCCGGTGTAGTACGATTTGATTTTAGTCCTGTGTTGACGCTTTGCCTGTTTGATGGTTCATCAGAGGGCATAGCGGGATTTCTTATAAGCTTCCGGGTTAGAGTCCCGCTCCTTGAAAGCGGCAGTTCTGCCCTTTAGATCAGTGCGAATGTTGCCTGTAATCCATGGCTTCTGGTTGGGGTATGTATGTGCAGTCACTGTGGGGACGACGTCCTCGATGCACTTATTGATACAGAAGCAATTAGGGTTCAGTGCCTTGCTCAACTGCACTTTTAAAAAAATGTCTTCACCTAGTCGGCTTGGGGATTCGAACCAGCAAACTTTCACTTACTGGCACAACGCTCTTAACCACTAGGCTACCTGCTCAATCTTCACACAATTTCGAAGGATCATGGCCACGTCATTCCAGACTTTTCAAACTGGACAAATGTTTGAAGTTATGCAATATTTTGGATGGTTTTCTTTTTTTCAGGCTTTCCCAATGTTGGAAAGAGCAGTCTCATAAACAGTTTGAAGCGGGCACGTGCATGCAATGTTGGAGCCACACCTGGTGTAACCAAGTAAGTACAAAGCTTTTGGCTTTATTTATGTCTAGGCCTACATGTTCTTTCCTTGCTTGACTGACCTGTATGATGGCTTTTAGGTGCCTTCAGGAAATACACTTGGACAAGCACATCAAGCTTTTAGATTGTCCTGGCATTGTAATGGCAACCTCGACGACTGACGCGGCCATGATCCTTCGGAATTGTGTAAAGATTGAGCAGCTTGTAGACCCTCTACCTCCAGTCGAAGCCATCTTAAGACGCTGCAATAAGACACAGGTATCCAAAGATTATTTAACGGCATATTCACTGCAATGATGTGACAGATGTTACGTCCAAGTTTTCATATTATTTAATTTCATTTCTCAATAGATCATGGAACACTATGGTGTTCCAGACTTCCACACAGCTCTCGAGTTCCTGGCTTTGTTGGCACAGCGACAGGGCAAGTTGAGGAAGGGAGGAGTGCCTGATAATGACAAGGCAGCAAAGAGTGTCCTAATGGACTGGACAGGGTGGGTGCAAACTGCAAAAACATTTATTACATCTGAGGTTTTCAAAGAAACACCGTCCCTACCTAATAAAGTCCCATTATTCTGTTTAATTTGCGGTCATGTAGGGGTAGGATCAGCTACTTTACACACCCTCCGGAGACGCACACTCTTCCCACTCATATCAGTGCTGAGATTGTGGCAGAGATGGGCAAAGCTTTCGACTGGGAGGTACTTGAGAAGGGAAACCAGGAAGTGCTAGCTGGTAGGATACACGCACACATTTGACAGTTACCTAGTAATTGAAAAGTATGTTGGGATAAAAAGAGTGTATGTGCTAAATGTTTTTCTTGTAGTGTCGTCTTGCACTGATGTCCAAATGGGTTTCTGCATGGCAACTGCTGGGATGACTCAGGGTGGTCAAGAAGAACCACCTTGTGAAATGGAAGGTGGAGCTTTAGATGAGGTTGAGTCCAAGGATGAAACTGAATCCATGGATGATGATGATGATCAGGACCCTGAGGTATTGCAGTTCTTTTACTTGACAAGTTAAATGGATTCTGTGGTACTTTTTAGACGTTTTCAGTTCTTAACTCTTGTGTGGTGGTCATGTTTTTGTTATTCACCTAATGTTCGCGGGTCTGGTGGACTCACTACATTATTGGATTTTTAAAACAATGCTGTAATCATTTATGTAAAAATACTTAGATGTTGACTTATCAATTACAAGCAATATAGACAGCATACATGGTTAATATTTGCCATTTACTTCTGCTAGATCACATTTATCAATAAAAGCGCAATTCATTTTTTTGTTATTGATCAAATGTTATTTTTTGTAAACAAATCAATTATAATCAAGACATGGGTAGAAAAATCATGTTTATCTTGAACAATTATAAATGAAACAAGGTTTTCATCACTTGATGTTTATTGGTTTGACCTGATCAATTTGGAAGGACAAATTTTACATACTGTATATTATGGAAATGATAATTGAACCCCATTGAACACACATTAAGGCCAGTCTACTTCTTGCACTTGATGCATGTGTACTGTGTCTTCCTGTCCTTCTTGGGTCCACACACATCACAGCGCTTCTTCTTGTTGCTACCAGCTGCAACCTAGAATGATGAAAACACTTAGTTCAGGAATTTTACTAACATCTCACACACTCACTCACATACATAGTTACAGCAGGCCAAGGTAGGAGAGTCAGACACACACATTCAACAACATCACTCACACTTACTTCCGGTATTGGCTTTGTTGGTTTTGCGAGACGGGCTGATGGGTGACAAGCATCCTCCTCCTGAATCCCCCTCACGATGGCTGCATAAGCTGGTGTCCTTGGGATCTGCTGCCGCCTCTGGAGTTGTGGTCTTACCAATGCCTTGCCCAGCTCCTCTAGAAAGAGCCTTCTCCTCTGGAGCTTCCCTCTGTTCCAATCTGGGTTCAACGCCATCCAGATGACAAACGCGTTCTACGCCAAGATGTTGAAGAATATCACAGCTGTAGCCAGTCACCAGACCAGCTTGTCTAAATTGTCCTCCCCTCCTTTGTAATCCGTGATGATTTGTGGTTTTTTATGTTCCTGGCCACAGATTCTCCCATCTCTATGCAGCATACTCATGAGTACCACCTTTTTGCCTGCCTTTGGTACGTAGGAGACTAGGGACGTGTCGGCCATGAACACAAACTTAAAGGAATTGATAGGCCTGTTCTGTGTATTCAACAGCTGAGGTGGGAGCTTTGGCTTGTTTTTTTTCGTACTCTTCCTACCATCGTCAGGTGCTCCTGTCCCAGCTTGTGCGAAGTAAAAAATAAAATAAAAATTTAAGTTCGCGAATGTGATGTTGTGGTCGCAGAGTCCCTGTCAAGTTCAGGACAACCTGCATCCCCTGATTCTTCTCAGGCGCTCCTCCGTCTGGCTTCCTTGTTTACACTTGCATGTTCCACGCATATGATGAAGCAGCATCACAGGCTACCCGGATCTTGATTCCATATTTTGTGGGTTTATACAGTATGTACTGCCTGAAGGGGCAGCGGCCCCTAAATGGCATAAGCTGTTCATCAACAGTAACGTTGGGCCCAGGGTTGTAAAACAGGGGAAGGTGGTCCACTCACTTGTCCCACACTGACCTGATTGCAGCTAGCTTGTCTCTCTGCCACCGAGCTGGTCTGGTGTCTCGGATAATAATCGGATAATCCTGGAAATAATGTGGACGTTTTCCAGAGACATCGTTGCTCTGAAAAGTGCTCTGCCAGTTTCTGCATCCCACAGGGATTCTCCATTGGATTTGAAAACACCAGCAAGGATAAGATCCCCAAAGTATGAATGTAAATGAGTTCATCTCTCTCCAAAAACACGCCTTCTCTCCAAATTAGTGCAGTCCAGAATGGTTTTCTGGATGGTGTCTGGGATGACCAGTTCAAAAGACTATGTCCTGCACATAAGTAACCGCCGTCTGCGTCGGCCCTGGTTGCATCCTTATCACATTGGCAGCCATGCGAGGTGTCTCATTACTTGGGCAAGAAGACCATTCAATTTCACAATTTTTTGACATCCAAATTTATCCTACTGGGTCAATCTTAACCTCTTCTTTCAAATCAGTCAGACTCTGTATTGACAGACATGATCCTCAAATTTGGAAAAATTCTTTCTCTTCCAAAGTGTCTTCTCTCTCTGCAAAAAATATTTCTAAGGCTCTCTGAGCGGAGATTACTTTTGCCATACTGATTGATTGTGGTAAGGAGCCACACATCCAAAGCAATTTATTTGTTGTGTCCCTCCCCTAATGTATACCTGGATGGAGTAGTGTGTGGGAAAATACAGCTTTTTTACAGTGTGTTGTAATAACATTTTGCAGGTTCCCGCAAGACATTAGTTTCACACACTACAAAGGGTGAAGAGTGCGAGAAAAGCGGGAGACAGACAGGTTATTGGTGCTATGTTGAAACAGCAGGCCCAGGGAGGAGGAAGGCAAACAACAAACCTTTTTTAATGATTTTTACTTGTTTTCACCAACACACACTTTTATTACCCTCTGGTCCAGTGGACTCTTAACACCACATACAGTACCAGTCAAAAGTTTGGACACGCCTACTCATTCAAGGGTTTTTCTTTATTTTTTACTTTTTTCTACATTGTAGGATAATAGTGAAGACATCAAAACTATGAAATAACACATGGAATCATGTATTAACCAAAGTGTTAAACAAATCAAAATATATTTTATGTTCATCAAAGTAGCCACCCTTTTCCTTGATGACAGCTTTGCACACTCTTGGCATTCTCTCAACCAGCTTCACCTGGAATTCTTTTCCAACAGTCTTGAAGGAGTTCCCACAAATGCTGAGCACTTGTTGGCTGCTTTTCCTTCACTCTGTGGTCCAACTCATCCTAAACCATCTCAATTGGGTTGAGGTTGGGTGGCTGTGGAGGTCAGGTCATATGATGCAGCACTCATCACTCTCTTTCTTTGTCAAATAGCCCTTACACAGCCTGGAGATGTGTTGGGCCATTTTCCTGTTGAAAAACACATGATAGTCCCACTAAGCGCAAACCAGATGGGATGGCGAATTGCTGGAGAATGCTGTGGTAGCCATGCTGGCTAAGTGTTCCTTGAATTCTAAATAAATCAGTGTCACCAGCAAAGCACCATAACACCACCACCTCCATGCTTCACGGTGGGAACAACACATGCAGAGATCATCCGTTCACCGACTCAGTGTCTCAAAGACACTGCGGTTGGAACCAAAAATCTCATTTGGACTCAGACCAAAGGACAGATTTCCACCGGTCTAATGTCCATTGCTCGTGTTTCTTGGCCCAAGCACGTCTTCTTTTTGGTGGCCTTCAGTAGTGGTTTCTTTGCAGCAGTTCAACCATGAAGGCCTGACTCACGCAGTCTCCTCTGAACAGTTGATGTTGAGAAGTCTGTTACTTGAACTCAGAAATTGCAGCCCAAATAAATGCTTCAGAGGCTGGTAACTAATGAACTGCAGCAGAGATAACTCTGGGTCTTCCTTTCATGTGGCGGTCCTCATGAGAGGCAGTTTCATCATAGCGCTTGATGGTATTTGCGACTGCACTTGAATAAACTTGAAGTTTTCTGTATTGACTGAACTTCATGTCTTAAAGTAATGATGGACTGTTTCTCTTTGCTTTTTTGAGCTGTTCTTAATATGGACTTGGTATTTTACCAAATAGGGCTATCTTCTGTATACCACCCCTACCTTGTCACAACAACTGATTGGCTCGAATGCATGAAGAAGGAAAGAAATTCCACAAATTTCCTTTTACCAAGGCACACCTGTTAATTGAAATGCATTCCAGGTGACTACCTCATGAAGCTGGTTGAGAGAATGCCAAGAGTGTGCAAAGCTGTCATCAAAGCAACGGGTGGTTACTTTGAAGAATATAAAATATGTTTTGATTTTCATTACATGATACCATATGTGTTAATTCATCGTTTTTATGTCTTCACTATTATTCTACAAGGTAGAAAATAGTAAAAAATAAAGAACCCCTGGAATGAGTAGGTGTGTCAACTTTTGACTGGTACTGTATGTAATATACACGTGTACCGGGGTACACAGTGTGCACTCAATAAATGTGTTATTTCACATGTTCTTCACAGAAAATGAGCCAAGGCCAATGTGTCTCGGGTTGAAAAAATAATTTATTGTATAATTTTTCTTTTAGTCAACATTGAAAATGGGTCCCACAGACCCGAACACTAGGCAAGGGTTAAAGTAGCGTTTATGAGCCGACAGTGGTCACTATGTCATATGCCGATATGTGCACCACATCATTGCTCTCTCTCACTCTGCTGTGGGTGCATCATGTGCATCTTGCTTGCTGTCACTCATATGGCGAGGGGCTGAAGCTCATTGGTTGAACTTGAATTGCTAGCCGGCTGGCCCAATTGGGGGAAAATGTATGGCACAGCTTCCAGAACATTGATATTGTTCTGGATCGATATAGCTTTCAAATGAGGGATTTCGTGGCCAATTGAGGTAAAACAGTAATTCTGCTCATAGATTATGCATGTATGAAGTACAGTCATGGCAAAAAGTTTTGAGTGACAAATATTAATTTACACAAAGTTTGCTGCTTCAGTGTCTTTAGATATTTTTGGCAGATGTTACTATGGAATACTGAAGTATAATTACAAGCATTTAACACGTGTCAAAGGCTTTTATTGACAATTACATGAAGTTGATGCAAAGAGTCTATTTGCAGTGTTGACCCTTCTTTTTCAAGACCTCTGCAATCCGCCCTGGCATGCTGTCAATTAACTTCTGGACCACATCCTGACTGATGGCAGCCCATTCTTGCATAATCAATGCTTGGGTTTTGTTTGTCTACCCTTCTCTTGCAGATTGACCACAAATTCTCAATGGGATTAAGGCCTGGGGTGTTTCCTGGCCATGAACCCAAAATATCGATGTTTTGTTCCCTGAGCCACTTATCACTTTTGCCTTATGGCAAGGTGCTCCATCATGCTGGAAAGGCATTGTTCGTCACCAAACTGTTCCTGGATGGTTGGGAGAAGTTGCTCTCGGGGGATGTGTTGGTACCATTCTTTATTCATGGCTGTGTTCTTAGGCAAAATTGTGAGTGAGCCCAGTCCCTTTGCTGAGAAGCAACCCCACACATGAATGGTCTCAGGATGCTTTACTGTTGGCATGACACAGGACTGATGGTAGTGCTCAACTTGTCTTCTCCAGACAAGCTTTTTTCCGGATGCCCCAAACAATTGGAAAGGGGATTCATCAGAGAAAATTACTTTACCCCAGTCCTCAGCAGTTCAATCCCTGTACCTTTTGCAGAATATCAGTCGGTCCCTGATGTTTTTCCTGGAGAGAAGTTGCTTCTTTGCTGCCCTTCTTTGACACCAGGCCATCCTCAAAGTCTTTGCCTCACTGTGTGTGCAGATGCACTCACACCTGCCTGCTGCCATTCCTTAGCAAGCTCTGTACTTATGGTGCCCCGATCCTGCAACTTACTGGCAACAATATCCTTGCCTGTGAAGCCCTTTTTGTGCAAAGCAATGATGATGGCACGTGTTTCCTTGCAGGTAACCATTATTGACAGAAGAACAATGATTCTAAGCACCACCCTCCTTTTTGAAGCTTCCATTCTGTTATTCGAACTCAATCAGCATGACAGAGTGATCTCCAGCCTTGTCCTCGTCAACACTCACACTTGTGTTAACGAGAGAATCACTGACATGATGTCAGCTGGTCCTCTTGTGGCAGGGCAGAAATGCAGTGGAAATGTTTTTGGGGGATTCAGTTCATTTGCATGGCAAAGAGGGACTTTGCAATTCATCTGATCACTCTTCATAACATTCTGGAGTATATGCAAATTGCCATCATACAAACTGAGGCAGCAGACTTCGTGAAAATTAATATTTGTGTCATTCTCAACGTTTGGCCACGACTACACATTGACACACCCATCCCAAAGCAGGAAGTTAAAAAAGAAAAAAATCTTTAAACTTAGTTGCCAAAGTCCCTGAAGCAACTCCCCATTTTCATGCCTACTGAACACAACCCAGATGATGATACCACTTTTACAGTGGTATTATGACTTGTGCTGGTTTCCACTTAAATGCAATTCATCAAAGGACTTTCATCTTAACAGTGTACAAAACATTTGAGAACACCTGCTCTTTCCATGACATACTGCCCATGTGAATCCAATTTTAGGAAGGTGGTATCATTGTTTTGTACATCTTGTCTTTTTTTATTTAACACTAGTTTGGACCTATGACTGTGGAGATTAAAGCACCAAGGGCAAAGACTGGTGGTTCAGTTGATGCTGCTGCCCCCAGGACCCTCGGTTTAAAGGATATCTGGAATGTAGACCCTCTTCAGCAGGGCCAAGCACTCGTGGCTGCTGGGAAGAAGAGGAAGAAGCAACAGAAAAGAGCTGGTATATCTTACATTTTAACACAAACAATTTGTTGTATAAATCCTTGCTTTGTAGATCACTTGACAACCATATTTTGTTAGCTTGAGGTTTTTAACTTCGATATTGTTTAGGTGTTTTTATTACCATTACTTCAGTAATTGATAGGTTGATCTGAATTTATACAATTTCTCCTTTCTCACTATTTTCTTTTCAGACAAAATTGCTACCAAACTCTCAGACAGCCTGACGACGGCAATGAACTTTGCATTTTCAGATATATGAAAAATAAAAGGTCATCTAAGACGGGGTGTTTTTATTTATTTATTTAGTTATCTGTTCAGTCAATATCATCAACCTTATTCACAACATCCCCTAGTGGTAGGCATGATGTACAATAAAGTATATCAGCATTTACATATCAAGACTGGGTGGGTTGTACCGACATGGATTAACTCTTAAACTGGGTTTAATAAAGGTTTATTTATTAATCTTGTTGCACCAAACTTAATTCCTATTTTTAAATTAATCCCACTAAATCTTAGTTTAGAAGGATTAGATTACATTTTGACTTTAAACCAGGATAAAATGTAATATTGTTGCTCCATTGTTTTAAAAACAATTTTAAATTCAGCAAATATTAGTGTATGTGCTTTATTTTTGGTGTGATTAACAATTATCTCCTGTGGTTTATAATGTTTGTTAAACTCAACTAGCCAGCTAATGTATTTTACAACAAAGTGCAATTCATTTCATCCTTAGCCTGAAGTGAAAACTCACTTTGCTAACTAGCAATGCCCAGTGCTGGTTTGTTTCCATAGAATTAGAACATATTGCTATGGTGAATCCATTATGACACGTGTCACTAGTCATAGAGATTTAACCTTAGATTAACTAATCTAGTTTTTTAAATTAAGCAGTTCAATTAGAAACCTAGATTTAGAAAGTCTAGATTAGGTCAAATCTAAACCAAATCATTTGGTTCTAATATTTCAACACACCTTTACTTGACAATACTTTCTTCATTCTCGATTTGGAAGGAACCGGTATCTTAACTCCTTTTTCTAGTTGCAGGTTGGATTCCGATAACGAAGAAATATTCCGAATCATATTAAATCCACTTTTTGCACCGAGTGAGAAATTGTCGTTTGGGTCACTGACACTCCTTCTAAACTCAGCAAAAAAAAGAAACGACCTCTCACTTTCAACTGCTTTATTTTCAGCAAACGTAAAGTGTAAATATTTGTATGAACATAAGATTCAACAACTGAGACATAAACTGAACAAGTTCCACAGACATGTGACTAACAGAAATGGAATAATGTGTCCCTGAACAAAGGAGGGGTCAAAATCAAAAGTAACAGTCAGTATCTGGTGTGGCCACCAGCTGCATTAAGTACTGCAGTGAATCTCCTCATGGACTGCACCAGATTTGCCAGTTCTTGCTGTGAGATGTTACCCCATTCTTCCACCAAGGCACCTGCAAATTCCAGAACATTTCTGGGGGGAATGGCCTTAGCCCTCACCCTCCGATCCAACAGGTCCCAGACTTGCTCAATGGGATTAAGATCCGGGCTCTTCGCTGGCCATGGCAGAACATTGACATTCCTGTCTTGCAGGAAATCACACACAGAATGAGCAGTGTGGTTGGTGGAATTCTCATGTTAGGATGAGCCTGCAGGAAGGGTACCTCATGAGGGAGGAGGATGTCTTCCCTGTAACGCACAGCATTGAGATGGTCTGCAATGACGACAGGCTCAGTCCGATGAAGCTGTGACACACCGTCCCAGACCATGACGGACCCTCCACCTTCAAATCGATCCCGTTCCAGAGAACAGGCCTCGGTGTAACGCTCATTCCTTCGACGATAAATGCGAATCCCACCATCACCCCTGGTGAGACAAAACCGCGACTCGTCAGTGAAGAGCACTTTTTGCCAGTCCTGTCTGGTCCAGTTACGGTGGGTTTGTGCCCGTAGGTGACGTTGCCGGTGATGTCTGGTGAGGACCTCCCTTACAACAGGCCTACAAGCCCTCAGTCCAGCCTGAGAGTCTGAGCACTGATGGAGGGATTGTGCGTTCATGGTGTAACTCGGGCAGTTGTTGCCATCCTGTACCTGTCCCGCAGGTGTGATGTTCGGATGTATCGATCCTGTGCAGGTGTTGTTACACGTGGTCTGCCACTGCGAGGACGATCAGCTGTCCGTCCTGTCTCCCTGTAGCGCTGTCTTAGGCGTCTCACAGTACGGACATTCCAATTTATTGCCCTGGGCACATCTGCAGTCCTCCTTGCAGCATGTTCAAGCAGATGAGCAGGGACTCTGGGCATCTTTCTTTTGGTGTTTTTCAGAGTCAGTAGAAAGGCCTCTAGTGTCCTAAGTTTTTATAACTGTGACCTTAATTGCCTACTGTCTGTGAGCTGTTAGTGTCTTAACGACCTTTCCACAGGTGCATGTGCATTAATTGTTTATGGTTCATGGGAAACAGTGTTTAAACCCTTTACAATGAAGATCTGTGAAGTTATTTGGATTTTTACCTATTGTCTTTGAAAGACAGAGTCCTGGAAAAGGGACATTTCTTTTTTTTGCTGAGTTTAGTTATTGTAGATGTATAGAGGGAAATTGTGCGTTTTTAAACTAAATATGTTGCGAAAGGTATTTTTGTTGAAAGTGGTCTAAAAAATTGTCACTTTCATCATGATTTCCAAAAAATGGTTTGTGTAAAAATTTAACAAGCATGTGAAACATCCTTCCTCCCAATAAAATTACTATGAGAATTGCCAGAACAATCTGAGGTACCAAATATATTTTTGTGCTATGCTGATATATCGCCCAAATGTGTGATATGCTATGGCTTTTGTATGCTTTGATTGTATACCTCAACCTAAGATAAAAAGCACTGCAATTTAGATTAATGAACAAAATTATATTTCCAACACCTTGATGAACCAGCAGATTAAGTTGAAATGGGATTTTGTTCAACATTCTGACTTGCTGGGCTCCTTATCGTAGGCAAAAGATAGGTAGCAGCTGTCTGTCTGAGGAGAATCTTACTATATATGGCCATACTCTCATCGCAGTAAGAAGTAAACAATTTCACCTTAACTATCTACAAAGCAGATTCAATGAGTTAACCAGCCACATTTTCTGAAATATTTGTAAAAATATATATATAAGCTAAAGCGTGAAATGGGCATGGCCTAACTGATTCAACATTCCAAAACACAATGTATAATCATAATCAATTGTTATTTCTGGGTGTGTATTAAAGTTAGCTGGCTAACTCATTGATCCTACTCTGTAGTATACCCCTCTGTAAGGTTTCATATGGTTAGAGTTAGCTAAATCTCTTTCTGTTGTTGGCATTTATTACTTCTGTCCCATAGGGTACCCTTTTTGGCTCCAGATACTTGCCCCCAGACGCAAAAGCTCAGAACTGGCCATGCCAATAACTGTTAAAAGTGCACTGTGGAGTGATGTGTTTTTGGAGACCTCTTTGGCCTTGAATGCTTTTTATTTTTTTACACGATTTACCAGAAACCCCGGCTCATTGGTAGTCAACGCTGGGATGACATAGCATCAACATCTGCTCTGGCTGTGGGAGATTTGAGACTCTTGATTTGAGGTCTTTACTCAATTGGATTTGCTCCTCTTGCTCCTCTCATCTCTCCTCCTTCCTCTCTGGCCTCAAAGGGAATCGAGGAGAGGAGGAGAAGGAAAGTAGACACAAAATGCGTCATCTGGCAAATTACGTTAACAGGGTGGAATTCAAAAGAATTGACACTCCGACCACATCAGTTTCCGGGTCACGGAGGAGCGAGGCAATGGAGAGGGTGGACAGACTTTTCCCCAAATGAGAATTGGTCAGAAAAAGTGGATGTGATAACAGCTACAGATGTGATTGAAAAGGAGATGAATCAATTTAATTTACAATGTCTTCAGAACAGGTGAAATGTGATTATGGGTATAGTTATGATTTTTGTTATTTTAGTGTTAGGTACATCCAGAGCCATATAGGCTAACTTTTAGAATTTTTTATATTGTTCTAATTCTATAAATTCAGTTACAAAATATTGTTTAAATATTCCCAATGTAATGTTAACATGGATGCCATAGAATGTTGTAGTGTCATGTAAATGCATCATAATGCTCATTTTAAACATTGTTTTATAGTATGTTTTCTAAAACATTCTCCATGTAATCTATGGTGGTGGTTTGTATGGAGTTTTCCTGTACTGTCCAGTAATGGACACCAAGAAGCTATGCTTATTTCACTATCTGGTGTATTATCTGTAGCTACTTGCATAAAGCTATCCCAGGAACTCCAGCCATCCCAGATTGAGGACATCTCCCAAGTGCAATTGCCTGGAGATGGCCAGTGACTTTGACAGGTAGTGCTGCAGTCAGGGACTGTACAGATGAGTGAGCAGGATGGAAGGAGACACTGTCACAAAGCCTATAACATTGACAACTGTTCTACTATTTATAGTTCAGCAGACAGTTCTAAATTCAGACGGCTAAATACTTTAATGCAGACTCCTGCACCTTAACACAAGTGCTGCCATTATATTTGAGAATCTTCAAAGTAGCCACCCTTTGCCTTGACAGTTTTGCACTTGGCATTCTCAACTAGATTCATGAGGTAGTCAACCGGAATACATTACAATTAACAGGAGTCCCTGTTAATTGTATTTCTTTCCTTCTTAATGCATTTGAGCCAACCAGTTGTATTGTGACATGGTAGGAGTGGTATACAGACGATAGCCCTATTTGGTAAAAGACCAAGTCCATGTTATGGCGAGAACAGCTCAAATAAGCAAAGAGAAACAACAGTCCATCATTACTTTAAGACATGGTCAGTCAAACCAGAAAGTTAAGAACTGAAAGTTTCAAGTGCTGTCGCAAAAACCATGAAGCGCTGGCTCTCGTGAGGACCGCCACAGGAAAGGAAGACCCAGAGTTACCTCTGCTGCAGAGGATAAGCTCAGAGTTACCAGCCTCAGAAATTGCAGCCCAAATAAATGCTTCACAGAGTTCAAGTAACAGACACATCTCAACATCATCTATTCAGAGGAGACTGCGTGAATCAGGCCTTCGTGGTCGAATTGCTTTAAAGAAACCACTACTAAAGGATACCAATAAGAAGTGACTTGCTTGGGCCAAGAAACATGAGGAATAGACATTAGACCGGTGGTAATCTGTCCTTTGGTCTGATGGAGGTGTGATGCTGGTAGCACTGATTTATTTAGAATTCAAGGCACACTTAGCCAGCATGTCTACCCCAGCATTCTGCAGCGATACGCCATCCCACCTGGTTTGCACTTAGTGGGACAATGATTTGTTTTTCAACAGGACAATGACCCAAAACACACCTCCAGGCTGTGTAAGGGTTATTTAACCAAGAAAAGTGATGTTCTGCATCAGATGACCTAGCCTCCACAATCACCTGATCTCAACCCAATTGAGATGGTTTGGGATGAGTTGGACCGCAGAGTGAAGGAAAAGCAGGCAACAAGTGCTCAGCATATGTGGGTACCCGTTCAAGACTGTTGGAAAATCATTCCTCATGAAACTGTTTGAGAGAATGCCAAGAGTGTGCAAAGCTGTCAAGGCAAAGGGTGGATGCTTTGAAGAATCTAAAATATATTTTTATTTGTTTAACACTTTGGTTACTACATATGTGTTATTTCATAGTTTTGATGTCTTCACTATTATTCTACAATGTAGAAAATAGTAAAAAAATAAATAAACCCTTTAAATGAGCACCGAGTGGCGCAGCGGTCGAAGGCACTGCATCTCAGTGCAAGAGGCATCTCTATAGTACCTGGTTCGGATCCAGGCTGTATCACATCCAGCCGTAATTGGAAGTCCCATAGGGCGGCGCACAATTGGCCCAGCGTTGGCCGGAGTAGGCCGTCATTGAAAATAATTATTTGTTCTTAGCTGATTTGCCTAGTTAAATAAATAAAGGTTCAATTAGCAGGTGTATCCAAACTTTTGACTGGTCCTGTATGTTTATAACTCTTTCCTCGACTAGACTGTACTTTATTCATTTGGATACCAACAAGGGGGGGGAAATGTATATTTTCAAGTACCTTTTTTATTTTTTATGGTCTGTGTGATCACTATGTTTTCCAACCTGGTCTCAGAGCATTTAATATTATTCCGTACGTAATCCAATAACCTCCATTTAAAGGGAAAGGAAAGAGGGATACCTAGTCAGTTGTACAACAATGCATTCAACTGAAATGTGTCTTATGCATGAATCAGAGGTGTGGGGGGATGCCATAATCGACATCCACGTCTTCGGCGCCCGGGGAAGAGTGGGTTAACATTTAGCTAACTAGGCTAGGGGTTAGAGTTACATTTAGGAGTTGGTTTAAGGTTAGAGTTGGGGGAAAGGTTAGCTAACATGCTAGGTAGTTGAAAAGTTGCTAAAGTTTTCCGTGATGAGAATCAAACTTGTTGCTAGACGTTCATGTTATACATCCACCCAACCACCCTACTTTAGTTTTTGCCATAAGTAACCATCAGTCTTCTGTAACCATACCAAATCATACTAATTTGAGTGTCTCAGATTTACATTTACTAGGTTACGTCTAGTCTATAGACCAGGCTGTATTTTCAGGAGCATAGATGTTCAGGACGAGTACTAAAACAATTCCAAATGTACAATTATGATGCCTATATGCTTGGTCAAAAAATGCACAAATGCAGTTTCTCACCAGGTTTGTTGCCCACACAAACTTCCCTTATTTACATGTTTGGTTGTAGGCACCTTTTTCAACATTTCTGAGTACTCTGTAGGTTCACACTTCTGTGAGCAACAAAGACTGACAACATGGAAAGCCCAGATCCGTCCCTGCTCCAAGGCTTGCTAACTGCATCCTAAGGGCTTGTAAATAAGCATTTCACTGTAAGGTGAAGGTAAGAGGTAATGCAGCAATGGACAGGTTTGTGAGTGACGCCAAAGTGTTGCTAGGTAACGGACGATCAATCCATCCTAACCCATACAAGGGAAGTAAAACAAGGCCTTTTTCCTCTACCGCTGAGGATTGTGGGGAAATAATGTGTCACACTAATTCTTGACGTTCCTCTTCCCTCTCACACTAACTTCTCTCCCTCTACCCCCCATCTTCCTATCACATAACTTTAAAGAAAATAACATTTCAGACAGTACATTTTTGGCACATGTGACAAATACAATTTGATTTGATATATTACAAACATAGTCTAGGACAGTTGTGGGATGCGATAGATCCCAAATTAATACAACCACTAGCATACTTTTTTTTTTTAAGCAATGAGCCTGACGCAACAAATCATAACGTTTAGCTTAAAATGTTGATAAACTATTAGGCTATTTCTTCATATTGCGCACATTAGCAGGAAAACACGTTTCTCAAATGTGACGCGAATGTGATTACGCATATAATGCTTTTATCATAAAGGCGCATTTTTATGGTGAAAATGATCTTAACCAAACTTGAAAGTCACGCGCTGCATATGTATGCCAATTGGGCTCTACACCTGTTGTAAAGCGGATTAATGTGCTTCATTTTAAGAAGTTATTTGGCCACTTTAGTTGTGATACAAACCTTATCAAAACATGTAAGCCTATGGGCTAGGAGACGTGAGGTATGAGACTGATTTGAAAAAGTTGAAAAATAAAGGCATGGCTGTTTTTTGCCTTAAACTGGGCATTATTCACAAGTGAATGATGGAAAGTATTCAGACCCCTTTATTTTTCCACATTTTGTTACCTTACAGCCTTATTCAAAAATGTATTACATTTCCCCCCCCCCCCCTCATCAATCTACACACAATACCCCATTAATGACAGAGCAAAAACAGGTTTAGATATTTTAGCAAATTTATTTAAAAACGTATTTTTAATTTTTATTAACCTAAGTATTCAGACCCTTTACTCAGTACTTTGTTGAAGCACCTTTGGCAGTGATTACAGCCTTGATTCTTCTTGGGTATGACACTACAAGCGTGGCACTCCTGTATTTGGCGAGTTTCTACCATTTTTCTCTGCAGATCCTCTCAAGCTCTGTCAGATAGCTGCATAGCCATTTTCAGGTCTCTCCGGATCAGGTTCAAGTCCCGGCTCTGGCTGGGCCACTCAAGGACATTCAGAGACTTGTATCGAAGCCACTCCTGCGTTGTCTTGGCTGTTTGCTTAGCGTTGTTGTCCTGTTTGAAGGTGAACCTTCACCCAGTCTGAGGTCCTGAGCGCTCTGGAGCAGCTTTTCATCAAGGATCTCTGTAATTTGCTCCATTCATCTTTCCCTCGATCCTGACTAGTTTCCCAGTTCCTGCCGCTTGTCGTGGAAAATTGCAAGATTATGTTATAATGCTTGTAAGATTATATTATAATGCTTGTATTGCATTATAATGGTTGTTTTATTCGGCAGAATAGAGTATTGTGTGTGTGTTCCACTGAGGATGGGCCTCTATGAGAGCACTGACAGAGGAGATTTACGATGTCTTTGGGTGATAAAACCTAAAGAGCATTCCAGAGAACATGAGCTAATGGTTCTGTTCTATGCCGTCTTAACCTTTGTGAACTGTTCCTAAGATCTGTGGTTCGTCAGTGTAAGTTGAGAGAGGTGTATCTTGGCTATAAAATATCTTTGTACTTTTCTGTTGGTACTTCTCAACGGTTCATTAGAAATAGTGAATTGTTGAAAGTCAAATGCTATTGCAAAGCTTATTATTATTAAAGATGTAGTTTAAGTATAACTCTGACTGGTGTGTAGTTTGTAACTCCTCATTTGGTAAAGCAGAAATATGCCACCACACGCTGAAAAACATCCACACGCCATGATGCTGCCACCACGTTTCACCGTAGGGATGGTGCCAGGTTTCCTCCAGACATGATGCTTGGCATTCAGGCAAAATAGTTCAATATTGGTTTCATCAGACCAGAAAATCTTGTTTCTCATGGTCTGAGAGTCTTTAGGTGCCTTTTGGCAAACTCCAAGCGGGTTGTCATGTGCCTTTTACTTAGGAGTGTCTTCCGTCTGGCCACTCTATCATAAAGGCCTGATTGGAGGAGTGCTGCAGAGATGGTTGTCCTTCTGGAAGGTTCTCCCATCTCCACAGAGGAACTCTGAAGCTCTGTCCATCGGGTTCTTGGTCACCTCCCTGATCAAGGCTCTTCTCCCCCGATTGCCCAGTTTGGCTGGATTTACCACAGGTCGACTCCACTCAAGTTGTTGAAACATCTCAAGGATGATCAATGGAAAAAGGAAAATGTCTAAAAACCTGTTTTTGCTTTGTCATTATGGGGTATTGTGTGTAGATTGAGGGGGGGGGGGGGGGATTTAATCAATTTTAGAATAACGCTGTAATGTAACAAAATGTGGGAAAAAGGTAAAGGGTCTGAATACTTTCTGAATGGACTGTAGGTGATTTGATGATGTTGAAATGTTGAAGTTGAAATGGTACTGGAATAGTGGAGGCAGCTCCTGTTTTCTTTGCGACTTGCCTACTTCACAGTGATGCTTAACAATGTCACTTATGTTATCCAATAATTTTTCAGTGGGGACTATTTTTTCATGTTTCATGAGCTCAGTAAGCCTACTACTGCCTATTTTCTCATCACTCTAGGCATTTTCATTCATTGTCGTCAACAAAGTTATCAGCAAATAACATAACTTTGATATGTTATGTCGGTATTGCACCCAGTTTCATCTAGAATCATAGTTATATTCTCCAGCCCTCCCAATAGTAAACCAAGTGGCAGTGCTGTCATTGACTAGCCTCACAATGCCGCCTGATCATGCAAGCTTACATTAAATGCTGCACGGTTTAATGTAAGCTTGCCGGATCAGGCCATTTAGCGAAGCTAGTCATTGACTGGAATATATTAAGGATTGTGGCTGTCAGCTGCAGTTTGTTGCCTGGTAGTTTTTATGCTTGTCATCATTCTAATAAAATGGTTTATCGTTACAAGTACTGCTTCAGCTTTCAAAAGGACCAAGCTACATCTTCCCTGGACTGAATCGGGAGAATGCTTCTCCGTGCATGCTTCAGCCTCTGATTTTGCCAGTCAGGGTGGTCATACCACAACTACTAGTGCCAATCACAGATCTCCCTTCATGGTTGTATCTTCCAAACAGTCGGATATCATTCTACACCAATCAACGTGATCATCGTTCATTGGTTGTCGCACGGCCATGCCACTGATAACTTAACCTGAAGTTGCTCACAAGCTCTCGTCACTAAACGTGTCACCACTGAGCATTTTTTTATTTAAATAGGCAAGTCCGTTAAGAACAATTTCTTATTTACAATGATGGCCTACCCTGGCCAATCCCGGACGATGCTGGGCCAATTGTGTACCGCCCTATGGGACTCCCAATCACGGCTGGATGTGATACAGCATGGATTTGAAACAGGGACTGTAGTGATGCCCCTTGTACTGAGATGAGGTGCCTTAGACCGCTGCGCCACTCGGGAGCCCACTCTGGGACATCATGTCTCTTGTCATTTTTACATTTTAGTCATTTACCAGACGCTTTTATCCAAAGTGATTTACAGTAAGTGAATTAATCTAAAGATGGCGAGACAACTACATATCACAGTCGTAGTAAGTAAAAAATAAAAAAAAATCTATACAGAAGTTATCAGCAAAGTCCGTGCTAGTAGGAAAAGACAAGATCAATTGTATTTATTTATTTAACTGAGATTGTAGTAGTAGTAATTTGATACTGTATATGTATATTATAAATACATCATATGCGACTTGCAAATAAGCCTTAGCAATTAGCCTATTAAAATGTTTGACTCCATAATGATAATTTGCAATATGCAAAAGACTATGGTTGAGTTACAGTAATAGGCAATGAAGACATGTCTGAGAATGGATTCTAAATACAAGTGTATTTAATTAATTTGTAAAATTAATCGATTCACATGCAAGATTACTTGAGTGCTCATTCAACTCATTTGGATTTTCATGACACCATTGAGTTGACGATTTGTCAAATCGTATCTTCATTTGGAAGTATAGCGTATTCTAGTACTTTAATTTTCGAAGGGGTGCGCTAACGTCATGCTATCTCATAGCTATTATCTTCGATGTTGTGTCATTCACCTTTTCAGCATCTTCAAATTAAATTTACATCCAAATTACTATAGCTGGATTTGTTGTCTCCACGTAGGGTTTATTTCATCACTCCTATGCATTGTTATTACAAGCTCAATAACAACCCAACCCAACTAACAACGGTTGGTCCCACAGTGACCACTTTGTAGAAATTTATTAAGGCTGCTCTGCAATGGTTTCCACCAAGTTGGTTCCCTTGATGCTAGTACGCAGAGTTAATTTGGCAAGTGCATTTCCTTGATTGGCACTCAGTTATTCATGCAGCACTTGCTCAGGTGCCTATTCATGGCTGTACCTATAGTTTCCTATGGTCATGTTGCAACAGATCATCTCGGAATGTGCCTGGGGGATCTCAGGCACATCTCAGGTGTTGTCATGTTTTGCTGCCATGACATGTTGTCTTAAGATCTCTCTCTATGTAGTGTTGTTGTCTCTTGTTGTGATGTGTGTTTTGTCCAATATTTTGATTTAATTTATTTTTAATCCCAGCCCCCGTCCCCGCAGGAGGGCTTTTGCCTTTTGGTAGGCCATCATTGTAAATAATAATTTGTTCTTAACCAATTTGCCTCGTTAAAGGTTAAATCAAATAAAAATCTGTCAGGATTTTACTACCGGTCCGTGTGCAATTGGGGGATTTTCAGGTTTAGTAGTTTGCAGGCTATTACTCTTAAATTATTACATTACGGATAATGGTAAATAAATAGTGGGGCCTCAACTCATTGGCCTAGTGGCTGCATCACGTCGCAATCAAGGCTAATCACAATTTTTCATGATTACGGGTTTCGGTTGCACCTATTATAGCTTGCATAAACACTCAATCCTGTCCTTATGCTACTATAACTTCTCGCTCGACCTCTTCTCCACATCATCCTCTGTCGCTCACCCCTCCCAACTTGCCTTGTCTGGTTCTGGCTTGCGTATCAAATCTCTACTGCATAAAACTGTACTTTTCAACGTCTATGTTACACTGACCATTCTTTCAGAATTGGGCCGCAACCACAGCAGCCATGCAAGGTGTAGGCTATCCACCCACACTCTCCAGCAACTAGGTTGATTGGTCATCCTCTGCCTGCCTTTCATACATTAGGCTCAATAAATCAGCCTTCTTCATGGCTCCACGGTACCTTAAGTTATAGTTATTCATAGCTATGTCATTTCATGCCAATTATAATTAGTCATGCATATAGCATTGGAGGTCATTCATTATCGCTTCATTCATATAATTCCATAGCCACATTAGTTTGTGAGTATCCAATTTCAAACACGTCATTTGTAATGATTTAAAATAGTGAACAATTTGCGGTTATGCAGCTAGGTACTCTGCAGGCATGCATTTCCCTATTTCCTCACAATAGAGCATGTGTGTTAGGGTTCTATGTACAAACAAGTGTACAGTCGTGGCCAAAAGTTGAGAATGACACAAATATTAATTTACACAAAGTTTGCTGCTTCAGTGTCTTTAGATATTTTTGTCAGATGTTACTATGGAATACTGAAGTATAATTACAAGCATTTCATAAATGTCAAAGGCTTTTGACAATTACATGAAGTTGATACAAAGAGTCAATATTTGCAGTGTTGACCCTTCTTTTTCAAGACCTCTGCAATCCGCCCTGGCATGCTGTCAATTAACTTCTAGGCCACATCCTGACTGATGGCAGCCCACTCTTGCATAATCAATTCTTGGAGTTTGTCAGAATTTGAGTTTGTTTGTTCACCCGCCTCTTGAGGCTTGACCACAAGTTCTCAATGGGATTAAGGTCTGGGGTGTTTCCTGGCCATGGACCCAAAATATCGATGTTTTGTTCCCCGAGCCACTTAGTTATCACTTTTGCCTTATAGCAAGGTGCTCCATCATGCTGGAAAGGCATTGTTCGTCACCAAACTGTTCCTGGATGGTTGAGAGAAGTTGCTCTCGGAGGATGTGTTGGTACCATTCTTTATTCATGGCTGTGTTCTTAGGCAAAATTGTGAGTGAGCCCACACCCTTGGCTGAGAAGCAACCCCAAACATGAATGGTCTCAGGATGCTTTACTATTGGCATGACACAGGACTGATGGTAGCGCTCACCTTGTCTTCTCCAGACAAGCTTTTTTCCCGGATGCCCCAAACAATCAGAAAGGGGATTCATCAGAGAAAATGATTTTACCCCAGTCCTCAGCAGTCTAATCCCTGTACCTTTTGCAGAATATCAGTCTGTCCCTGAAGAGAAGTGGCTTCTTTGCTGCTATTCTTGACACCAGGCCATCCTCCAAAAGTCTTCAGCTCACTGTGCGTGCAGATGCTCTCACACCTGCCTGCTGCTATTCCTGAGCAAGCTCATTCTCAACTTTTGGCCACGACTGTAGCATTTGGCTGAGTTCTACGTAGATGTAGCATTTCACCTAAACACACCAGCAGATGGCTTTGTTCAGTTAGTCTGTCCTCGATTGAACGGTGTACCACCACGGTGGTCAAAACACTTAAGACACACCCTATCTCCTCAGCCCTCAAATTAAGTGGACACTGATGACGTATCATGACGTCTGATGAGTATACACTTGCAGGGTGAGGGAGGAAGGAATGATTTTTTACATTTAAAAAAAATTAACAAATCAATACAGGAAGTACATGTGGGAACACAAGTATATATAAATAATATACAAAGTAAATAATATACAAATATACAAAATAATATACAAAATATACAATTGGGCTAGGGGGTACAATATCACATTACACAAGGACCTTAAGGGACATACATACATTTATAATTCGAACAGCTTTTTTGTTGGTAGAGTATTTAATTGTCTTAAAATACAGTTCAATTTATTTTTGTAAGGTAAGAAAATGTGTTGTTTTGTTTGTAAATTTACATATGAAATTTGGCCAAAAGAATAATGAAATTAATTACATAAAAATGTTTCAGCTTATTTCTATCGTAGGTAAAGAATCCAAGCAGTACATCTCTCCACAATAGTGTAAGATCTTCATAAATGTGTTCAATTATAAATCTACTGATGTCTTGCCACAGTTTTCTTACATGAATACAATGCCAAAAAAGATGCAACACTGTTTCTGGGTGGTCATTACAAAAGGAACAATTTGAGTTGATGTTTTCCTTAAACCTCTTCATATAGTGGTTGGCAGGATAATATTTATGAATAATTTAAAAGGAAACTTCCTTAATTTTGTTAACAAGTAGGTATGTGTGGCAACATTCATATTTTTTAGGCTTAGGTATCAGTGTTATTAACCCCTGGCTCATTTTAGGAGGGAGAACATTGTTTTTAATACTCTCTAAAAAGACTTAAAATAGGAAGGGAGCTACTTGTTCAGAAAATAATTTGTAAAATTCTGATGTAATTCCATCAACACCTGGTGATTTATTGTTCTTTAGATGTTTGATAGACTTTATAATCTCTTTAACTTTGATGGGTTCATCACACGGTTTAGATTCTATATCACCGATAGAGTGAACATTATTCAGTGAGTCAAAAAACATATCTGTGGATTCCTGACAGTACGTAGATCTATACAATTTTCTGTAAAAATTGCTACTGTATTTAGCGATTCATTTTTGGTCATCTGTAAGAACACCATCAATGTTTAACTTATGGATAGTGTTATTTGTAGAGTGAAATTTCTCAAGTCTAAAGAAATAGGATGAATTCTGTTCTCCCTCCTCAATCCATTTTTTTCCTAGATCTAATAAAGTCTCCTTCTGCTTTTAATATATACACTGCTCAAGAAAATAAAGGGAACACTAAAATAACACATCCTAGATCTGAATGAATGAAATATTCTTATTAAATACTTTTTTGTTTACATAGTTGAATGTGCTGACAACAAAATCACACAAAAATGATCAATGGAAATCAAATTTATCAACCCATGGAGGTCTGGATTTGGAGTCACACTCAAAATTAAAGTGGAAAACCACACTACAGGCTGATCCAACTTTGATGTAATGTCCTTAAAACAAGTCAAAATGAGGCTCAGTAGTGTGTGTGGCCTCCACGTGCCTGTATGACCTCCCTACGACGCCTGGGCATGTTCCTGATGAGGTGGCGGATGGACTCCTGAGGATCTCCTCCCAGACCTGGACTAAAGCATCCGCCAACTCCTGGACAGTCTGTGGTGCAACGTGGCGTTGGTGGATGGAGCGAGACATGATGTCCCAGATGTGCTCAATTGGATTCAGGTCTGGGGAACGGGCGGGCCAGTCCATAGCATCAATGCCTTCCTCTTGCAGGAACTGCTGACACACTCCAGCCACATGAGGTCTAGCATTGTCTTGCATTAGGAGGAACCCAGGGCCAACCGCACCAGCATATGGTCTCACAAGGGGTCTGAGGATCTCATCTCGGTACCTAATGGCAGTCAGGCTACCTCTGGCGAGCACATGGAGGGCTGTGCGGCCCCCCAAAGAAAATGCCACCCCACACCATGACTGACCCACCGCCAAACCGGTCATGCTGGAGGATGTTGCAGGCAGCAGAACGTTCTCCACGGCGTCTCCAGACTCTGTCACATGTGCTCATGTGCTCAGTGTGAACCTGCTTTCATCTGTGAAGAGCACAGGGCGCCAGTGGCGAATTTGCCAATCTTGGTGTTCTCTGGCAAATGCCAAACGTCCTGCACGGTGTTGGGCTGTAAGCACAACCCCCACCTGTGGACGCCGGGCCCTCATACCACCCTCATGGAGTCTGTTTCTGACCGTTTGAGCAGACACATGCACATTTGTGGCCTGCTGGAGGTCATTTTGCAGGGCTCTGGCAGTGCTCCTCCTGCTCCTCCTTGCACAAAGGCGGAGGTAGCGGTCCTGCTGCTGGGTTGTTGCCCTCCTACGGCCTCCTCCACGTCTCCTGATGTACTGGCCTGTCTCCTGGTAGCGCCTCCATGCTCTGGACACTACGCTGACAGACACAGCAAACCTTCTTGCCACAGCTCGCATTGATGTGCCATCCTGGATGAGCTGCACTACCTGAGCCACTTGTGTGGGTTGTAGACTCCGTCTCATGCTACCACTAGAGTGAGAGCACCGCCAGCATTCAAAAGTGACCAAAACATCAGCCAGGAAGCATAGGAACTGAGAAGTGGTCTGTGGTCACCACCTGCAGAACCACTCCTTTATTGGGAGTGTCTTGCTAATTGCCTATAATTTCCACCTTTTGTCTATTCCATTTGCACAACAGCATGTGAAATTTATTGTCAATCAGTGTTGCTTCCTAAGTGGACAGTTTGATTTCACAGAAGTGTGATTGACTTGGAGTTACATTGTGTTGTTTAAGTGTTCCCTTTCATTTTTTTGAGCACTGTATATACAGTGGGGCAAAAAAGTATTTAGTCAGCCACCAATTGTTCAAGTTCTCCGACTTAAAAAGATGAGAGAGGCCTGTAATTTTCATCATAGGTACACCTCAACTATGACAGACAAAATGAGAAAAAAAATCCAGAAAATCACATTGTAGGATGTTTAATTAATTAATTTGCAAATTATGGTGGAAAATAAGTATTTGGTCACCTACAAACAAGCAAGATTTCTGGCTCTCACAGACCTGTAACTTCTTCTTTAAGAGGCTCCTCTGTCCTCCACTCGTTACCTGTATTAATGGCACCTGTTGGAACTTGTTATCAGTATAAAAGACACCTGTCCACAACCTCAAACAGTCACACTCCAAACTCCACTATGGCCAAGACCAAAGAGCTGTCAAAGGACACCAGAAACAAAATTGTAGACCTGCACCAGGCTGGGAAGACTGAATCTGCAATAGGTAAGCAGCTTGGTTTGAGGAAATCAACTGTGGGAGCAATTATTAGGAAATTGAAGACATACAATAATCTCCCTCGATCTGGGGCTCCACGCAAGATCTCACCCCGTGGGGTCAAAATGATCACAAGAACGGTGAGCAAAAATCCCAGAACCACACGGGGGGACCTAGTGAATGACCTGCAGAGAGCTGGGACCAAAGTAACAAAGCCTACCATCAGTAACACACTACGCCGCCAGGGACTCAAATCCTGCAGTGCCAGACGTGTCCCCCTGCTTAAGCCAGTACATGTCCAGGCCCGTCTGAAGTTTGCTAGAGAGCATTTGGATGATCCAGAAGAAGATTGGGAGAATGTCATATGGTCAGATGAAACCAAAATAGAACTTTTTGGTAAAAACTCAACTCGTCGTGTTTGGAGGACAAAGAATGCTGAGTTGCATCCAAAGAACACCATACCTACTGTGAAGCATGGGGGTGGAAACATCATGCTTTGGGGCTGTTTTTCTGCAAAGGGACCAGGACGACTGATCCGTGTAAAGGACAGAATGAATGGGGCCATGTATCGTGAGATTTTGAGTGAAAACCTCCTTCCATCAGCAAGGGCATTGAAGATGAAACGTGGCTGGGTCTTTCAGCATGACAATGATCCCAAACACACCGCCCGGGCAACGAAGGAGTGGCTTCGTAAGAAGCATTTCAAGGTCCTGGAGTGGCCTAGCCAGTCTCCAGATCTCAACCCCATAGAAAATCTTTGGAGGGAGTTGAAAGTCCGTGTTGCCCATGTCATGACGTCGCCTGCTTGGGTATTGCAAACCCCATCCCCCTCTCCCTGCCTTTCCCTGCCCCTTCAACCCATGCTGTGGTCACAGAGAGACGTCGTAAATTCCTGAGAATCTCCTCATGGCCCAACAGTATTAGACAGAGGGTAAACTTTCAGGACAAAGGAATTTTCTCCCACCTCACAGAACTTGAGGTACGAACATATTTCATGTTCCTGCAAAAGTATAAAAGATCGGTGGAGAGTCCAGCTATTAACATGCCCATTGGCCACCACGTGGGAAACTCATGAGAGACTGTGGGACTACATTACCATACCGCTGTTTATATAATAACCTCAGATATGAGGTTTACATCTGTTTGTTGTATAAAATGAATGAGTGAGTATGATACTGTTTGTATAATTGTGTAATATGATTTTGGACTGTTTAATTAAGAAAAATACAAATCCCTTTTTGATTTGAACTAAACCCGAGGACCCGCCCCTGAGCCAGTTGGGTCAGACATACAAGGACAGCCCCTTCCTGCTATCTGAATAAAAGTCGACTGAGAAATTACCATTAGACCATGTTTTCTCTCCATGGGGAGAACGAAGGTTAAGGTAACATTGCTGAATCTTTAACCATACCACGTGGTTAAACTCTTATACGAATAAGAACAAGTTTTGATATTGACTACTAGTCTGCAGCTAGGAATTCGGTATCATTGAACGCGAAGAAAGACAACCGCCGAAACATCCATTCTATAACGAATGTCACTCTGAACTATCCACAATCTCCGAGACAGAAGGAACTCCAACCAAAACGAACTTCTCTCCAACGATCAAGACGACACACACCGAGCGTAACTATATATATATTGATTGCAATTGTTCCCGAATGAGTGAGCGGTCATGTGTAAGGATTAGCTTGTCAATTGTTATAATTGTGAACTCTGTAGTGAATTCTTAGTCGAACGCAACTTTCCCTTTGTCTAACAAGCCGCTATGCCGGTTCAGCCCACTAGGGCATATTTCTCCCATAATTTCATGTAACTATTTTAAGTTTGTTTGTTTATGCATTTCTGTGAATTAATTAGTTAGTAATAAATAAATGATTTAAGACAATTGATGTATGGATGACTCATAGTGAAGACTGGGTTCGTGCAGATAATCAACAATTTACGACGTTTGGAATGAGACTAACGTGAGGTAAAAATAAATAAATCATTAATCAGAAGACTATTGATCAGATATGAAAATATCTGAAAGGTTATATTGGGAAATTATAACTTTGTAATCTAATAACTTTCCCTGGTGCCCTCGAATTCATAGTTAATTAGTTACGTTATTACTCAAGTGATCGCGTAATCCCTAATTACAGGAATCTTTGATAAAAACTATGTCTTCAATTTAACGATAGCAAAGACACGACACCCAGCAACAGCCCCAAAACATCACTGCTCTAGAGGAGTCCTGCATGGAGGAATGGGCCAAAATACCAGCAACAGTGTGTGAAAACCTTGTGAAGACTTACAGAAAACGTTTGACCTCTGTCATTGCCAACAAAGGGTATATAAAAAAGTATTGAGATAACTTTTGTTATTGACCAAATATTTATTTTCCACCATAATTTGCAAATAAATTCATTAAAAATCCTACCATGTGATTTTCTGGATTTTTTTCTCATTTTGTCTGTCATTGTTGAAGTGTACCTATGATGAAAATTACAGGCCTCTCATCTTTTTAAGTGGGAGAACTTGCACAATTGGTGTTTGACTAAATACTTTTTTGCCCCACTGTATTATCCAGTTTATTTTGTAACTCAATCAGTTCCATCTTCTCCTCCCCCGAGAGGCCGGCTGGGGACCTCTGAGAAAGGTCTTAGCAAGATTACTACCATATTTTCTAAGGTTTTTGGACACCTCAAATTTAAAGAGCTCCCAGTTCTTGCAATAAGATTTTTCTTCACAAGCCCTTTCCCAAAAGTGTGAAAGCAGATCTTTAACCTCAAACTTAACTATATCATTATAGTGTTCCAGTAGGATGCTCTACCAAGGTTAGTATCAGGGGTAAATATGTTGATATTAATGTAAATGGCCCTATGGTCTGTGAGGGGAGTAGTACAGATATTTGTAGTAACACACTCACTATCAATACATTTGGATATAAGCCAAAAAATCTATTCTGGATTGTCTGGAACCTGTTTTGTTAATCCAAGTGAATGATCTGTCGGCTGGAAACCTCTCTCTCCATGTAAGATCAAACTTTTCCATAAAAAGTATTAAACCCAAATTCTGATTGGTTGGCCTGCCGCCCAATAAAGTATATGTTTGTCTATAGATTCAAGCAACCCATCATTCTCATGTGAAGGAATTCTTTTTTAAATGGAATTTCCGGCAAGGGAGGTCAATTTAAAAAAAAATGGAATGATTTTTTAAATGGACCACCCTTGGCCGGAATTTCGTCACTCGTTCATCCCGCAATAATTGTGTTTTCAGCCACCGGTAGCTTGTGGGCGCTTTATATGTGCTACAGTCAATTATTTGTGCATGTCTACTTACATTAAATATATAATTATTAATGTACGCCTACTGTATGATAGCTAGCAAATGAATTAGCTAAATAACTTTAGCCTGCCTAGCTGTGTGATGACCCTCCCACTCTGTCTGCCGTATTCTCTCTTTGTTCTTGTTTCCTTATTAGGATGCCGGTGGGCGGAGTTGGGAGGGTCGTCAGCTACATGGGAAACACCTGGGCCGGGTGTCTCCCAGGATAAATCCACCACTTCCCCATTAATGGAGGAGACTCTCGCCATGCAGACACCTTTATAGATTTTGTTGTGTATCTTGGTGGTTTTTGGTTGTTTGCGTTGGCACTTTTCAACACCCTGCATTATCACATTCATGCTAAACACTCACTTACACTACTGATTACACACACCATTGTATATTGTACTTAGTTTACTTTATTTAATAAATATATGTTTAGTTATTCCTTATCTCCACGTTGTCTCTCTTTTGTTATGGGCTTTGAGCCGGTCCGTGCGGGCTGGAACTTCTGTAGAAGGAAAATGTTTTACGAAACGTGTTTGTGCCGTCATGTGCATTAGTAGCACAATTTAACTTATTTGTTTTTACTTTTATGTTGAGGTTTACATTTTTGGCTGACTTTTCTTAGCGGATGTACAATCGTTGAATTGAATTATGGGGAGCTTCAGGCCCCGGAGTGAACATAATTGTAGACTCGCAAAGCTGACTAAAAACGAGGGCTTATGTTGTAAAATTCCCTTGCTTGGCTAATCATTTGGAATGCCCGCCAAGATGGCGACGGAGATTCCCCCAAGGTCATAAGGCGAGGGTAAGTGGAAGAGGGTGTGTCTTTAAAGTGTTTGAACGAAGTCCATGTGTGTTCTGTGCATATAAAAACATATTGATTTGAGAAGCAAACTGTTTAGGAGTCTATTGGTTTAATTTACTGAAGCAACCACTGGGTAATAGTTTAAGTAAACTTAGACATTTTAATTTGCAGTTCTAATACCACAAATTGCTTTATATCGTGTTTCAAAATGCCTCACCCAAACATTTCTGATTGAGCTTTTGGAAAGCCTTTTCACCTACCAGCATATAAAATTGGCTTACTTTTTTCCTGAACAGAACAATGTCACAACAGTGTCGTTTTGGTTATAAGTAAGCGTGTCACTGTTAGTCTACACATGTTGTTTAAGAAAAATGTGACGAATAACATTTTATTTGATATTGGGTCGGGTTCATTTAATAAATAAATTGCTCTTCCTGGAAAATGACAGTAATAACAAGTGTACTGTAATGTTTTACTCAAATACCAAAAGGAGGGACTTATTTTGATAACATTAAACAGGAAGTTTGAACTTAGGTGTTGCTGGTGTACGGGTCCGTGCAGAAGCATCATTGACAAGCCAACTCCGTTTGCTATGTTTTCTGAAGTTATTTTACATTCCGCAATCAGCACATTATTAGCGAGAGCTAGTCCTGTTTCGATATGGTAATTAGTTGGTCTGTACGTTAGCAAGCAAAGATAGCTACTTGAGCCTGTTCTGCCACAATGGTGACTGATAATCTGAAATATTTGAAATTAAAAAATGTATTTTTTTTTTGTCGTGTCAGTGAATTACAGATTGCTATAACATATGTGGTTATCTGATACGTAAAATAAGATTGCTATAACATATGTGGTTATCTGATACGTATCAGATAACCACATAACTAACGTTATCCATGCAATGTAAAATCTGGCAGGCGTCAGCAACGCTGCTCTGCAATGGTTTCAGGCGTCAGCAACGCCTGGGCACAGGAAGATCTTTGCATAACGAGTCTTAATTCATTATTTTGTAACCTTAGCTAGCTAACATCGGTATGGCCTAGCTAGGCACCCTGTCATGTCAGTAAAACCCGTTTCACTTTTTACTCATTTTCTAACGTTAATCAGTCACTGCAAGTGATTTCAAATACGGATTGTTCAATTATTGAACTGGAATCAAACTAGTTAATTCAATGTAACGTTATATCCTATGTCTGCCCGCTCAGACTGTGGCGGAAGCTTTGTCTAAACGCAAGTACGCCTCGCAAGCGATACAGTTTTGGAAAAATATGGAACGTAATATCACTGACAAATAATTTTCTAAACACAAAATGTTAAATTACTATAGACTTTATGGCTAGCGTTCCTACACGGCCATATTTCCATTTTACATCGCTTGTTTACAGAGTCGGCGACTACCTGTGCTAATTAGCTATCTGCATCTGAACACCTGTGTGTAACGGAAGGATGCCACAAACATGTTGTAACTGAAAAATGGTCAACTTTCCACTGTGTAAAGTAAGTGTATATTTTGCATTTCTGAAAGTGTGACATGAAAGTAGAGGGCTTTGCTTCTAGAACCGTATCGCAGTTGAGAATCTATTCACGTTTAATTCCTTGGACTAATGGAGAAGACTTCTTTAGTATATTATTGGGCTCAATAAACCATTCTGATTAACAGTTGTCACTGCTAACTTAGTTCTGATCGTTTGCCTCGAGTCAAAATGTGTCCATAAGTTACCTACCTCATTGGTTAGAAAGCGCTAGTTAGCTAACTCTGACCAGAGGGGTATACTACAAAAGCTTGTTCAATTAGTGAGCTAGCCAGCTAACTTTGATAAACAACCAAACATAACTATTGCTTTTCAGATTGTAAGGAACATACAATGGGTTGGGTTGTTGAGTCAATTAGACGATGCCCATTATAAGCAACCACAAAAAAAAGTATTTTTTTTTATTTCATCTTTATTTAACCAGGTAGGCCAGTTGAGAACAAGTTCTTTACAACTGCGACCTGGCCAAGCTAAAGCAAAGCAGTGTGACAAACACCACCAGAGTTACACATGGGATAAATAAAACGTAGTCAATAACAATAGAAAAATCTATATACAGTGTGTGCAAATGTAGTAAGATTTGGGAGGTGAGGCAATAAATAGGCCATAGTGGCGAAATAATTACAATTTAGCATTAACACTGGAGTGATAGATGTGCAAGTAGAGATACTGGGGTGCAAAAATAAATAACATTATGGGGATGAGGTAGTTGGGTGGGCTATTTACAGATGGGCTGTGTACAGGTGCAGTGATCGGTAAGCTGCTCTGACAGCTGATGCTTAAAGTTCGTGATTTTTGCAATTCGTTCCAGTCGTTGGCAGCAGAGAACTGGAAGGAAAGACAGCCAAAGGAGGAGTTGGCTTTGGGGATGACCAATGAAATATACCAGCTGGAGCGCGTGCTACGGGTGGGTGTTGCTATGGTGACCAGTAAGGTGAGATGAAAAACCCTGCCTTATCTAGCAAAGACTTAGATGACCTGGAGCCAGTGGATTTGGCAACGAATAGTAAGCGAGGGCCAGCCAATGAGAGCATACAGGTCGCAGTGGTGGGTGGTATATGGGGCTTTGGTGACAAAACGGATGGCCCTGTGATAGACTACATCTAATTTACTGAGTAGTGTTGGAGGCTATTTTGTAAATGACATCACCGAAGTCAAGGATCAGTAGGATAGTCAGTTTTACGAGGGTATGTTTTGCGGCATGAGTGAAGGAGACTGTTGCGAAATAGGAAGCTGATTCTATATTTAATTTTGGATTGGAGATGCTTAATGTGAGTCTGGAAGGAGAGTACAGTTTAACCAGACACCTAGGTATTTATAATTGTCCACATATTCTAAGTCAGAACTGTCCAGAGTAGTGATGCTAGTCGGGCGATCGGTTGAAAAGCATGCATTTAGTTTTACTAGCATTTTACTAGAATTTAAGAGCAGTTGGAGGCCACGGAAGGAGTGTTGTATGGCATTGAAGCTTGTCTGGAGGTTTAACAGTGTCAAAAGGGCCAGAAGTATACAGAATTGTGTCGTCTGCATAGAGGTGGATCAGAAAATCACCAGCAGCAAGCGCGACATTGATATATACAGAGAAAAGAGTCGGCCCGAGAATTGAACCCTGTGGCACCCCCATAGAGACTGCCAGAGGTCCGGACAACAGGCCCTCCGATTTGACACACTGAATTCTATCTGAGAAGTAGTTGGTGAACCAGGCGAGGCAGTCATTTTAGAAGCCAAGGCCATTGAGTCTGCCGATAAGAATGCGGTGATTGAGAGAGTCGAAAGCCTTGGCCAGGTCGATGAAGACTGCTGCATGGTACTATTTTTTATCAATGGCGGTTATGATATTGTTTAGGACCTTGAGCGTGGCTGAGGTGCACACATGACCAGCTCCTAAACCAGATTGCATAGGGGAGAATGTATGGTGGTGTTCGAAATGGTCTGTGATCTGTTTGTTAACTTGGCTTTCGAAGACTTTAGAAAGGCAGGGCAGGATGGATATAGGTCTGTAACAGGATGACCGTGGCAGCTTTCCAATCTTTAGGGATATCGATACGATACGAAAGAGAGGTTGAACAGGCTAGTAATAGGGGTTGCAACAATTGCGGCGGATTATTTTAGAAAGAGTGTCCAGATTGTCTAGCCCACCTGATTTATAGGGGTCCGGATTGTGCAGCTCTTTCAGAACATCAGCTATCTGGATTTGGGTGAAGGAGAAGTGGGGGGGGGGGCATGGGCAAGTTGCTGCGGGGGGGGGGGGGTGCAGAGTTGTTGGCCGGGGTAGAGGTAGCCAGGTGGAAAGCATGGCCAGCCGTAGAAAAATGCTTATTGAAATTCTCAATTATCTCCGATTTATCGGTGGTGACAGTGTTTCCTAGCCTCAGTGCAGTGGGCAGCTGGGAGGAGGTGCTCTTATTCTCCATGGACTTTACATTGTCCCAAAACTTTTTGGAATTTGTGCTACAGGATGCACATTTCTGTTTGAAAAAGCTAGCCTTTGTTGTGTATATTGGTTCCTAACTTCCCTGAAAAGTTTCATATCGCGGCGGCTATTCGATGCTAATGCAGTACGCTACATATTTGGACAAGTTAGCTGGCTAACTCATTGATCCTGCACTAGCTGGAGAGGCAGAATTGTTCACTTCTTACTGTGATTATAGTATTGCCATATATAGTGCATTCAGACCTTGAATTTTACTACATTTTGTTATGTTACAGCCTTATTCTAAATTGATTAAATTGTTTCCCCCCTCAATCTATACACAATACCCCATAATGACAAAGCAAAAATAAGTTTATAAATGTTAGCAAATGTATAAAATTATTTACATAAGTATTCAGACCCTTTACTTTGACAGCAATTACAGACTAGCGTCTTCTTGAGTATGACACAACAAACCTGGCACACCTGTATTTGGGGATTTTCTCCCAATTTCTCTGTAGATCCTCAAGCTTGGTCAGGTTGGATGGGGAGCATTGCTGCACAGCTATTTTCAGGTCTCTCAAGAGTTGTTCGATTGGGTTCAAGTCCGAGCTCTGGCTGGGCCACTCAAGGACATTCAGAGACTTGTCCCGAAGCCACTGCTGCGTTGTCTTGGCTGTGTGCTTAGGGTCATTGTCCTGTTGGAAGGTGAACCGTCGCCCCAGTCTGAGGTCCTGTGTGCTCTGGAGCAGGTTTTCATCAAAGATCTCTCTGTACTTTGCTCCATTCATGTTTCCCTCGATCCTGACTAGTCTCCAAGTCCCTGCTACTAAAAAACATCCACACACCATGATGCTGCCACCACCATACTTCACAGTAGGGATGGTGCCAGGTTTCCTCCAGACGTGACACTTGGCATTCAGGCCAGAGTTAAATCTTGGTTTCATCAGACCAGAGAATCTTGTTTCTCATGGTCTGAGTACTTTAGATGCCTTTTGGTAAACTCCAAGCAGGCTGTCATGCCTTTTACTGAGGAGTGGCTTCCGTCTGGCCGCTATCCATAAAGTCCTGATTGGTGGAGTGCTGCAGAGATGGTTGTCCTTCTGGAAGGTTCTCCTATCTCCACAGAGGAATTCTGGAGCTCTTTGAGTGACCATCGGGTTCTTGGTCACCTCCTTGACCAAGACCCTTCTCCCCCGATTGCTTAGTTTGGCCAGGCGGCCAGCTCTAGGAAGAGTCTTGGTGGTTCCAAACTTCTTCCATTTAGGAATGATGCAGGCCACTGTGTTCTTGGGGACCTTCAATGCTGCAGAAATGTTTTTGGTACCCTTCCCCAGATCTGTGCCTCGACACAATCCTGTCTCAAAGCTCTACAGACAATTCCTTCGACCTCATGGCTTGGTTTTTGCTCTGACAGGCACTGTCAACTGTGGGACCTTATATAGACAGGTGTGTGCCTTTCTAAATCATGTCCAATCAATTTAATTTACTTCAGGTGGACTCCAATCAAGTTTTAGAAACATCTCAAGTATGAGCAATGGAAACAGGATGCACCTGAGCTCAATTTCTTGTGGCAAAGGGTCTGAATACATTTTTACATAAGGTATTTCAGTTTTTAATTTTTAATACATTTTCCAAAAATTTCTAAAAACCTGTTTTTGCTTTGTCATTATGGGATATTGTGTGTACGTACATTTTTTATACATTTTGTAACGCATCAAAATGTGTTGAAAGGGATCTGAATACTTTCCAAATGCACTGTACACTCAGTGGCCAGTTTATTAGGCACAACACCCCGTTCACAGGGCGTTTGCTCCTGCAGACAGTGAGTCAAGTGGCCGTGACTTGCTATATAAAGCAGGCATCGAGGCGTTCGGTCACTGTTTGATTGAACGTTAGAATAGGCAAAACGAGTGACCCTAAGCAACTTTGAGCGCATCCAGTCAGCGGCAGTCCTGTGGGCTAAAACCGCTTGTTTATGAGAAGTCGAAGGAGAATGGCAAGAATCGTGCAAGCTAACAGGTGGGCCACAAACAGGCAAATAATGGTGCAGTAAAACAGTGGTGTGCAGAACAGCATCTCTGAACGCACAACTCGTCAGTCCTTGTCACAGATGGGCTATTGCAGCAGACAACCACACCGGATTCCACTAAGAAGCGGCTCCAGTGGGCATGCAATCACCAACATTAGAAAAACATCCCATGGTCCGACAATCCCGATTCCTGTTGCGTCATGCTGATGGCAGAGTCAGGATTTGCATAAGCAGCATGGGTCCATTGCCCCATTCTGCCTGGTGTCAACGGTACAGGCTGGTGGTGTAAGGGTGTGGGTTATGTTTTCCTGACACACGTTAGGTCCCTTGATAACAATTGAGCAACATTTCCATGCCCCAAATAATTCAGGCTGTTCTGGAGGCAAAGTGGGGAAAGGACCCCAGCAATTCAGAATGTTGAACAAAATCCCATTTCAATTTACTCTGCAGGTTCATCGGGGTGTTGGAAATGTAATTTTGTTCATTATTCTGACTTGCAGGGCCAGGCCATATAAAAGCCAGAGCATATTGTGTGTGTGAGATATATATATATCACTTCTCTTCCCTCTCCTTTTTGAATCCAGGCTGCAACCCAACTCTGAGCCATGTCGTCACGCGTGCTGCTTCGGCAGCAGCTGATGCGGGAACAAGCCCAGGAGCAAGAGAGACGGGAGGCCCAGGAGCAGGCCTCTGTGGCTCAGCTCAGGGCAACTGACTCCACCCCTGCTATCGCTGTCACTCTGCCCCCAATAGCTGCTCGCCCTCTTTCCGCACAGGTGCCCGTGGAGGTTTTGAAGGTGAGGCTCCACTTCTAAAAGCTTCTCTCCAGAGGAACTACACTAGCATGGCATGCTACACCATTAAATTGCTGCGTATAACCTCCATACTAAGTTGTCATTCTCTGTTCGCTGTTTGACTGACATGTTCTAAATTTTCAATCTGATAGGTGCAGACCCACCTGGAGAACCCCACCAAGTTTCACATCCAGCAGTCTCAGAGGCAGCAGGTGAAGCAGTATCTCTCTGCCACCCTCTGCAATAAGGGGGCAACTCAGACCCTGGGTGTGTCTCCCCTGGCCCTGTCTAGCTCTGCCCCTGAGATGGATCCCATAGCCCGCAGTGCTCCCAACAGCTCCATGGCTTTACACAACCTGGGATCCAACAAAGAGGAGGTATGTCCCATGTTGTTCAGTTGGTAGAGCATGGCGGTTGCAGCGCCAGGCTTTTGTGTTCGATTCCCATGGGGGAGCAGTATGAAAAATGTATGCACTCACTACTGTAACTTCTCTGGATAAGAACGGCTGCTAAATGTCTAATTTAGATGTATGTAGTATGACTGAAGACCATTACACTGGAATACACCACTCACATTGGCTTGTAAGAAGCATTATATAGCTTATTACTTTCTCATGTGTTTTTGTTCTACCTTATGTTATTTTTAGTGCTACATTGATATTGATTACTGCTTTGTTGGGTTTGGAGCTTGCAAGAAAGGCAAAGGGTGGCTACTTTTGAAGAATCTCAAATATAAAATATATTTAGATTTGTTTTAACACTTTTTTGGTCACTACATGATTCCATATGTGTTATTTCATAGTTGTGATATCTTCACTACTATTCTACAATGTAGAAAATAGTAAAAAATTAAGAAAAACCCTCCAAACCCTCAACTTTTGACTGGTACTGTATTTTCAATAAAAGTTTAGGCTAAATGTCTAGACTGCTGGTCACTTATTTCTTAATTACTTTTTTGTTTGTTCTGTTGTGACATGCTTGAGGTCTCACAACTAGGATGCATGCCTTTGTTATCTTGCCCTGTTGGCTTGGTGTCACAGACTTCTGTTAAATACTACACTGGCAGCTTAATGATATCTGCACCTCTCTTGCACACACGCCTTTGCTTTGAAATCATGCTTCATAAGGGCAAGATAATGACTTGCTTTGTGTCAGTGTTCCTCCCCTATATGTTTCAAATAAGTAATTTCATATACTTAAATTCAAGCTGGCCTTTAACGTTTCATATTTTTAAAAATATTTTTATTTTTATTTTACCTTTATTTAACCAGGTAAGCTAGTTGAGAACGAGTTCTCATTTACATCTGCGACCTGGCCACGATAAAGCAAAGCAGTGCGACAGAAACAACAAAACAGAGTTACACATGGAATAAACAAACGAACACAGTAGAAAAATAATAAAGTCTATATACAGTGTGTGCAAATGGCATGGGGAGGTAAGGCAATAAATAGGCCATAGTTACAAAGTAATTACAATTTAGCAGATTAATACCGGAGTGATAGATGAGCAGATGATGATGAGCGTATGATTGTGTGTAAGTAGTGATACTGGTGTGCAAAAGAGCAGCAAAGTAAATAAAAACAATATGGGGATGAGGTAGGTAGATTGGGTGGGCTATTTACAGATGGACTATGTACAGCGCAGGGATCGGTTAGCTGCTCAGGTAGTTGATGAGTTAGTGAGGGAAATGTAAGTCTCAAGTCTCTTTTATTAGGTGTTCTATGAATATGATGCTGATAAGTTATTCTATGTATTGATTGGGGGTGTGTGTTTATCTTTCCAGATAGATGGTGTAATTGATGACATCATCAGCCTTGAATCAAGTTTCAGTGACGATTTCATGACATTAATTGAATTGGGGCTACAGCTGCCTAGTACGGTATGTGAAAATGTGTATTTATCAGTGTTTTTGTCCATTGCACTTGGGCTAATCCAATCATTCAGTGAAATGAAATTAACAACCAGCCTGTCATTCTTGGAATTATCTTTCTATATCTGTTGTCTTTGTTGATATTCTCAAACTGGAATTCGGTGGTGCTGTAGGAGTAAACATACACTTCTGACACTTAACTAGGACTCGTCAGGCCAGTGTTGTCTGGGTGGGGTAGCAACCAGGAGAGAGGAGAGTAGGACAAAGCATGCAGGGCATGGCAGCATGTGAAGTTGGAATGGTGGACAATGAAAAGAGGGTTCTGAAAATACTGCAACTATTTTAACAGTCAAGTTGTTATAGGGAAAGGGATTGAAGAGATTGCGCCCGGCATCAGAAAATTAGGATTTTAGTTTTGCTTCAGGAGCATAGGGGGGGAAAAGCGAGAACATTGAGGTAAATCAATCGTGTTGTAAGGTAGCAAAATGCCATTGTTAAGGAGAATGGACATTTAGCCATTTCTCTCACATTTATCAGGATTTATAGCCTACCGCAACACTTATCAGATTTGTTTGTTTCAAATGTGCTAATGCTTTTGGATAACTGTTAATCGAAGGTTCTACAAGGTTATTAGGCCTATACAAAATTGCGATGACTTGCTAGAAATTATGTTCTTTATAAGCCAACCAACCTGTGATATGGTAATTTAGTATCCTTGAAGGTCAAATATAGTACAGTAATACAATGTAGCCTAGCTTATACATGTTCTATTTCTACCAGGATAGGTCTTACAAGAGATGTTAGTACTTAAACATGTTATTTAAATTTTATTTTAAAAAAAATACAGGGAACAGTGCACATTTATCAACGTTTCAGTAAAAGTGGCCGTTTTAGCCAGCCGGCTAATTTTCAACCGCAGTCCCTGGGCAGGTTACTAAAAACAACTACAATAACAATACAGACAAACAATATGCAGAGCAACATAGGACAAGCAACACATACAGACAACATAATATTTTTTTTTAAATTAGATTTATTGGAAAAATAGGATGTTGAACTACCATTATCCTTTTGTTAAATTAGTATTCTGGTACACAAAGGACAAGAAAATGTAAGACAATACAAAATATGAATTAATTAATTAAAATTTAGTTTAATTCGTTTCCTTAAGAAGCTCATCCAGGTTGTTAGTATTCAACATTGTTTGCTTTGATGTTAATGCAGGGGTTTCCCTGTTTCTTACAGCTCCCCGGGAACCTCCTGGAAGTTAACCATAGTCCTGGAATGGCAGCACCTACCCTCACTGTCAGCAACTCCTGCCCTCCGGATCTAACCAATATTAAAAGGGAATACTCTGGTATAGTCTTGTTCCTTTACTAGGCCCCTGATCCTTATTTTATATAGCTCTGGAGATGAGCATGTTTGTTTGGATTATACACTTCTTATGTAATGTCCTACGTAACTTTCCATTTTATTGAGAGGGAAAGGTTCAATTCTAACTTGTGTAAATGGTAAAATAATTGGGTTTTAGATTGCACGGCAGCACCTCCAAAGTATATGTTATGTTTAAGATGCAGATAACAAAGCACTGGTGAAAGAGAGACAGAAGAAAGACAACCATAACCTCAGTGAGTCAAAGCTTTTTTACTCACTTCTGTTCTTAACCCACTATGATGCTAGCCAGCTCTTGTTCCCCTCGGAGTGGCAGTGAGTTTAATTAATCAATCTCTTTGTCTGCATGGTTTCTCTTGACAGTTGAGAGGAAGCGGAGGTTTAACATCAATGACCGCATAACAGAGCTGGGGTCCATAATACCCAATTCAAGGGACTTGTGAGTTTGTCATTCTTTATTTCTTATTCAGGACATTTACTTTGGATGAATTAATCAGTTGTGCTATTGACACAAATTAATTCTAGGAAATCTCAATCACAGTTAAAATTTTGGCCATGAAAAGCAATATTCAATTCGGAACAGATTTGATATTCCTCTTTAACAACCTTCTCTCATGGCTGTAGGGAGTTGCGCTGGAATAAGGGCACCATTCTGAAGGCCTCAGTGGACTACATCAGGAAGCTGCAGAAGGAGCAGCAGAGAGCCAAGGAGGTAGAGATGCGTCAGAAGAAGCTGGAACATGCTAACCACTGCTTGATGCTGCGCATCCAGGTCAGTTTTTGGAGAAAAAAGTAAGTAATGCTATCATAAAATATATTTAGTGATTGCTACTAATGTTCCCTTATTTCTGTTATTGTTATTTTGTGAAGGAGTTGGAAGTGCAGGCTCAGCTTCATGGACTCTCCAGCCCGATGTCCTATGGTCTGAGTTCAGACCCCTCCTTCCTCCAGCAGCAGCACCTTCAGCAGGGAGGTCATATACTTGGGCCCAGAACTGGAGTGGCCTGCTCCCAAACCTTTCTCAGCTTGGGTGATGCAGCCATGGCACAGGCCATCCCTACCTCCTTCCTCTCTCCACCCTCCTCTGACTCCCCTGTGGGTGTGACCATAGGCAGCCCCCTCGACCTGGGCAGTCTGAGCTTCGCCGAGCTGGATGACCCCTCCAATGCTGGGCTGTTCCCAGGCGTGGGGTTGGGGGACATCCTCATGGATGAGGGGTGCACACTGTCCCCTGAGAGGGTGGACCCACTGTTTTTCGTGACACCAGGTGCCTCGAAGATCAGCAGTCGTAGGAGCAGCTTCAGCATGGAGGAGGACTTGTAAAGGGTCTTATTGGGGTCTGCTTTAAAACAAACAGCCAATCGTTTAACTGAACAGGACTTTGATCTGAATCATGCATCAGTACAAAATAAATGACAATCCTTTCCTTTCTTACCAAGTTAATATTGGTCCCTGAACTTAGAAAAAGAAAACAAAAACTTTTCGGTACACGAATCAATAGTAATGCAATCATTTTCAAATGGAAAATAGTAAAATTAGTATTTGGATATGGACTATGGACATTGATTTGTGTTCTGTTTCTTGCAAGCCTCAACTCAACCAAGAGTTCCCTGCAGAGAAATTAAAGAGGAAATAGTGGTGGTTTAGTCAAGTATATTATTGGTCCTTGTAGAGCGTATACTTTGTGCACTTTGCAACTTTTGTGGGAAGAAAGCAATGAGGTTCTTGTATCTATTTAGTGAAATTGGCATGAACTACATAACAGGTGTGCTATTGAATTGAGATATTTTTTAACTGACTTGAATCAGGATTTGTTAGCTTAAAGTGTATGCCTTTTTTTTACATCTCAGAAGGTTTGTCTAACAAAAAATTTACCAAAGTAGTATTTATTAAATATATGGCACATAGTGATTGTGATATAATAATAAAAAATAAAAAAAACACATTTGATGACCTGTAAAAACAAAAAAAATCTAGATTTACTGTATCTTACATTTACTTTCAAAGCATGTTGCGCCTTTTCCTGTTGTCTGTATGCATTTTCTTTTAACGCTTTTGTCCGTTGAATGGTTGTACAGCTGGTCACTAACTCAACTAACAATGAACAAGAGAAGGAGAGAAGTAAAACAAAAGCTACTGCAGCCAGTCAGCCAAAGCAGGCCACCTTTCACAGAATGGTAATATATTTAAGTCATTATACGGGTGTGTTATATATTGTTATATAGTAAATGGAAGTATAGCTTTAACGTATGTTAATCTCTGAAACACTGCATGCTACATGTGTTTGTGTTGCAAAAACATGCACTGGGTTGTGTGCAGTAGTCTATTTCTGATGTCATATGGTCATTTGTGATGATATAAGATTATGTTGAATAAGATTTATATAGCTCACATAGACTTGGCCCCTAACTCTAGACATACAGTTAAAATTAATCCTTAATCCACTACTTTTTCCTTAGTCCTCTAATCTGAAAATGTGTATGGTCATGGGACTGTCTAACATTCCCCATGTTTTTCTCAGAGACTGAAATCTGTATATGGTTATTATCACTCCTCTAGCCCCCATAGTCTTCCTTTAATTTGTATTGACAAGCTTTTCAAAGAAAAGTACATTCATTACCTGTATATGTTTAGGAATCTGTTTCCATGTCTGTTTTATCTATTGCCATTGATGCTTCCGAGATGCTTCTCATTCTTGAAACAATGGTGCCTTTCCGCCATGTCAAGGAAGATCCCTGCAGTGTACTCTCCTAACACAGGCTTTTTTTATGGAGATGAAAATGTTTGAGACCAACAATGCAATATCTGTCTGATTATCTGTTTCTAATGCACATTGTAGTGTTTGTGTCAATTAATCCCTTAAAGGATGGGTTGCCAACTGGCGATTTGACACATACAATTTCATTTTTTCATTCATTGTCTGTGACTTGAATGTAGCTCTAATTTGAATCATTTAGAAAAATATCTATTTTTGCTGTTCTGATTTTCAGTTATGGTTCTGCTTTTACTGGAATGCAAACCTCTGACAGCCTTAAAGGGAATATATTGTTGTTGGACACTTTTTATATTTTAATGTGTATTGAGTTACTAGCTTTTTCTATGCTCAGATAAGCAACCTGTCTAAATCTACACTATTGTCTGGTGTGTTTTGTTTATTTTAAACGAGTGCTTGAATGCTTTTCACTGCAGTGATGCAATTACAGTTTCATGCTTGGTCTATTTAATCACGGTATTTCACAATGGAAAAAGGGTTTTCAGAGTGCATTGTGTCTCTATGGTTGGGCTTCATTGTTCCAAACATGCTTTTCTTGCATACCCTCTGCTTTCTCAGACTGGCCCTTGGATTTGGAATGTATTCAATGGGTAAAAGCAATATGGTAGTGTTGTGGCTCCTCCTAGCTTTGCAGGAGCTTTGTACTGGATTTTTGCAGATTGCATGACAGTGCTAGGAGGCTTAAAGCTTTATTTTCCCCAAACTACTGTAATAAAATTAAGGTGGGGAGTGGGGAGTCTCAAGGTGGGGAGTGTACAGAGTGTAGTTGCCTAAAAAAATACATATTCAATACATGAGTGCAATTGTTCAGAGAGAGGGTTTCTGTTGATTCATTTTAATGGCTTTTATTCCATTATCAATCATTTTTCTTGAATATCAGGGATGGAAACACAAATTTTCTGTAAATGTATACAGTATATGTATGTGACTTCTGAATATCAAACCATACTGTAAATGTGCCCTATCCTGTCAATATTTTACATTAGTAGAATTCATACAGTCGATTGTCCATAATAATATTACCATGCTTCTATTAACATTTTATTTTCGTTTTTGTCCTTTCAAATGCTGATGCCTTCCTTGCTGCCAAGAACTCCAGATCATTTACCCCAACCCCACCTCACTCACCACTTTGCTCTGAAGTAAATGTACATTTGTATATGAGCAGATTTATGGTTTAGTTAATCACTACTCTCAATTAACTATACTTGGAGTGCAGTGGCACCCTCTCAACAGTTTCACTCCCTATCAGCAATAAAGTATCACCGAGTTGTCTGTATGTGGTTAGCTGTCTTTCACATTGTGGTCCACCTTGAGTCATTGGTTAGAAAAGCATGTTGCCAGTGCAGATTTAGAAATGCAAAGAACCAAGCAGACTTTGTCAGTTACCCCAAGATCTAAATGAAATGTAATTACTGCAGATTCGTTACTGTCCTTTGAGCTTGGCCCTACACCATCGCTACAATCTCTGACTCTTGACAGTGTTCATAATCGTTTGACACTAACCAGGTTAGTGGAAGAGCATTTGTAAGATCTCCATGCCTAGATCCACACACTCTGTGGCTTGCATGCAGATATCACAGACACAGCACTCAAATCCTGGATCTATACACAGGCAGCAGTGGGCATCCAGACACCCACAGCAGCCACAGTGATGGGTCATGTCCAGCAAAGTCTCCAGGGAATCAGGCTCACAGCAGCACACTGTGGAGCGCAGGGAGGAGCACAGGGATGAGGCACAGGCATGGCATCCTTTCCCCGTGGCCAGTAAACAGTCCCAAGGCTGACAGAAAAGACATGCCAAGAGGATGGAGGCACACAGGTCTAAGGATGTGAAAAGACAGGAAGCAGGGAAACATGGATTGGAAGGCATTTGTAAAGAGGAAAGTACAAAACTATAAATGCAAAACTACATTTAAATCTAGAAGTAATTTATTTCTTCACATTCAGAAAAGGCTCTCACCATCTCCATCCACTTGTTAATCTGGACAGCAGAGGTTTTGTAGCTGCTCTTCCTTATTGAAGTGGGTGGCGGTCTCATTTGGTATGGTGGGCAATGCTTTAAGGTGGTCAACTGTGGGGAAATTGGCTGTGGTTGTTCTTTTGCCACAGACCATTGTTGTGCTTCATTTGTCTTGTCCGTTAGTAAGGTACTATGGATGTTCTGGTGGTGAAATTCAGAATTCTCATCAATTGAAGGTTCTGAATATGATATGAAATTAGATTAAGAAATAAGTGGTTACACTTTCAGCTAATGCAATGTCATCTTGTACAACATTCTTGTGTTGATTCAATCTTCATTCAATCTTCACTCAACGTGATACCTAATCTTGTTGTCAGTAATGCAGAATGAATAGGTAGCAGGCAGGAACTCTCATTGGCAGAAACATCAGTCAAAGATGGTTGACTGTCCTCATGGTGAATCCGGTCCGACAAAGTGCTATCTATCCTCTGTCAAAGATGCTTTAATTTGGAAGAAAATACCATGTTACAACATGCAATATTAGTTCCCTGGGTGAGGGGAAGAAAACATAACACATAGCTATGAGAATACATAGCATCCCCCAGATAATGCTGAACATTCACTTTGAAAGACTAGCAGTCTGAAGCACATGAAGTACCTGTGTGGTCCACTGTCGATCCATTGGAAGCATTTTGTGCACTTAGATCGTGTATTACATAGCAGGACTGTGATCTCTCTGGATTCACTTCTCCAGACTCCCGGTTCCAATCCATGGCATCAGTTAAGAAACATTCACTGTCTCCAAAGCAGCACAATCAATTTGAAATCTAAAAGGCAACAAAGAGACAAAGGATATTTCAGCCATTCACTAAATGGGTTCCAGTCAGCAGTTTTAAGTACTTTCACTTACAATCAGAACCTGGGGGAAATGTACAGATATGCAAGAAATAGCATGGTTATTAATCTATTATTAATCTCCATTTTGGAAAAGACATCTGGATACTGGCCGGGGTGAGGAAATGCTGACATCCTAATGAAAGTACAGGAGCACACCATTTTCAGCAAGGGTTTTGAGAGGTTTGTAATTGTAGGAATTGACCTATACATCTGCACAACCCCCTTCACTGGCCAGGAGTCCTTTTGAGGTACCAGTCTTGACCAGCAGGCCCAGGATATATGGCCCCGATCAGCCTGCAAACTTAACCCATGCATGTCATGTATTCTAAACATATTTAAAAAATGAATATATAAAATACTTGTTTTTGCTTTGACTACAAGGAACAAGAGTAGAATCCACATCACATTCAGAAGCAATTCAATGTTGTCACGCCCTGGCCTTAGTTATCTTTGTTTTCTTTATTATTTTAGTTAGGTCAGGGTGTGACATGGGGGATGTATGTGTTTTGTATTGTCTAGGGGTTTATGGGTGCTGTGGTTTAGTTGGTTAAAGTGTCTAGTCTAGGGGTATGTATGTCTATGGTTGCCTAGATTGGTTCTCAATTAGAGACAGCTGTCTATCGTTGTCTCTGATTGGGAACCATATTTAGGCAGCCATATTCATTAGGTAGTTCGTGGGTGATTATCTATGTCTTTACGTTAGTTGCTTGTGTCTGCACTTTCGTTTTATAGCTTCACGGTCGTTTGTTGTTTTGTATAGTTTGTCAGTGTTCTTCGTTTCGTTTTCGTCTTCAATAAAAGGAAGATGTATTGTCATCACGCTGCACCTTGGTCCTCCTCTCTTCCACAATGTTACGACGATTGTGACAAATGTTCATGTTTCTCAAGACACATAATGTCAAATTATACTAAATTAAATATTGAAAAGGGTATTGGTTTGATCAAATGCATAGCAAATATGTTTTACTTATTGTGAATCTATTTCTAAATTGATTGAGAGTAATTAATTTGTACGGGACAGCAGTATCACACACAGTATCATGCACAGTATCATACACACAATGAATTGTACTACAGTTTTTTCCAACTGCTTACACACAAAATCTTTTCATGTCACACGATTTTTGAAACCTCTCACTCAAAGTGCAAAACTACACACCAAATATCCAAAACCATAAGCTATTTCTCAGCCTTTGACTCAGTTGTCAACTGCATAAAACACTTTTTTCAAAACACTACACACAATTCTCTACCTAAAACACAAAAATCTAACAGGAAGTGACTTGCTTTCCTTTTCCAAACACAACCAATCAAAATGCTACACTTATTCACCAGGTCACACACACACTCCTCACATGTGCAAACACTAATAGCTTAACTGATCACTAACCAATCACTGCTTTACTGTAGTATAGGCCTATAAATAGGTCAAAGGTCAGATTACCTGTTTTGAACAATAGATGCCAACAATGGACAGAGAGGAGTAGGAGGGAGAGGAAGAAGAGGACGAGGGCAAAGAAGAGAAGGAAGGAGAGCCATTTCTGATGAGATTAGGGCAACACTTGTTGATCATGTGATCAACCACGGTTTGACCATGAGAGAGGCTGAGAGTCCAGCCCAACTTGAATCGATTTACAGTGGCGTCCATAATTCGAACCTTCAGAAATGAGAACAGGTATGCAACTATCTAATGACTATTTTAGCATTACAGTAATGTACTGTAAAATACGTATGACTGCATAGTATTGCATAAACATTTGTAACTCTAAGCCATCCATTTACTGCACTGCATTGAATGAATGAGGTTGGCTATCATGCTGTACTACATTTTTTTGTACATTGTTTACAGTTCCTATGCTGAACACATACTGTGAATTCTGTACAGAGTGGAAAGGCAAAGACATCATGGAGGACGAGGACACTTGTTTACAGATGTACAAGAGACTGCAATTATAAATATGGTTTTGGCCAACAATGCAATTAGGATTCGAGAGATAAGAGAGCATATCTTAAATAATGACACCATATTTAACAACATCAATGCTGTAAGCCTGTCGACCATACAACGCATCCTCCAACGGCACCGAGTGACGATGAAACAACTTTACAAGGTGCCATTTGAGAGAAACTCTGACAGTCAAGAATATGTGACATGACTTTGTAGAGGTATGTATGCAACACTACTTCCAGTACTTCAGACATACCATATTTACTCATCTGTATATCCTTTTGTCTGTTACAGAGAGTATTGGAGCTGGATGCCCATGTAATTCGCCATTAATTTATTTATGTGGATGAGGTTGGCATCAACCTCACCAAAACCAGGCGACGCGGAAGATGTCCCTGGACAGCGTGGGTGTAATATAACTGTGTGCTGCCATCACTTAAAACGGGGTCCTCCATCACAATGCCACACTGGGTCCGTACAACACCGGCCATATGCTCACTTTTCTGGATGCAATTTACACAATGCTTGTCCCTGATCCAGATCAGGAGCCTGCTAGATTTGTGGTTTTATGGGACAATGTTAGTTTTCACCGGGCTGTTCTGGTCAAACTGGTTTGCCACCCATCCACAATTTGTAGTTTTGTACCTACCCCCATATTCACCTTTTCTAAATCCCATAGAGGAATTCTTCTCAGCCTGGCGCTGGAAAGTGTATGATTGCTAACCCTATGCCCGCATGCCGCTTCTCCAGGCAATGGAGGACGCATGTGGGGACATAGAGGTTGCCTCTGTCCAAGGTTGGATACGCCATGCTAGGAGATACTTCCCTCGATGTTTGGCAAGAGAAAACCTATCTTGTGACATGGACGAAGTATTGTGGCCAGACCCAGGCTGGAGAAGAGATGAAGCGTAGCTTAGCACTGGTGACTGCCCCCCCTACCAATTCCTGGACTGCCCCCCCCGGGACCCCACACACACAATTGTGTTCTTTACTGTATTCTAAAGAATATACTTTTGGTTTACATATGTTTATGGTTTTGTTGTATGCTACTGTATACAACAGTAATGTTTGGCCTAATAAATATTTTCTACATTGCATTGGTGTTTACAGTGTACTTGTTACCCCTCTCAGCAGATTACTTTCACTGTAGAACATTGTATTGAAATGTAGATATAAGCCTATGAAAGACCAAAGAGCTTTAGATTTAGAACAACAGTGTTTACATGGTATATCCCAAAATTATGAAAGCAAAAACATTTTGGCAGTAAAGCAAAGAATACTGTCCGAAGATGATCTTCCTTCTCAGGCCTGTAGGGAGGGGCATTGGTAGTTGAATCTGAATAAAGGAGTACATTGAGTTGTATTTTTGTTTATTTTGTTTATTTTTATTTTGTTAATTATTTGTCTTATATATAGCCAAAACAGTAGGTGGCGGCATGCAACTATACACAGCATTTGTTTGTGGACCAGCATAATATCAAAGAAGAAAACCCATTACAGGAGTTGGCTGTAATACACCAATAGGTGTAGTCTGCCATAAAACTTTAAAGAGGCAGGTGTGTTTTGCTGCCACTGCTCTTCCTCAACAACAAAAAATGTCCTCTGTGTCATCACAACTTTTGGAGATATTTCAACAAAACGATTTTATGGTAAGTTGATCAAAATTTTGACAAAGTTGTAGATATATTAACGTATATCTATAATTATTTTTTACATATACAGGTAGGAAAGCCTTAAGATAAATAATCCACTTGTTTAGAGAGAAAAATGTTGATAATGTTTTGTGTTGGATGAGTGTGTTGGGGGCAACTATTCCCTCCTTACTTGGGGGTAACTGGCCCCTGCGGGCTAGTTACCCCTTTATGATTATGGATGTGTTTCTACCTGTCATTTAGACAATGACTAGCCCAGTTAGAGCTAGTTTATAATAACTTGCTAGCTAGTAACCTCATTGGCAGTAAATGCTAGCTAGTTAGAATAAGCTGCTAGGAGTGCTAGCTAGCAACCTTATTATCAGATCGTCTTATTGTTGGTAGTTGTTGAAGATATCCCTCTAGTGGTGTGGGGGCTGTGCTTTGGCAAAGTGGGTGGGGTTATATCCTGCCTGTTTGGCCTTGTCCGGGGGTATCATCGGATGGGGCCACAGTGTCTCCTGACCCCTCCTGTCTCAGCCTCCAGTATTTATGCTGCAGTAGTTCCAGTTTCAACTGTTCTGCCTGCGGCTATGGAACCCTGACCTGTTTACCGGATGTGCTACCTGTTCCAGACCTGCTGTTTTTAACTCTCTAGAGACAGCAGGAGCGGTAGAGATCCTCTTAATGATCGGCTATGAAAAGCCAACTGACATTTACTCCTGAGGTGCTGACTTGTTGCACCCTCGACAACTACTGTGATTATTATTATTTGACCATGCTGGTCATTTATGAACATTTGAACATCTTGGCCATGTTCTGTTATAATCTCCACCCGGCACAGCCAGAAAAGGACTGGCTACCCCTCATAGCCTGGTTCCTCTCTAGGTTTCTTCCTAGGTTTGGGCCTTTCCAGGGAGTTTTTCCTAGCCACCGTGCTTCTACACATGCATTGCTTGCTGTTTGGGGTTTTAGGCTGGGTTTCTGTACAGCACTTTGAGATATCAGCTGATGTAAGAAGGGCTATATAGATTTATTTTATTTGTAAAATACATTAAAAAGATAACATAACTTAATTGCAGTTGTAAATGTTTCCACTCGTGACTGATAGCTTTACAGTTAATGTTACTTTATAGCCTTTTAGCTATTTTACACAGCATTTTATGTCATATAGTTAGATAGCTAGCTATGTTTTTAAGAGAGAGCTTGACAATTGGCATCTCTCCTCCTGTCACGCCCTGACCATAGTTTGCTTTGTATGTTTCTATGTTTTGTCTGGTCAGGGTGTGATCTGAGTGGGCATTCTATGTTGTATGTCTAGTTTGTCTGTTTCTGTGTTTGGCCTGATATGGTTCTCAGTCAGAGGCAGGTGTTAGTCGTTGTCTCTGATTTGGAACCATATTTAGGTAGCCTGTTTTGTCATTGTGGGTTGTGGGTGATTGTCTATGTTAGTTGCTTGTGTCAGCACATTTCTTATATAGCTTCACGTTCGTTGTTCGTTTATTGTTTTGTATAGTTTGTTCAGTGTTCTGTTTATTAAATTCATGATGAACACATACCACGCTGCATTTTGGTCCTCCGATCCTTCCAACTACTCCTCCTCAGACGAGGAGGACGACGAGCGTGACACCTCCCCCTGTTTTCAGTCACAGGATTAGGTGTGAGCAGTGCAGGAGGTGGGCTCATGAGTTGTGCTACAATTTTACTGGGGATAGCTTTATTTGGGCGCAGTGGTCTAAGGCACTGCATCTCAGTGCTAGAGGCGTCACAACAGACACTGGTTCGATACCGGGCTGTATCACTACAGGCCGTGATCAGGAGTCCCATAGGGTGGAGCACAATCGGCCCAGCGTCGTCCGGGTTAGGGGAGGGTTTGGCCCGGGGTAGGCCGTCATTGTAAAATAATAATTTGTTATTAACTAACTTAGTTAAATAAAGAAATATAAAAATATACAATTTGTGACCTACAGTGCATTCGGAAAGTATTTAGACCCCTTATTTTTTGCTACGTTACAGCCTTATTCTAAAATTGATTCAATAAATTGTTTCCTTATCAATCTACACACAATACCCCATAATGACAAAGCACACACAGGTTTTTATACGTTTTTGCAAATGTATTCAAAATAAAAACAGAAATACCTTATTTACATAAGTATTCAGACTCTTTGTTATGAGACTTGAAATTGAGCTCAGGTGCATCCTGTTTCCATTGATCATCCTTGAGATGTTTCTACAACTTGATTGGAGTCCACCTGTGGTACATTCAATTGATTAGACCTGATTTGGAAAGGCACACACCTGTCTATATAAGGTCCCACAGTTCACAGTGCATGTCAGAGCAAAAACCAAGCCATGAAGTCGAAGGAATTGTCCGTAGAGCTCCGAAACAGGATTGTGTCGTTGCACACATCTGGGGAAGGGTACCAAACATTTCTACAGCATTTAAAGTCCCCAAGAACACAGTGGCCTCCATCATCATTAAATGGAAGAAGTTAGTAACACTTCCTAGAGCTGGCCACCCAGCTAAACTTGGTCAGGGAGGTCAGGGAGGTGACCAAGAACCTGATCGTCACTCTGACAGAGCTCTGGAGTTCCTCTGTGAAAATCTATGCACACAATGTACATAGATTTTTCTATTGTGTTATTGACTGTACGTTTGTTTATATGTAACTCTGTGTTGTTGTTTTTGTCGCACTGCTTTGCTTTATTTAGGCCGGGTCGCAGTTGTAAATGAGAACTTGTTCTCAACTGGCCTACCTGGTTTAATAAAGGTTAAATAAATGTTTTTTTTTTTAAAGATGGGAGAACGACAATCTCTACAGCACTCCACCAATCAGGCCTTTATGGTAGAGAGGTCAGATGTAAGCCACTCCTCACTAAAAGGCACATGACAGCTCGCTTGGAGTTTGCCAAAAGGCACCTAAAGAATCTCAGACCATGAGAAATAAGATTCTCTGGTCTGAAGAAACCAAGATTGAACTCTTTGGCCTGAATCCCAAGCGTCACGTCTGGAGAAAACCTGGCACGGTCCCTATGGTGAAGCATAGTGGTGGCATGTCAGGATCGAGGGAAAGATGAACGGAGCAAAGTACAGACAGATCCTTGAAGAAAACCTGCTCCAGAACGCTCAGGACCTCAGACTGTCACGAAGGTTCACCTTCCAACAGGACAATGACCCTAAGCACACAGCCAAGATAATACAGGAGTGGCTTCGGAACAAGTCTCTGAATGACCTTGAGTGGCCCAGCCAGAGCCCGGACTTGAACCCGATCGAAAACATCTCTGGAGAGACCTGAGAAAAGCTGTGCAGTGAGGCTTCCCATCCAACCTGACAGAGCTTGAGAGGATCTGCAGAAAAGAATGTGAGAAACTCCCAAAATACAGGTGTGCCAAGCTTGTAGCATCATGCCCAAGAAGACTCGAGGCTGTAATTGCTGCCAAAGGTACTTCAACAAAGTACTGAGAAATGGGTCTGAATACTTATGTAAATGTGATATTTAAGTTTTTTTTATTTTATAAATTTGCTAAAATATTTGATCCATTTTAGAATAAGGCTGTAACACAACAAAATGTCAAGAGGTCTGAATACTTTCTGAATGCACTGTATGTACAAATTACAATAGTGCAATAGCAGAGCATAAGAGAGTTGCCACATCAATGTTACACTGTTATTGTTATGAAATGTTATATTACAATGTTATTTATTGTTATTAGTGATATTCCATTCAAATATTATATTCCAATGAATCTTTTGTTTATGAATTAAAAACAACTATTGATAACCTTTTGCTCCTGAATGTCATTTTAAAGATTGCTGGGATTTAAAATCTTGCATTATTCACATCATATTTAGTGCAGTCGTACATAATGGATTGTATGGAAAAGGATCAACAAAGAAAGAACAAAGAAAATTCATATGAAGTTAAGTTAAAAAGAGTGACTTTACATCAAATCTCCTCTAGAATTAGCCAATAACAAAAAAAAACTCTGTATTCATACAACTCTATCATAGGTTTGTACAACTGTAACCCCTGGCCTTTATTTTATGTACTTTAACTTTTGAAAGTCAAAAAGTTTTTTTTTCTTTTTTTACTTTTAATGTTATTTATGTTTATTTACGTGTAGTAATGTCCTATGTTTTCACATGAAAAGTGATTGCTTTTGGTAAAAACGCTTTATGGATTCCTGGGGCTGGTGCTAGAAAAATTCCGAAGTGTGCACGGCGGTTGGGAAAGGAGGTGACTGCTGGTGACTATTGGAGCTGAGGAGCCGGAAATGGCTGCAAGTAGTGCGGAAGAAATGGAGGAAATTGAGAAAAAGTTGGTGAAGCAACAGCTGTGCTGGAATGCGAACAATATGGGTGTCAATTCTGATTATATGGAGCGCGAAGATGATGGTCAAGGACCGCAATGGTCGGTAGTGGAAAGACATAGGAAGAAGAGAGATCATGATACAGAAAGCAATGGGACGTCTAGTAAATAAATCATAAAGATGGCCATGGTAGGAAGCAATAGTAATGATGTGTTGGAGTGGAAAGTGGTGATAGTGTTTGATGAAACCACAGGGCTTACTTACACTCTATCTGAATAACTAATGCTCTAGAGAAAGAGGTAGGTGAAGTGAAATTAGCTCGGTTCATTGGAAATGGTTGATTGTTAATATTTTGTGGTAGCCAGGCTCAGCAAGAGCAGATTCTGAAAATGGAAAAGCTTAATGAGAAAAAGATTAAAAGCCATGTCCCTGGTGCTTATGCTAGGTTGAGGGGAGTCATCACTGGGGTCCCAATATCTATGCCCATAGATGATATTAAAGAAAATGTGACGGGAGGAAGAGTGATGGAGGCCAAAAAGGTTGATCAGCAGGAAAGAAGGTCAAAGTTAAAGCCTCAGTGCTGTTGAGGTTTGAGAAGGTTATGCCTGGGGAAGTACAGATAGGAATCCTTAGTTTCAATGTTTGAGAATTTGTCCCATATGCACTGCAGTGTTTAAAATGCCCAAGAAAGGGACGTGTAGCTGTTCAATGTAAAGGAAGGAAAAGATGTGCCAAGTGTGCAGGAGCACATGATTACGGTGAATGAGGGAGCAATGTGAAGTTTAAGTGTTGTAATTGTGGGAGGGAACGGATGCCAGGTGCAGAGAGAGGCATGGTTTCGAGGCCTCTTCAGGAATCTTGCGTTCATGAATGTGCGGTGTCAAAGGACGCTTTGATAATTAATCATGTTGACTTCATAGCTTTTATTGGTAAGGTTACCAATACGACTCGGGGGATTTATTTGTTATTTTCATGGTCGTACAGAATTTGGCAGATCATTAGTGATCGTACATTTCAGCACAGTAGGTGGCGGCATGCACTTAAACGATTGCTTGCGGACCGCCATGATAGCATAGAATACAACTTTAAAGAAGAAGAAGGTTTGGTCCAACATCCGAGTTCAGACGATTATTTGATTTCCGGCGTCGTCAACCCAGATTGTGACCCTGAGCAGTTGTTTAGCTAGGTACTATCGTTGAAGTTTGATCGAGGATTGCAAATACATCACAAATGGTACCGTTAGTTAGCTAAATTAATGCAAAGAAATGCGTTTTAGGTTTATGTGAATTTCATGGTTAGTTGCCTAACAGCAATTGTCTAGATTAGTGTCTTCGCCATGCGAAACCAGCTAATGCTAGCCAGCACTTTTAGCAAGCTAACGGAAGCTAGCCAGTCGCAATGGAAATGCAACAGCTTGCCGACTATTTTCAGACTTTTGGCTTGTTACCGTTTGTTAGTTAAGCGTTCGCTATCTGTTTTATGTCTCAGGTTATGGTTACCTAGCTAGATATAGCTAGCGAAGTTGCTATCTGGAATGCGAAATCATTTTTTTAACCAACAATAGATTGTATCGTTTGGGCAGACTAGTATGTCCGACTCGACGTAGAGTAGACAGCAGTATAATAACTTAATGAAATTAATGTTTGCCATCAGATTAGTTGTTTTCGACATAATGATGATTAGCCGATCAGATCGAACCTCCAGCGGCATAACGTTACCCAAGTACTGTAACTAGCTTGTACTCTGGAGGTCGAGCCGACAGTCCATTGAAATCATGGTACATTTATTTTCAACCAACCTTTATTTGGCTATACTTGCACTGGCGTGTCTTTATAAACGAATGTTTCCAGTTCCAGGGGCAACTCCAAAAACTAGAGAATAATAAATCCACTTTTTTGTATTGAGTTAGAAATGGCTTGTCGCATGCGTGTACATCTGTGTTTGGGTTGTATGCGAGATATCCGGCAGCTAAAATGCTGAGGGAACTCCGTGCAAAAAGTGGATTTAATATTTTAATAAATATTCTCTGGTTATCGGAGTTCCATCTGCAAATGGAAACAGATGTCTAAGACACCAGTGCCTAACAAATCGAGAATTAAAAAAGTATCGCCAAGTAAAGGTTGGTTGAAAATAAAATTGCCATGCTTTCAATGGACCCTCGGATCGAACTCCAGTACAAGCAATATTCGTTATGGCGCTGGAGGTTGTCTGATTGGCTAGATGATGATGGTTATCTTCCAGGACAGTGAAGTGTCAGACTTTGAGCCTGCACCAGGGCTTGAGAGCAGTATGGAGGGCGAGAATGCACCAGTGTACTGCATTTGTCGAAAACCTGACATCAATTGCTTCATGATGTGAGTTTAATCAGATGATCATAACAGCAACACCTTCAACACAAGTAATCATAACATGACCTTGAAATGTTACATAACCTTAATTTCATGGGGCTCATATCTGTGTTGTTCTTGTAGTGGTTGTGACAACTGTAATGAGTGGTTTCATGGTAACTGCATCAATCTCACAGAGAAGATGGCCAAAGCTATCAGGCAGTGGTACTGCCTGCGATGCCGAGGTGAGGTTTTTGTTCCCCATTCACTATCATCCACATGGGTATCTGTCACATGTGCTTACTAACCTTACATGATGTCTGTTGCTTTTGATTAGACAAAAACCCATCATTGGAGATAAAATACCGTCCAAAGAAGAGCCGCGAAAAGGAGGCAGAGGGCCAGAGAGAGCCAGAGAGAAAATTTGAAAGACAAAACAGCACTCCAGATTATAAATCTGAAAGGCGCCGTGGATCAAAGGTTCGTTACTTTACATCTAAATGTTATATCCCCATTTTCCTTCAATGTATATCAAAAATTGTGTGTCTTTGGAACTATTCTGTTGGCAAACATATCTTTGTCTCTCTTGTTTGTCTCAGGTTAAGCGCTCAGCACGTATGTGTGGAGAGTGCGAGCCCTGCTTGAGGACTGAGGACTGTGCCACATGCGACTTCTGCAAGGACATGAAGAAATTTGGGGGTCCCAACAAAATAAGACAGAAGTGTCGATTTAGGCAGTGTGACGTCCGAGCCAGGGTGAGTTCCTAATGAGACTATGCCATCACTCTTTTTTTGCTTACATCTTTTGAACTGGTGTAGTCTTGCAAACTGTGACACAATGCTGCTTATTCTCTGCAGAAAATGTTGCGTGTGAAGGATGAAGAGTTTAATTTGCGTGAAAGGCGGGATAATTCCTACCACCGGAGAAGACGATATTCAGACGACTACGATAGTGAGGCAGAACTCTATGAAAAGTACAAGGCAGCGGGATATGACGACAACATGGTATTGCAATAGATGAGAAATATGGCTGAAGATTCTATCAAGAACTATTTGAAACACATTCAAAATACACAAGATCCTTATTATTGTCCTACTGTTGCACTTACACTCTCATATCCACTTGTTCTTTGGCTTGAATAGCACTTTTTCAAGTATTTTGAATGTTTATCTCATTGTTTCTGTTCAACCCAGCCATGGCTCAGTGATGAGGATGACGGGCCTCCATTCAGCCCTGTTCTGCGAAAGAAAGCTGTGAAGGTCAAGCATGTGAAGAGACGGGAAAATAAATTTGACAAGAAAGTAAGCAAACTTTACTTTTACATCTTGCAGGCACACAATGATTACTGTTAATTTTTATCCATGCAGTTGCAGTCCACATCTATCAAATATTTGAAGCTTTTAGCTTTTTTTTATTGCATCATGGGAATATTACTGTTGTGACAAAATACATCAAAGTACAGTGATTTTACATGTGTGCCTTGCGATTTGTTTTTGTTAATGCACATCAGAAAGAGTCACGGCGGCACAAACAGAAGCAGAAGCACAAGGACAAAGTCAGGCACAGTGATAGGGGCGATGCCAGGGATGGAGGAGGGCAGCGACAGTGCCTCGGGCCCAGCTGTGTGGAAGCTGCACGAGCCAACTCCAAATACTGCTCAGAGGAATGTGGCATGAAGCTGGCTACCAAGTAAGCGCACAAACACAAACACACACATGCAACTGTAAGAAAATCAATCAAATGTAAAATACATTATGTCTCTAGCCGGCTCTATGAGATACTCCCTCAACGTATCCAGCAGTGGCAGCAGAGCCCCTGCATCGCTGAGGAGCAGGGCAAGAAGCAACTGGAGCGGATCCGAAGGGATCAGCAGAATGCACGCATGCGTCTCACTGACATGGAGAAACGCTTCCACGAGCTGGAGGGAATCATTGCTAAGGCCAAGCAGCAGGTAGTCCAGCAGGATGAGGAGGTGAGTCACTTCAGTATTTTTTTATTGGCCACTGCGGTATTTATCCAGTGGGATCAGAGCTCCTCGGCTAGAGAACTGTCTTGCCCGTTCAAGCCTGCGCTCAAATCTTTCAGCGGCTTCCTGGGTGAAACATTGCTTTGACGTGTCTTTCTTTTGGTTCTCGTTTCAGACGAATGAAGGGGACAATGAAGAAACAGACCTGATGATTTTCTGTGTGTCCTGCAGTCACCCTATCAACCCAAAGGTGGCACTGCGACATATGGAGAGATGCTATGCTAAGGTGAGTCTGTCAATGTTGAGCCAACATTCTTTTTATCCAGCCTATCAGTCAACCCCAAAAATGCTTTCGCGTATCCTTCAACACCTTCCCTCTAACTCAGTTAGCGTAGCGCCACAGGGTTTCAGACTGCAGCCATTTTCTTGTAAGCTGGAGATTTCCTATTTAGCTTCTCTGATCTTGGTTGTGAGTTTGTGGTATACATCCAGAGTGCAGTAGCTGATAAGTGTCTGCAACATCCTATATGGGAGAGGATGAAATGTACAGAATTAAACTTAATATAGAGTACTAGCAATATGAATATAAGTTGCAGATATGCACTCCTTCCTAAAGGACACAGTATAAACTGATAACATTCTTGTTTTCTCTCTTTTGCATTGACAGTATGAGAGCCAGACATCTTTTGGTTCAATGTACCCAACAAAGATCGAAGGGTAAGAGTCTAGCACTTTAAATGGGTTTGCTGGAAGTGATCAATTGTTGCTTGCTTTTCTGTTTCCATATTGTTTCACCACGGTAGTCTGTATACTTTTTGTTCTCAGAGCAACAAGACTCTTCTGCGATGTGTACAACCCCCAGAGCAAGACCTACTGCAAGAGGCTTCAGGTTTTGTGCCCAGAACATTCCAGGGACCCAAAGGTCAGTGATGATTGGCGAGTCAAATGCAAAGAAACTTTGCCATAAAGCACACTAATTGTCCTGCTGTTTGACTTATGATGTATAATCTTGGCTTCTCTTGTCCTCTTGGTTTGTGGTTAGGTCCCAGGGGATGAGGTGTGCGGCTGTCCTCTGGTCCGTAATGTGTTTGAGGCAACAGGCGAATACTGCAGGGTTTCTAAACGCAAATGTAATAAGCACTACAACTGGGAGAAGCTCAGGAGAGCTGAGGTGGACCTGGAGCGTGTCAGAGTGGTTAGTAGTGGAATGCACCACATCCATCTATTATTTTGGGCCACTTCACCAGGGTTGAGGTGAATTCCTGTAGATTCAAATCAGAAATATACCAGAATTCCAGTTCTTCATGATTTTTAGCTAACATGAAAATCAATTGACTAAGACCCTGGTTATAACAAATATTATTGACCTTCATAAAGGGTAGTTCATATGATCTATGAAAGTGAATTTTAAAGGACCGAGTACACAGTTGATTTCAAAGACTTTTTTGCTATTTTAATCATTACTCCTTGCTTTTCTCCCAAAATGTCTTTGTAAACAGTGGTACAAGCTGGATGAGCTCTTTGAGCAGGAGCGCAACGTCAGGACTGCTATGACCAACAGGGCTGGTCTTCTCGCTCTTATGCTGCACCAAACCATTCAGCACGACCCCCTGACAACGGATCTCCGTTGCAACAAGGACAGATAGCCGGCTGCATCTTCATGTTATTTCTGAGTGGCATTTTCGTACATCTTTGTTAGAGATTTATAGTATCTTTTTGTAGAGACTTTGGATTTTAAGACCTTTGCTGAAGTTGAAAAACAGAAATATTTGAATGGTAAATGAATATATTTTCCATGTGTCCAGCACTATTGAGGTCTTGCCACTTCTGGTATCTTGCTAATTATAGTCTCAAAAATAAAGACTGTGGTCAAGCTCTCCTGCAAATGGAAAAACCTTGGTCAAGCCATCCGCGCTGTAGAATCTGCGTGTGCGCACGCACTCACATTATGGTATGGCTGATACCATTTAGTTGACTGGTCGATTGTTTAGTAGATAGGCTGTTGGTCGACCGAGATTTAATTAGTCGAGCAGTAGCAAAAATAATATTTCATGGTCTACAAGACACCGGTCTGATTTGTGCCTGTCTGAGTGGACTGCTCCATTGTGGAGGACGTGGGGATGGCACAGTCCATGAAATGTGCTACTGAAATTGTATACGGTTATATTACATAAGAACAATGGTGCAACACTAATAGCAATTATAATATTTTAAAACAAATGCGCTTTCTCTAGTGTTGGATAGTGGTCGCTGTTCACGTTTCAGAAAAACGTCAGTGTGCTCTTGAATTGGCACCTTTTCCTAGACCATGTTGCTATGCATAATAGCAGAGTCAACCAGCATACTGTTGTTGGGAAAAATACGGTGGAGGCAGCAGCAGAATGAGATAAGAACAGCCCTTGTCTTATTGTCTAAGAAAAGTGAGGAGAAAGGGAACCACAACTTAATTAGGTCTACTCAACAGTCTAACTGTTGAATATGCCTGGCTTCATAAATCCATATATCTACAAAAATAAGACAGATCCTGCTTCTGTTGCCTGTTTGAGTGTTTAATAGCCTACTGATTCAGTGAGCACCAAGCCTCACACAATTACATGTCAAGTAAATCATTTGACAAATTCAGCTGTTTTTAATCTTTGCTTTGCTGTAATAAAGGCTTTACACTTTTCAGCCTCTGGTATTATAATTTGTGTTAGCACTTCCAAATTGTTAGATAAATAATATAACGCTCCTTTTTCTTGATCTCATTATTATTAGTAGTTGTATTTATTAAGGATCCCCAGGCAGCAGCTACTCTTACTGGGGTCCAGCAAAATGAAGGCAGTTTTAAACAATGTTAAAAACATTGCAAGACATTCACAAGTGTGCCCTCAGACCCCTACTCTACAACACGAAATCCATGTGTATGTTATTGTGTGTTTATGCATGTGTCTCTGCCTATGTTTGTGTTGCTTCACAGTCCCCGCTGTTCCGTAAGGTGTGTTTTTTAAATCAAATTTTACTGCTTGCATGAGTTGCTTGATGTGGAATAGAGTTCCATGTAGTCAGGGGTCTATGCAGTACTTTAAGCCTCCCATAGTCTGTTCTGGACTTGGGGACTGTGAAGAGACCTCTGGTGGTATGCATGGGTGTCTGAGCTGTGTGCCAGTAGTTCAAACTAACAGCTCGGTGCATTCAACATGTCAATACCTTTCACAAATACAAGTAGTGATGAAGTCAATCTCTCCTCCACTTTGAGCCAGCAGAGATTGACATGCATATTATTAATGTTAGATCTCTGTGTACATCCAAAGGCCAGCCTTGCTGCCCTGTTCTGAGCCAATTGCAATTTTCCCAAGTCCCTCTTTGTGACACCTGACCACACGACTGAACAGTAGTCCAGGTGTGACAAAACTAGGGCCCATAGAACCTGTTGATAGTGCTGTTAAGGCAGAGCATTGCTTTATTATGGACAGACCTCTCCCCACCTTAGCTACTGTTGTAACAATATGTTTTGACTATGACAGTTTACAATCCAGGGTTACACCAAGCAGTTTAGTCACCTCAACTTGCTCAATTTCCACATTCATTACAAGATTTAGTTGAGGTTTCGGGTTAACTGAATGATTTGTCCCAAATACAATGATATTAGTTTTTGAAATATTTATGACTAACTTATTCCTTGCCACCCATTCTGAAACTAACTGCAGCTCTTTAAGTGTTGTAGTCATTTCAGTCGCTGTAGTAGCTGAGGTGTATAATGTTGAGTCATCCACATACATTGACACACTGGCTTTACTCAAAGTCTTTAATAAGATTGAAAAAAGTAAGGGGCCTAGACAGCTGCCTTGGGTAATTCCTGATTCTACCTGGACTTTGTTGGAGAGGTTTCCATTAAAGAACACCCTCTGTGTTCTGTTAGACAGGTAACTCCTTATCCACAATAGCAGTGTTTAAAGCCATAACACATATGTTTTTCTAGCAGCAGACTAAGATCACTAATTTCAAAAGCCGCACTGAAGTCTAACAAAACAGCCCCCACAATCTATGATCATAAGTAATGTCATTATCATTAGTAGGCTTAGTATAGCAGCCTTATATAACCACCATTACGCTGTAGGCCTAACATGTTGACCACACCTCTTGTATTGCAAAATAAATGTACACACACATTGTTCAATCATTGCACCCACTGCTCGTGCGCGTCAACGAGCGTATGCATAGCCAGGTGTTAAAATATAACTTAGTTCGATTGGTGACGCTTGACGCGCTGCAAGTCCTGCCTCTCCCATCTATCTCCTCATTGGTTTTTAGGAACATATACCCACATGGGTGATTGAAAGATGAACTGAGGTCCACACTCCAGTTCAGTTGGTGGTGGTAATGCACCTTCAACTTGGTTGCCAACCGCCATATAAAGTCTGAAGAAGAGGAGGCCTTGAAGGAGGAGATATTACTAGAAACGAACTCGGTTTACCTTTTTAACTGTGGATCAATTGTCGGAGTAGAGGACCTTGTGCATTTCAGGTAAAATAACAACTCAATGTTTATATCCCAGGACAAATTAGCTAGCAACAGCAAGCTAGCTAAATTGCCATAAATGTTTGCTTTTCAACCTGTCCCCAAGTTAATATAGTTGGTTCAGAGTTCGTTTTGATATTTCAACCTGCATGTCCTGACCGCGTCTGGTGTGGGAGGACAAAATCAACATGCGCGCTATGGCGCGCACTCGCGTGAGCGTTCTGGTTGCCATGTAAGAGTGCATCCGCTTTAGTCTTAATACCGTAACTTACTTAGGCCTATATTTCAATACTTATATAGGCTACTGTATCAATCATTCATATCATCACACAGCATATGAGTCAATCATGATTTGAAATGCAAACAAGCATTTTAGTTTTAAAATAAAATAAAGCAAGCGTTGAATAATTATCTTAAACAATAAATAAACCATTCCATTTCGGATATTGCATTCACAGATGAATGCTACTATTTTTTGTCTTTGCTGTAATAAAGGCTTAACAAAAAACAACATTACAACAGACTCTCTGGTACGCTTATTTATTGATTGTTGTTTACATTGTTCCAAACAGTCAGAAAAATTATATTGTAATCTATACAGCATCTGTTTGGCACACATAATATGCACGCAGACTTGCTCCTTACCTTCTTGTTCTTGATCTCCAGTATTTTCCACAACTAGTCAAATGTATTCCTCCTGAGCAACCAGTAAACATTCCCCCATTTCGAGTTTATTTGTCATGTCCTCTACATCCATTTTTGCTGTCACGTGTTACGGTGTTCAGAGTTTGTTATAACCAATTTATTGAAGTGATTATAATATGTTATAGGTCAGGCCCTATTGTGCACTATTCGGACGGGATTAGTTTTACTGGGGGAGGTCGGGTAATGTAATTATATGCTGCAGCAGGGAAGAGAGAGAGAGAGAGAACAGGTGCTAGTCACATAGTCGCTGTCTTTTTTTTTTTTTTAAACACAGTGCAGCAAGTTTGATCCCGGCACAATCAAATCAATTGCAGGTCGGACTCCATCTAGTCATTTGTGTGTCTTAATTATTTAATCAAACAGCGTGCTTAAAGCATCAGACAAGCTCAGTGAATATAGTTGATTTAAATAAAACACATAGGATGTGTCAATATATGGAAAAATACTGCGTATGTTTTAAAATTTCGACCAATCAATTGATCAAACAGACGACTCTTGGTCGACTAAGATTTTTTTTAGTCGGGGACATCAGTACATTATGGTATCACTTGGAATATGCTTGACAGGGAGAGATTCTTCGATCTCTGAACCTCTTCTAAACAGATTGTCACCAGTGAATTGTGTGATATGTTAATACGCAGTAAATTCATTCAAAAAGTTATGCAAATTGTATTGACTTTTTTTGTTTCGGTTTGGTAGCAACACGCATCATACACAGAAGCACATGTCTCCCAGGCAATAGTTAGGTTAGACCCTAATCAGTGATTGATATTCCACATAACTATGATTGCATTTGGATCTCATGAAAGGTCAGAAATAGTCTCGCAGCAGACACATCTAAGCACTTTATAAATGCACAGATCTGATTAAAATAAAGCCATGAGGGCCTCCCGGGTGGCAGAGTGGTCTAGGGCACTGCATCGCAGCGCTAGCTGTGCCACCAGAGACTCTGGGTTCGCGCCCAGGCTCTGTCGCAGCCGGCCGCGACCGGGAGGTCCGTGGGGCGACGCACAATTGGCCTAGTGTTGTCCGGGTTAGAGAGGGTTTGGCCGGTAGGGATATCCTTGTCTCATCGCGCACCAGCGACTCCTGTGGCGGGCCGGGCGCAGTGTGCGCTAACCGAGGTTGCCAGGTGCACGGTGTTTCCTCCGACACATTGGCTGGCTTCCGGGTTGGATGCGCGCTGTGTTAAGAAGCAGTTGGTTGGGTTGTGTTTGGGTTGTGGGTTGTGTTTCGGAGGACGCATGGCTTTCGACCTTCGTCTCTCCCGAGCCCGTACGGGAGTCGTAGCGATGAGACAAGATAGTAATTACTAACAATTGGATACCACAAAATTGGGGAGAAAAAGGGGGTAAAAATTAATAAAAATAAAAATATATATAAATAAAAAATAAAGCCATGATTGGATTTTTTTAAATGATCATAACCCATTGTCAATTATGATAATTTAAAAGATTTGAATGGTTGTGATTTTAATTGAATAGCTAATTCAAATAGATTTCCAATACAAGTAATTACTGGGTTAGTTCCATCTCATATTTCATAAGATATATACAGTGCCTTAGGAAAGTATTCAGACCCCTTGACTTGTTCCACCTTTTGTTAGGTTAAGGCCTTATTCTAAAATTGATTAAATAGTTTTTCCCCCTCATCAATCTACACACATTATCCCATAATGACAAAGGAAAAACATGATTTTAAAGACTGAAATATCACATTTACATAAGTATTCAGACCCTTCACTCAGTAATTTGTTGAAGCACCTTTGGCAGCGATTACAAGCTGAAGTCTTCTTGGGTATTTGGGGAGTTTCTACCACTCTTCTCTGCAGATCCTCTCAAGCTCTGTCAGGTTAGATGGGGAGCTATTTTCAGGTCTGCCCAGAGATGTTAGATCGGGTTCAAGTCCGGGCTCTGGCTAGACCACTCAAGGACATTCAGAGACGTGTCCCGAAGCCACTCCTGCGTTGTCTTGGCTGTGTGCTTAGGGTCGTTGTCATGTTGGAAGGTGAACCTTCGGCCCAGTCTGAGGTCCTGAGCGCTCTGGAGCAGGTTTTCATTAAGGATCTGTCTGTACTTTGCTCCGTTCATCTATGCCTCGATCCTGACTAGTCTCCAAGTCCCGGCCGCTGAAAAACATCCCCATAGCATGATGCTGCCCCCACCATCCTTCACCGTAGGGATGGTGCCAGGTTTCCTTCAGGCGTGACACTTGGCATTCAGGCCAAAGAGTTGAATCTTGGTTTCCTCAGACCAGAGAATCTTGTTTCTCATGGTCTGAGAGTCCTTTAGGTGTCTTTTCGCAAACTCCAAGCAGGCTGCCATGTGCCTTTTTGCAATTATAAACTGGTTACCAACATAAATAGAAGAGTAAACAAGTATTTTTGCATCCTACCCATGGTTTATTGTCTGATATACCACAGCTTTCAGCCAATCAGCATCCAGGTTCCAAACTACCTAGTGTATAATGGCATTCATCCCATGTTGGAGACTCAATTAAAGAATCATTTAAAATATGTAGTCAGTGAACTCAATGGATTAATAGAGAACAACTACTCATCTATCTATGTTATGGACTGGAAGCATGTTGAGACAAAATCTGAGATTAAATCCATGCTAAAATAGTGTGCAAAACTCTCATCAAGGCAAAGGGTGGCTACTTTGAAGAATCTCAAATAAAAAATATATGTTGATTTGTTTAACACTTTTTTGGTTACTACATGATTCCATATGTGTTATTTCATAGTTTTGACATCTTCACTATAATTCTACAATGTAGAAAATAGTAAAAAATAAAGAAAAACCCTGGAATGAGTAGGTGTGTACAAACTGTTGACTGGTACTGTAGGTGGAGGTTGAGATGTACGTGTCCTAGTGAAAGGAGAGGAAGTTCATGTTTTTCGGGATGTTCTTCCTCAGAGGGTGCAGCATCAGAATCAGCAGGCTAAATCCCTCACACAGTAACCCCTTCAGAGAGGACATAGGGTACGACAGTCTGCCTCCTCCCCCCACCCCACACATATACCTCCTTACCTCACACATACACATGCACACACACAAATCTCATAAGATTCTCGGTGCAGACTAAGCCTTTCTATGTGGAAATTATGACAATGTGTGTGTCCATGTGTGCTCATCCATTCCTGTGTGTGTGTGTTACCTGTTGGGAGTGGTCTAGCTGCTGCAGCTGCTCCATGTATATGGATTTCCTTCTCTACTGAACATGTGTAGGATGTGGGGGATTGTAAGGGACTGTAATTCTGCATCCAGCGTCTATGGAGAATGATGAATCTACACACAGAGTCAAATACAAGCAAATTTAGATCATCGCAAATTACACACGTCCCCTGTCCCTCTCTAGAAAAACAAAGGTGAAATATGTCATTATACTCTAATACAGGGGTACTCAACTCTTACCCTACGAGGTCTGGAGCCTGCTGGTTCTGTTCTACCTCATAATTAATTGCACTGGTGTCCCAGGTCTAAAATCAGTCCCTGATTAGAGGGGATCAATGGAAAAGGCAGTGGAACTGGCTTGGAGGTCCAAAGTGTAGTTTGAGGGCTCTAGTATATACAAATCCATACCATGCTAGGCAGGGAATGGCAGAAGTGTTGTGCCTGCCTGCCTATATGTGTAGTGTCACTGCCAACACTGCCAGCTTCAATCTCACCCAGTTGTGCAGGTGTAGTGGTGGCCATAAGCAGGCATGCTCAGCATGCCCACCTATTTCTCTACAGATATACTCACTAATTACCATTGAGAATAATTGAATGACTGAACAAATGAACGATCAACCTTAATTCCTTTCATCTCTGGCTTTATTGGGTGGAGGGAATGACCACCTATAGCCAGCTACCTACACCATATAGACAAAAAAATACATTAAAAAAACTACACCATATAGACAATGGTTGATCATTAATTTATACTCACCTGATGGCAGAGAGAGGGTGATGGTCAAAACTTGGCATGTCAAGCCGTTTTCCTTGTACAGTATAACTTGACACAGACACACACACACACAGTAGGTAGCGTTAGCATTTAACGTTAGCTCGATGCTTGGTGGCTTTTAATATCAGCTCTCGATTTTGTCTGTCACTATCAGTAAAGCCACCAAGTATTGAAGGCAGCTAGCTAGTTAGCTAACTAACTACCCTTACTTGTTGGTGGTCCTATTTAGAACTAACCTGGAGAAAGCTAGCTAGCTGAAGCGATGATCAGATAACTTCAGATAGTCACACATATTTTACTTAGAAAACAGCTAGCACTGCTAGTAGCAGAATACGTATCATCAAATATTTTTATAACTAAAACATAATTGTTCTATCTATGGTATCATGTTGTAGCCCCTCGTCTCTACGTCCACATTATCTGTTCATTAATGACATATTGTGGACAGGACAACGTTATAAAAAAAAAAAGAACGTTATGTAGCAAGTCTGGTATTTCAGTTCAGCCTTGGCTTGGCAATGCCAGACAAATTCAGGCGTAGTTACGACAAGTTAGTTTAGTAGCTAGCTAGCGACTGAAAGCAGTCAACCCTTGGGACGTATCCACAATTCCGACGTCCATACCCTAACCATTTTAAACGTCAACTACGTCCCAAGGATACCGAATAGCACAGACCGTCATGCGTGCATAATGTGTTTCCGGGTATGTTGCAGGTGATTACCGGTTTTTGAAACGTCGATGGTAAGTTTTCGATATTTTATACTGTTTTGAACATATTTTCTGCCGTTTTGTTTTGGAACTGTGTCTTTTCATCACAATGATGTCTTTCATACCAAGCGGTGCAAATGGTGGGAGGATGTTAGTTCTGTTCATTGTAGTCTCGTAACCAACGTCACCATAACCAAATAGCTAGCTAACGTGACAACTGCTAATGGCTATCTATTCTTCCGCTAGCATTGATTCTAATAGCTAGCTAACCCAAATAGCTATTTTTGCTCTATTTGTCTGCGGTATCTTGGTAGTTGTTTTGGATTTTATATGTGACCTTTATTTGAATTAGTTTTGTCTTCTCTGGCTTTGCATACCGTTATGGTGGTCGTGAAGGGTTGTTAGCTTGTTTGCTAACGTTAACTAACTACGTTAGTAACTGCGATGCAACCAAGACTTTTGACACTTCATTGTGCAGCTCAATGTCAAAGCGCTCTTGGTTGCATCGAAAATAACTAACTAACTACTATGTTAGCAACCTAGCTAGCAACCAAAATGAGTGAAGTATTTTTTTATTGAACCTTTATTTAACTACGGTAGCATAACTAACTAGGCTGTATAATAATGCTACTATCACTTATTATATCGTCCCCTACCAAATAATATCTGAACGCCGTCACTTAAAATAATCCCAACAGACAGAGGAGCATTAACGTTACCTAACTACTATAGAAGTTAATTGATTGACGTTGGTTGATTGTAGCTAACGTTAGCCAGTAAGTTACCACATGTGTGAATTACCATATTATAGCCAGCCAGCAGACTGTCAAGCCAGCTAGCTACCTAGATGATTTAACTTGACAAAATATAACGTTAGCTATAATATGATTAACTCACCGTCTCTGACAATAGCAGACTGTCAGTCAAGCATCGTCATCGTTCATGTCAGTGGCTCGACTCGGTTGAAACGTCTTGTCCAGCTCAGCATGGTGTATTGGTGATTGCATTACTATCTGGGTGCATTGATTCAGGATATACCCATGTGAAACACTGTTAAAAGTCTGTGTAAAGCTAATGATGATGATGTAATCTATTTAAACATAATCTCATTACCAGGTCCTATAAATGGGAAGACATAACGGTTTTGGAAAGCCCTGCTGAAGTGAAGTTTTTTGCTTGAATTACTCTCGAACCCCACTGGATGTGAGCACTCATCTGTATTGTTATGCAAAGTATTGGAAGTGTGAACCTAAGAGTGTACTTTAGAAGTCATTGTTCAAGAAAACATTTTGGAGAACCTTAAGTCCCTATGGCTTCATGAATGCATAGAGCCCCAGAAATTAGTGAAGTACTGCTGGATAACCGAATTTCAGGGAGAGGGCCAGGGACTCAAGACATGGAGGTCGACGGAGAGGTACTCAAACCTACAAATGATGCACTTCTAGAAAGGGAGGAGAGGATTGAGGTTGGGGACAATGGGATGGAGAGGACCTCTGAGGTCCTATCGCCACTGGAGGCCCTGGCTCCCTCGGACAGTCTTGACATTCAGGATCATGCCACATCAGGTCCTGTGATGACAGACCATGGCCATACAGAGAAGATCCCAGGGGGAGTTGATTTAGAGCCCCCTATAGACTGGTTTGAACCCCTGGAGGATGACAATTATGAAGATGACACACAGGGCTTGGACATGGGCCTTGCTATGGGGGAGCGACACATAAATAGCAGAGGGGATGCTGAAGAGGAGAGTGTTGCAGGGAGCGAAAGGAGCGGAAGCGTGGCAGGCAGTGAGAGGAACATCAAGAACAACAACAACCTGTATGTTGAGTGATATGTGACACTTGATTTGACTAGCATTGACTGCTGTTCTAGTAATGTTTATTATAGGGTAATAGTGACACAGACTCAGAACATTTTACAAAACACATTTACTTGAAGAACAGTGCAGATGCCAAGTTTGGTAACAGAATGAAGGCACAAACAGCACAAACTGTCATTCTGTTACCAAACTTAATCTGTACTGTTCTTCAAGTAAATGTTAAAATGTTCAGTGGAAATTGTTAAAAGTTGTCCTTGTGTTTTTTATAGTTGTAGGGTTTGTTTAGCTTTGCAATCATTGGGTTTTGTTTCACATATACTATCGTTCAAAAGTTTGGTCACTTAGAAATGCCCTTGTTTTTGAAAGAAAAGTACAAATTTTGTCCATTAAAATAACATCAAATTGATCAGAAATACAGTGGAGACATTGTTAATGTTGTAAATGACTTGTAGCTGGAAACGGCAGATTTTTATATAGAATATCTACATAGGTGTACAGAGGCCCATTATCTGCAACCATCACTCCTGTGTTCCAATGGTATGCTGTGTTAGCTAATCCAAGTTGATCATTTTAAAAAGGCTAATTGATCATTAGAAAACCATTTTGCAATTATGTTAGCACAGCTGAAAACTGTTCTGATTTAAAGAAGCAATAAAACTGTCCATCTTTAGACTAGTTGAGAATCTGGAGCATCAGCATTTGTGGGTTCGATTACAGGCTCAAAATGGCCAGAAACAAAGAACTTTCTTCTGAAACTCGTCAGTCTATTCTTGTTCTGAGAAATGAAGGCTATTCCTTGCGAGAAATTTCCAAGAAACTGAAGATCTCGTACTACGCTGTGTACTACTTCCTTCACAGAACAACGCAAACTGGCTCTAACCAGAATAGAAAGAGGAGTGGGAGCCCCCGGTGCACAACTGAGCAAGAGAACAAGTACATTCGATTGTATAGTTTGAGAAACAGATGCTTCACAAGTCCTCAACTGGCAGCTTCATTAAACAGTACCCGCAAAACATCAGTCTCAACATCCACAGTTATGTTAGCCTTTTTAAAATGATCAACTTGGATTAGCTAACACAGCATGCCATTGGAACACAGGAGTGATGGTTGCAGATAATGGGCCTCTGTACACCTATGTAGATATTCTATATAAAAATCTGCCGTTTCCAGCTACAATAGTAATTTACAACATTAACAATGGCTACACTGTATTTCTGATCAATATGATGTTATTTTCATGGACCAAAAATTTGCTTTAATTTAAAAAACAAGGATATTTCTAAGTGACCCCAAACTTTTGAAAGTGGTGTACATTTAAATGGAAAAATCTGAATCTCTGTTACCGTTGCCCTATAACAACATGTCAGGATTTCACAGGCCCAGACTAAATCAATACAGAAGTTGGATAATTTACTCTCCAACATAGAAGTAGCCTACATTTTAAAGAATAATTTTTCTGTGTGTGTGAAATAGGCCCCAAATGTTCTTTCTTGTAGCAAATATGTAGCCAGTCAAACTATACAAAAAGTAGCCAGTTATTGTGCTTTCCAGTTATATTTTATGCTCTTATGATGACAATACTTTGACATTTAGTTTTTATTTTATGCCAGGTTTTCTGTTTATAGGCGGAAGAAAAGAGTGAAAACTGAAGAGGGCTGGGAGGACTGCCCGGCACTTGGAGAGGGGTGGAAGCGCAAGGCGGTTGTTCGTCGCTCGGGTTCTAGTGTTGGCCAGAGTGACGTTTATTACATGAGGTAAAAACATTCTGGCAAAACTCTATACATTTTTAGACCAATGGCCAGTTTATATTTTTAACAACTAATATTGTCTTATGACGTAAGGTTCATTGTTATTTATTAAGGGTCACTTGCTGTACCTATTGTGTGAATATACCACACAATGTGGTAGAAACAATTAACCTAATAATACAGGCTCACTGCACATGCATTTTATTTCAGTATTATATGCTTTTAGGTGACTTTAAACCATTGATTCCACTAATGGGTCACACTATCTTTCTTCCCTTCTCTGTTCCCCGAAGTCCGAGTAATGAGCGTGTGAGAAGTAGGGTTGAGCTTTCCAAAGTCCTGGCAGATACTCTGGACATGACAATGTTTGATTACAAAGCAGGGGTGTTCAGGGGTGCTGGACAACCCAAGACACTGCGCCTGAGAAAGGTTATAAAAGAAAAAAGCTCCCTGCATTTACACTTGAAATGATAACTTTTCTTTACCTTCACTAATTTCAATGTGTTTTCTAACAACTTCCATCTCGTCTCTTCCAACCCATGGTCTGTTAGAAGATACGGAAGGATCATTCTACCTCAGTGGACTGTGGCTTTTCCTCAGAGTCCAGCTCCATGGGCACACCAAGCAGAGACCCCCAACTCCAACATATCACTCCCCCAAGACCAAACACCTCTCTCACACAGATAAGCTCAGCCTCTGTCGCTCATGATGTGGAAGGTATGAAGCACGGTGCAACTAAACTGCCCTGGAGCCCTGTGTCAGCGCTTTCAGTCTCCATCAATGGGAAGGCTGGTTCAGAGCCCTCCTTTTGGTGAGTCAAATGCTCCTATATTATCTCGTAATTTTATCACTGAGAATTGAACATCTTCAATCTAACTACATGTGATCTAAAATGTAATGTACATAATCCCTGAAAGTAATTATTTATCATGAGAGGACGATAAAGAGTAACTAGTTATTCTGCATACTCACCTTTCTGGTCATTTAAAAAAAAAATTTTTTTGCTGAGGTGTAATCACTTTTAAGGGTTGAAGTACAAATAAGATTAAAATATGAAATATTGTATGACTTATTTCCTATTCAACAAAACTATGAATAAGGCTTGAAATGACTTGTATGCTTTCTAAATATGGTATAATCAAATTATAAAACCACTAACTATAATATTTCACCTTCCTTATAACTGTAAATATATATTTGTATGTTTAGTGTTAGAGAAAATGTCCATATTTTCTGAAGGGCTCTCTTGATCAAAACTTCAGCCCCCACCGCTGTGAAAGTCACAAAGAGCTCTAGCCTGGCTTCCCGAACTCGTTAGGAACTCACCTTTCACTTCATATTAATTATGTCCATCTATGACAGTGGTCACAAACCTATCCTTAGTCAAGATCACTTTCGCAATAGAAAAGCAAGCCGAGATCTACCACTCAGATAATTTAAATAATGTTTAAAAAAAATAATATATATATATATATATACCTTAATAAAAACAGTTGTGTAGGAATGAGGTTTGTGCAATAGACCTAATACATTATCACAGCATATTGGCTATATTCCAGGCCTACCAATGTTGTTATATTCCTCAATATTTAAATAGACACAATGATATTAATAATTAAAACACAAGGCTATCAATACACTTGGCTACTATACATTACAGTGGAAGTAGGGAGATGCACATTTTGTTTTGTAATAGATTTTTATAAAAACAGTGACATTGCGGATAAAAACTTAAACATGAATTCACTCTTTGCTGTATTCTTTTACAGTCTCTCAGTGGTCATGGTTTTAAAAGTTATTAAATCTTACGTAGGCTAGTATAAAACTTGGTGCCAGGGTTGTGGAAGCTCTGTAGGCATGGTGATTTGAGCTATCCGATTGGCCAGTGCAGTAGGCACACTCAATTTAGCCAGAGATCTCCCGGTCCACCGATTAGGCAGAGTTAGTCTTTTCAGCCAAATTTTAATGGTTCAAAATAGGAAGACTTTGCTTACCCGGTGCACAGGGCTTCTGACTCAAGTGCACCTTCTGCCAACAGCGCAACACGATAAAGAAATAATAAGTGCGCAAGCTTTTGTCGTTGACTTTTCTACAGAGATGTTTGGTGATCTTCATGCCTTGAAGATCAACCAGTGACAAAGTTTTCTGTTTAAAATCGATGAATTATTTTAGATTAATGGCTATAAATTGATCTATGAATGTTCTATAGCGATGAACCACTCTCCTGCTGCGTTATGATGTAAGGCTTGCAGGCATGTGCGTTGTCAATGGCTGTGATGTAGGGTTCAGCCCGGAGCTGATGGACGGTCGGAAGAGCGAATGAAATGGTAGGAGGGACATCCCAGCTGCAAGTGGTTTCAGATTTCACATCCTACTTCACACAGGCTAAAACAATATACAATTGTGTCTGTGGGAAACAGGGCTATCGCCCAATGCAAGCCATTTCGATCTACGCTGTCCACAGATTTATTACAAATGTATGTCGGTTGGAACTGGTACCAGAACCAAACAGGGGACTTTACATCTAAGAGGTTTTTTAAGTTTAACACATTTTAATACGTAATCATGGTTTAGGCTATATGTCAGCTTGAGTGTAAAAAAAAAAAAATATATATATATATATATATACAGCTTTTGTACGTTAAATAAGCAAAGAATACATGGGAGTGATTGTGATGTTACGCCCTTTGAACCTTAGGTAACTTGCTTCAATACTCTTTATTTCAGCGTCTGTACCATTTGTGATAATTCATACACAGGCTTTGAGTATGAAAGACAGATGAAGAATCCCTGTTGCCCCAAATGCAGGGGTATGTCATCTTATTTAATGTCAATCTAATGAAAGGAAAGCCATTACACAAATGCCTTACTGTTTATGAAGGTTCCATTTGAGATTGTGTTAACAGTATCTCTCATTTCTTTAGGCAAGAATCCAGTTTATCAAAGATTCAGGAAGGTAAACAAGTGTTCCTCAACTAACTACTCCCATCATTTCTGTTTTTAACACACTTTCATGCTCCTTATAGTTTGTGTTTTGGACTTTTTCCCTTTACTTAATTCAGTTTAACATAGTTAAACAATGATTAATCAACATGGGTCTGAATGGAGGGGAATACTCTAAATTTCCTTATCTTTTATAGTGGATTCCTTGTGCTAACTGTAAGGCTTGCCTTACCACAGAGGATTGTGGGAGCTGTGCTAACTGCAAAAAAGCGCTGAACCCTGACTCCAGAAAACCTGTCAGCTGTCGGAAACGCAAATGTTTATGTCCGATCCGCAAGGTACAGACTCAGATCACATTTGTCTTTTATTTGTCACATGTGCCGAAAACAACCGGTGTAGACTTTACCCTGAAATGCTTGCTTACGAGCCTTTCCCAACGAAGCAGAGTTTTTTTTTAAATAAGAAAAATAGTAACACGGAGTAAAATGCACAAGAACTAAGCCATTATACAAGGAGTATCAGTACCAGATCAATGTGCAGAGGTACGAGGTATTGTAGGTAGCTATGTTTACTGAACAAGAATATAAATTCAACATGTAACAATTACAAAGATTTTACTGAGTAACAGTTCATATAAGGAAATCAGTCAATTGAAATAAAGTAATTAGGCCCTACTCTATGGATTTCACATGACTAAAAATACAGATATGCATCTGTTGGTCACAGATACCTTTAAAAAAAATGGTAGGCGTGTGGATCAGAAAACCAGTCACTATCTGGTGTAACTTCCATTTGCCTCATGCAGCGCGACACCTCCTTTGCATAGAGTTGATCAGGCTGTTCATTGTGGCCTGTGGAATGTTGTCCCACTCCTCTTCAGAAGCTGTGCGAAGTTGCTGGACAAGAGCGGGAACTGGAACACTCTGGATCGACGTGTACGACAGCGTATCCCAAATATGCTCAAAGAGCGACATGTCTGGTGAGTATGCAGGCCGTGGAAGAACTGGGACATTCTCAGCATCCAGGAATTGTGTATATATCCTTGCGACATGGGGCCATGCATAATCATGCTGAAACATGAAGGTATAGCGGCGGATGAATGACACGACTATGGGCCTCAGGATCTCGTCACGTTATTTCTGTGCATTCAAATTGTCATCGATAAAATGAAATTGTGTTCGTTGTCCGTAGCTTATGCTTGCCCATACCATAACCCCACTGCCACCATGGGACACTGTTCACAACGTTGACATCAGCAAACCGCTCGTCCACATGACGCCATACACGTGGTCTGCGGTTGTGAGGCCGGTTAGACGTACTGCCAAATTCTCTAAAATGTTGGAGGCGGCTTATGGTAGAGAAATTAACATTCAATTCTCTGGCAACAGCTCTGCTGGACATTCCTGCAGTCAGCATGCAAATTGCACGCTCCTTCAACTTCAGACATCTGTGACATTGTGCTGTGACAAAACTGCACATTTTAGTGGCCTTTTATTGTCCCCAGCACAGGTTGCACTTGTGTAATGAGTATGCTGTTTAATCAGCTTCTTGAAATGCCACACCTGTCAGGTGGATGGATTATCTTGGCGAAAGAGAAATGCTCCTTAACAGTGATGTAACCACATTTGTTCACTGAATTTAAGAGAAGCTTTTTGTGCGTATGGAACATTTCTGGGACCCAAGTTTTAATTGTTGGACATCAAAGACTATAAAAATACCAGTAAATTAGCACCAAGTGATTTTAATTTTGGAAATCTGTTCCAAAGTATTCCCACGCATAATAGAGAGATACACAGTACCAGTCAAAAGTTTGGACACACCTACTCATTCAAGGGTTTTTCTTTATTTTTACTATTTTCTACATTGTAAAATAATGGTGAAGACATCAAAATGATGAAATAACGCATATGGAATCATGTAGTAACCAAAATAGTGTTAAACAAATCTTAATATATTTTAGATTCTTCAAAGTAGCCACCCTTTGCCTTGATGAAAGCTTTGCACACTCTTGGCATTCCCTCAACCAGCTTCACCTGGAATGTTTTTCCAACAGTCTTGAAGGAGTTCCCACATATGCTGAGCACTTGTTGGCTGCTTTTCACTCTGGTCCAACTCATCCCTAACCATCTCAATTGGGTTGAGTTCGGGTGATTTTGGAGGCCGGGTTATCTGATGCAGCACTCCATTACTGTCACTGTCGTGTCGTCAGCAAACTTGATGGTGTTGGAGTCGTGTGTGGCCACACAGTTGTGGATTAAAAGGGAGTACAAGAGGGGACTAAGCACACACCTCTGAGATGCCCCCTTGTCTAAGGTCAGTGTGGTGGAGTTTTAGTTGCCTACCTTCACCACCTGGGTACGGCCAGTCAGGAAGTCCAGGATCCAGTTGCATCTCTCTGATAGGAGACTCTCTCGAACGAACCTCCTCCATCTTATTCTCGAGTGACTGGACATTTCACAGTAGAATGGAGGGGAGTGCCGGTCAATTTTTCTCTTCGTCTTAGTCTCGCCAAGATACCGGCCTGTCTGTCGTGTCTACGCCTGCGGTGTTTTAGTAGCTCATTTAAACAAAGGAATGGTGTCCTGTATGAACAAGGGAACAGCTGAGTCTAAGTTAAAGACAGAAGAAAAGACGGACAATGAATGAAGAAATAAGTGATCCTATTTTGATTGTTTTGTTTTATTTGTTTTGTATTTCAGCACAAACCCGAAAGTCCCCAAAAGTTGGATCCCCATCCCATGACGAATTTCAAGGTAATTGACTAGAATCCTATTACCAAGTGTATTCGACGCCAGGTCAGCGGAGTCAATCACCACCTTCCGGAAACACCTGAAACACCACCTCTTTAAGGAATACCTAGGATAGGATAAAGTAATCCTTCTAACCCCCCCCCCCCCCCCCCCCCCCTTAAAAGAGTTAGATGCACTATTGTAACGTGGTTGTTCCACTGGATATCATAAGGTGAATGCACCAACTTGTAAGTCGCTCTGGATAAGAGCGTCTGCTAAATGACTTAAATGTAAATGTATTCTAATGTCTTTCAAAGTAAATAACAAATCTGAATGCATGTATATGAAAAATGCTGAGGCTATTGAGTATCTATTCCGCTTACTCAATTTAAGAGCAGCATTTCCCGCAGTTTATTTGTAATGTTCTCCTCACGTCTCCATGAAAAGCTCCCATAACTGAATATAAATATTTTTTTGGGGCAGATTGACAGCGGAGAATTGCAGGTAACAATACCCAGCCATCTCTAATAATACTCCTCCAATCCTGACCTCATTGTTAATTGAATATGCAATGGAAACAATGAATGTAATTGAATAAAGACCCAAGGAGAGGGCAGAACAGATCTTACTCTTTATTCCCACAGAACTCCACTCCTCAATACAGTGACCCCGAAGACTTCTCTGTGAATGTCGATATAGATGATGACGATGAAGAGTTTGATGGTGATGATGCTGACTATGAGGTAAGCTCTGCTTCAAGAAATAAGTCCTACCCCACTTCTATCTAGGAGTTCCCTCTGCTGGCCCATTATACCCCCCCCCCCCCCCAAATATAAAAACCATGCTCTCCCTAGGGAGGTCTCCATCTGAAGTTGGTCACAGTTTGGGCCAACAAGCTCCTTTATCTGTCCATTGGATATCTAGACAGTGACATGTATTAGTTCAGATATATATATATTTTTCTTAATATCAGTTTTTTTTTTTTTGTCTTTCAGGCTTGGATAAGGAAACGTAAGCGACGCTCCTGTGGGAAGTGTGAAGCTTGTAATAGTAGGATGGACTGTGGCACTTGTGATTTCTGCATAGACAAACCGAAGTTTGGAGGCAGCAATAAGAAGAGACAGAAGTGCCGTCTGCGGCAGTGCCAGAAACAGGCCATGGTAAGGGTTGATTACTCACATATGTTGAGATGATTGTCAATCATATCAGCATTTGAGGGTGACAAACATTTTGGCAAATCCTTTTGTGAATTAGTCCTTGTAATTAAGCAATGGCCATACTCATTGTTATGTTATGAATGGACTCCTAACAATGTTTTCAATGGTGCTCTTATGTGTATGTATGTGTTTGACAGAGACACTTGTTGCCCTTTCAGTTGGGTCAGACTGATTTTGGGTCCGAAGAGGGGTGGGTGCAGCTTGGCAGGCCTAGACCTCACTTTACATACAGTCGCAAGACTACCCCAAAGAAAAGTAAAACACCGCAGCGGGAAGTGGACCTGGAGTTCACTGATGATATAGACGAGCCTCTGCAGGTAGAAGATGATCACTCCATGGAAACAGTGAGTTCTGCTATGTGGAGATAGCCTTTCCCTATTTTGTTGTTGTCCCACGTCATCGTCACATTATTGTGATTGTCTTGAGTACAGGATTCCATGCAAATACTGATACATACACTACATGACCAAAAGTATGTGGACACCGGCTCGTCGAACATCTCATTCCAAGATCCTGGGCATTAATATCGAGTTGGTCCCCTCCCTTTGCTGCTCATGTTGGAACATTGCTGCAGGGACTTGCTTCCATTCAGCCACAAACGCATTAGTGAGGTCGGGCACTGATGTTGGGCGATTAGGCCTGGCTCGCAGTCGGCATTCCAATTCATCCTGAAGGTGTTCGATGGAGTTGAGGTCAGGGCTCTGTGCGGGCCAGTCAAGTTCTTCCACACTGATCTCGAAAATCGATTTCTGTATGGATCTCGCTTTATGCACAGGGGCATTGTCATGCTGAAACGGGAAAGGGCCTTCCCCAAACTCTTGCCACAAAGTTGGAAGCACAGAATTGTCTAAAATGTCATTGTATGCTGTGGGGTTAAGATTTCCCTTCATTGGAACTAAGGAGCCTAGCCCATACCATGAAAAACAACCCCAGACCATTATTCCTCCACCAAACTTTACAGTTGGCACTATGCATTGGGGCAGGTAGCATTCTCCTGGCATCCGCCAAACTCAGATTTGTCTGTCGGACTGCCAGATAGTGAAGTGTGATTCATCACTCCAGAAAACACATTTCCACTGCTCCAGAGTCCAATGGCGGTGAGCTTGACACCATTCCAGCCGATGCTTGGCATTGTCCATGGTGATCTTAGGATCTTAGGCATCCTATAACGGTGCCACTTTGAATGTCACTAACCTCTTCAGTAAGGCCATTCTACTGACAATGTTTGTCTATGGAGATTGCATGGCGGTGTTGTCATTTTTTATATTTACGCCTGTCAGCAACAGGTGTGGATAAATTAGCTGAATCCACTAATTTGGAAGCGTGTCCACATACTTTTGTATATATTTATATAGTGTACATTAAACTGAATTATACCAAAGTTTTTAAAATCATGTGCTCCCACTTTCTTCTCACTGTCTTATGTCTGTTATTGTCGTAGGCACATTGGCGCCCTATGCTTCCCAGCAGTAGCATACCCCAGGATGAGAACTTCAGAAACCAGCTACCGACAGTCCAGGTTAGTATCAAATTGAATTTAAGCTTTTGTTTAGGTTTACTTTTGTGGCATTCACCTTTCGGTGCTAAGTTATTTTTTACTTAGTATTCCAATACACAATCATTTCAACAGATTTCTCATATTTTACAGGTGCATAAAGAGACGATGGAAATTGTCAAAAAGAATGCGCTTATGGAGCGTGTCCCGCATATCCTCAACCATTTAAGTTCTCCAGCAGTGAGTCACCCTCCTCTTTACTTTATTGAAATTCTCTTAAGCATGCAATGTTTTACACTGCAGTATAATAAAATCACAATCCAGGAGAGGTTAGCTCTAGTAATTGTTTGACCTATGGCTAGTGTGCTCTTCAGTGTTTAACTTTTAACATTTTAGACTGGAGTATGGTGTATTTCTCTTTCTTATTGCCCAGTATTGCACACTGTTCAAACCGGCGGATCCCCCAGTGCAATATGGTGGACCTCCAGGTGAGAATACGTCCTTGGCAGCCCCAGATGGACAGAGTGGAATGAACGGAGGAAGGCTAAGTGTGGAGAAGGATGTAGAAATGCCGTCTGGAGAGCCTGAAGTAGAGGAGGTCACACCTATGGTAAGTGACCACTTCCTGCTTTGGTGCATAGGTACACTTTACAGCATTGTAACCAATATTTAAGGCTAATAATTACCTTTTTGTTTGACTACAGGAAGTTCTGTATTAGTTATTATGCTTGGATTTAAAATGTTAAGATATTCTATTAGAAATACATGTGCAAGTAAATCTCTAACTGGAGTAAGAGTGGAGTGGAATTGATTCCAACTGCATTTTGTTACCCCTATTATGTTCTCTGTAGATCACTCAGATCTTCAGTTTGGCTGACAGTGCAGGAACAAGTGGGATTGACCAGGACCATGAACTGCTAAAGCTACTGGAGTCCCTGCGCAGCTCTGCACTCCCCACACTCTGGTTTGCCATAATGGTGGAGGGTCCGACGCTACAGCTACTGCAGTGCTCCAAGCTCTCCCACATGGTGGACACAACTGTCCAGATTGATCTAGGCTTCTGCTATCAGATCTGTGTACAGGGCCAGCAGCTGCTCCTCACCCACCCACTGTATGAAGCTCACCCATCTGGCCTGACCTCTGTGCCCCAGGTAGTGAACCTGCTGCTAGATCTGGAGAAGTACAATGTGTGCCAGGGGGTCCCGAACAAGGAGCAGCCATTCAGCCAGGCTCCAATCATCATTGAGCGGGCATCGACCTGTGACTTTCTGGTACTTAAAGAAACAGAGCACTGTCCGAAGTGTAAGGCCTTATCCTGTAGCTATTAAGAACATTTGGTGCCGCAGGAGAAAACGAAGAAATGGCCACAGTACACACAGCATCACACCTCTGCTCTCACAAAACATCTCAAGTCTTTGCTGGGGATGGACAACCAGAACTGGTTTACACACTTACCACTGGACTTTGCAATTAAATGTAAGACATTTTGAAACGGGATGTTTTATTGCCCTTTTCGTAAGTATATCTTACAAATAAATGTACAAATCATTATGGTTTAAAGCCTGCTTTTTTGCAATAGCTTTTCAGGTTTATTGAGGCACTAGTACAGAATACAGATATTATAGCTTTCAGCCGCTCTCTGACACCCAATGTGAACCGTGTGTTCTGTTTATTTTTCTCTTGTTTAGTGCTCAGTGTGGAAGGTCACAGTGCATCCACATTTCCTCATGTAGATAGATAATAAGTGGTTTATCTTGGTAACGTAAGCAACCTTCAACCTTGACCATAAGCACATGAACATTGTTCGATTAGATCATTGATTTATAAATTAATCAATATGTAAAACCAATGTCCCACATGAAGACCTAAATGGATGGGATTATCACATTCTGTCAACCGTTGGCTGATCTAACCCAATGTTGTTGTTTTGAGAGCAGGGCTTCCAGAACCTCTTCTAGAGGGTGAGACAGTCATAATCCTTATAAGCGTCATCTTCCCATTGCCATTGTCAATCATCATCTGAAGAGAACCACAGCCAAACGGCTTGCTTGATTTGAATTACTCTGTCGGTAGCATGTTATATCTTTCACTGCTCATGGAGATTCTGTTAAGTATCTACAGTGAGGTTGCTCTATTCAGATAGACACATCTGAAAAATACAGATGTGCTCAAATTGAAGCATTAGTACTTAGTTCTCTTTAAAGCTGTTTTCTAAAACATTTATTTTACATGAAATTAAAATCTGCATTTGAAAAAAGTAAACACTGAAATGATTCTGTTATGACCTGTGAGTTCTATTCCTATGGTTCTGGTCCTTCTTTTTACAGTCTATGCTCTGGTTAGTGTGTTCTTTCTACTTTACACTGCTATGCCATTGAGTTTCTTTATAAGGTTTGGTATCATGGAGAAATATGCGTTTGTAAAATGAGCAAATTCTGCTGATTTTTAATAAAGCCTATTTTTCCAAATTAAGTGGTGGTTTACGATGTAAATATGGGAAGTATTTTAGCCAAACAAATGGCTGTGATTCATTAAATTAATTTATATTGTATAAAAGGCAAGCACATTTTTTCAACAACAAAAAATAATTCAGGATAGGATTTTTAAATATGAGGATACAACAGGAGGCAGTGAATGACCATACTGAAAGAAACTACCTCGGTCTTCTAGCTATAGGCTATTTGGTTATTTTATAAGGCTGAAGCGCGTTACTAATTTATATATTAGGTGTGACCATGGTTTGTGAATTGAGCAAACGGTAATGCAGGACGACACGAGCGCCTTGGACATGTATTCTTGCAAAACGCAGGTATTTATTTAATTCTAAAACATGAGTTAAATTGTAATTGTGTGACATGAAGCATGCTATTAAAAACATATATCTTATCCAAGTAGGACAACCTTTCCCGTGAAAACAGATTTCACGTTTGTTTGAGATGCGCAGCGCAAGGCATCGACGCAAGGGAGGATGGGGGTTGTAGACGCGCGAGAAAAGGGCAGCTGATGAATTTCAATTGTAATATGGAGCCACATTGGATACGCAGAAGAACAATATCTGGAAATTATAGCGAATGGGCAATTGCTAGGCTACATTGTAACATTTTATTCAAAGAACATAATCTCGAGGCTTTGATCGGGCAGTCTCCCGTGGCTTTACAACATTGAACAGCACCATGGAGACCTCACCACACATCAGTCATATTCTCAGGGATGGGATTCTATAGGCTCTATGAACTCTTCGTTGTAACATTATAGGGACGTGTACATCACGGAAAATATTGTAGCCACAATACATGAGTTCATGGCACGTCTTCGTTAATTTGCGATTTCAAATCTTCATCACTGGGTTCCTTTTCAGGCAAGTAACCTTCTGCAATATAATTTTGTAGAATTACTTTACAGCCAAAACGTGCATTCAAAGTCTGTCCTGACGCAATAAAGAAATGCAATGCATGCCTTCATCAACCCTACTGTTGGTGTCCATCTGTGTAGGCTATTGCTGTTTTAGCCTGTTTAATTGAATGGTAGTGATGGCCATATGTCTCTCGCTGTTAGAATTACAATTTTTAATCAGTAATATATATTTTTTATAATTATACTATTTGACAACCTCACTACTGACACGGTAATGTATTTGTTGCCTTCCCACTGCGTTCTAATCCTGTCTCACATGAAAAACTAAAACATCTGTCTATTTGGGGTTGTGATTACTACTGGTTGTAGCATACCGTACATTTTGACATTTCATCATGACACATTGATGACTTCCCATATCGTGTTGAACACTAAATTGCCAGGAGATTTCAAGATTTTTTTCTGAATACTGCAAAATTGTATGTTTGTAGTATTTTCTGACATACGTGTATCATCTCCTCGAGCTGTTGCTGCATACATGCATAGGATGATATGGAACATACATATACATACAGTAAGTACACAGGGCCCATCAATAGTTAATGCAGTTACAACGTAGAATTTTTACTGCTTGTTTTCCAAAGCAATTTCTTTGTAATCTGTCCCTTTTAGTGTCTAAGACTATCCTACAGATTTAACTTTTAAGATGGTTACTTTGTTTATCATTTCAGCTTTAACAGTGGAGTTATTAGAGATGATGTCTGTAAGGTGTGCATGTTCCCACACTCATTTAACCAGTGCTGGTATTAACACTTATGAACACATTCTTGAACAAGGATATCTAGAGCTGCCAGGATCTGAGGGACTTGTCCAAATCTGTCCTGGACAGTGCCTCAGGGTAATTCACTGCTGTTGCTTTGGTCTGTCTGAGAAACACTGCTGTTCTCAGAAAGGGATTTTCTACGTTGTTGCCAATGCAGTGTTACATTTTTGGTACGGATCACTTTAGAAGTGATCTTTTTTGCATGGTCTTTGAGTTCATTATGCATGACAATTAGAGGATGTTACAGAACGTGAAGTAAACAATTGTCAGAAAGTCAGTGGATGGCAGACAGTAAACCTTTTTGAGTGCTTGTCTATAGGGGTATGGTTTGTGCACACTATTTTCTTGAAGCCCAAGTTAACTAGAGCCAGTCATTCATTTGATGTATGAATTACAGGTTGGTTTGGCCTTCATGTCATTGTTAAATCGGTAGAATGATTATTCTACTTGTCTATAAAGCATTCTATGTACAGTCAATTCCACTTCACGGCGTGGAAAGGGAGTTTTCAGACACAGGTGGAAACAAACATAATTGTCTGTTACGCCAACGAGACACCGTGTCCATGCCATTTATGTCCAACTGACACGGACTGATAGGATTCGAGCAACTTGCTTGATGTTCCATGAAAGTACTTATAAGCTGCTGGACATAAGGATCTACTCAAGGATCTCCTTGGGTCACACCCAAACTGACCCAGTCTCAGTTGGATAGGTGAAAGTGCACAAAGTGGTATACCTTGTATCATACACATTGTGATGTGTCAAGATTTTTTTGAACCAATATCAAGCGCTGGCGATTACGAGGACAACATTTTTCACTTCAAGGCCTTCTTTGGATTATTTTTTTTTAACTGTGCGTTGTTAAAGGGCTCGTAAGCAAGCATTTCACGGTAAAGTCTATACCCGATGTATTTGGTGCATGTGACATAACATTTGATTTGGAATACATAGAGATCCCTTCATGTATTATGGATCATGGGAAAACAGTATATTAATTATCTCCCTGGACATAGGGACACGTTCCATACTCTTCTACTTTGAACCTACCAGATATCTAGTAGGGGGAGGAATCACTGGATTGCTTTCTCCTGTACAGTTGTTTCAGATCGACATAGGGGAGCGAGCCATCAAGGGCAGAGGGAAGGGTTTCAAAATGGGAATACTGGGCTTGCCATAGGATTAGCCCCCATGTGCTAAACTACCCAGGGCTGTGCTGATAAGCATGTTATGATCAGTAGTTCAGGGAGGTACAAAGAGTGAGAAGAGATCATATTGGAATGTCACCTGACCCTCCAACCCTCCATAAACCCTCCACAGGATCCAGCTGATGGCTGGCTGTTCAGGTGCAGCTTGTTGAATGAGGCAGACAGACCAGACCATAATACATCCCGAGGACTGTATTTACTAACAAAATGGCTTCCCTCCTTCTGCTGACTAAAAACATGACTTTTAGTGCACCAATTAGCTCTTTTTGACTTCATGTCTTTTATGATCTTCATTCTTTAGATTAGGAAATAATTATATTGTAGTGATACAGGGAGAACAGCTAGAGCCAGAACAAGCATATGCCTACTTTCTCTTGGAGCCCCTTGACTCACCTATCTCGGGCAAAACCAACATTGGACATTTTGAGGGGTAAGCAAATTAAAATGACTATAGAATTAACTAAATGGTAAACTTATTTTTGGCCAAAATGCATATGCTAAGATATGTATTTCAAACTCATTTTCAATTGAAGTTCCTTCCCAGTTGTGGGCATTTCCTCAGTTCTCTTGTTAACTTTCTATCCTCCACCCCTTATGTTATGGTAATGGTTTAGTCTCCCTAACTGTCCTCTGGGAATAGTGCATACATTACTACACTATTATTATCAGAATTAAGTCAGGTGAAGAAAGTAACGTGAACGAACACAGAGAAAATGTGGCACAGCTACAGAAGAGAGCTGGTATTTTAAAGACATCTGTGTGATACAGGAATGCTTACTTATGAGAGAGATCTCGTCTAAAAAAAGGATGCTGGTCAGAGAATGTTACTTTAAAAAATTGGTTACTTATTAGTGTATATGTAGCATATCTGTTGAAGTGAGTTTGTGTCATTTAACAGTTCATGACAGAAGCAGCCAGCAGCTGTGTAAATAATGGTTGTAGCCACTACCAGGAGTGACTGTGTCACTGGATCCTACCCTGTCTGTCTGCACTGGAGCCGAGGTCACATTTCAGCTGCTGTTCTGTGTCTGCTTCTAGCATCAACATCATAATAGTATCAAGGTATCGGGTTGCTATGAATAACAAAGGATTTCCCTTTGGCAATGACATACAGAAGTAGCCTATATCACATTATTTAAAGTAGTATGCACTAAATATGCAAATTAATAGGTATTTGGACAGACAATTTGTTAACTGAGCTGTGTATGGGTTTTTGCCTGACCTGCAGTGGTGGGGCTATACAGCTTGTGAATATTATCATATAATAAGCTAAGTTTGTAAGGATACGTGGTGTTGTGAGAGTGAACATGGTAGAGAGAGAGAGAGAGGCCTGCCCTACCCTGCAGCCTTGACCTTGTGTCCATCCCCCTGGAATTAAATATTAAACTCCTGGCTGGTTTGCATGCTGCACAGGGGCTGCCTGCCTGCGCTCACAGTACAGTTCATGTTTTAATACGCATGTTTCCCTCCACAGCTCATCTTTATCACCATAACCATTGTCTAACTCCTAGCATCTTCCTTTGTTTTGTCCTATATATTTCCTGTAGCCTATAGCCAGGGTTTTTCCTTACCTATATTACCTTTATTACCTTACCTTTATTCCCCCCCCCCAAAAATGTACCTCCCCAATTTCGTGGTATCCAATTGGTAGGTATAGTCTTGTCTCATCGCTGCAACTCTCGTACGGACTCAGGAGAGGCGAAGGTCGAGAGCCGTGCGTCCTCCGAAACACAACCCAACCAAGCCGCACTGCTTCTTGGCACAATGCCCATTTAACCCGGAAGTCAGCCACACCAATGTGTCGGAGGAAACACTGTACACCTGGCGAACGTGTCAGGTCAGCGTGTACTGCGCCCGGTCCGCCACAGGAGTCGCTAGTGCGCGATGGGACAACTGTCTAAAAAGTATACAAAAGTACCAGAGAGTACCATGTCATTGAGAAAACAGAAAGGTGTCATTGTATTTTTTCGCAAACATTCTTTCTGAATTTAAAAGTATTTGTATTTATTATGGATCCCCATTAGCTGCTGCTAAGGCAAACTAGTAATCATCTAGTTTTTCAAAATCTGTATCTGTAATCTGATTACAATATTTTAGCTTGTAACATCAAATCAAATTGTATTTGTCACATGCGCCGAATACAACAGGTGTAGACCTTACAGTGAAATGCTTACTTAACCAACAATGCAGTTTTAAGAAAATACCTAAAAAAACAGAACAAAAAAACAAGTAAGAGAGAAGAATAACAAATATTAAAGAGCAGCAGTAAATAACAATAGCGGGGCTATATACAGGGGGTACCGGGACAGAGTCAATGTCAATGTGCGGGGGCACCGGTGTCGAGGTAATTGAGGTAATATGTACTTGTAGGTAGAGTTATTAAAGTGACTATGCATAGATAATAACAGAGAGTAGCAGCAGCGTTCTGGGGGGGGAATGCAAATAGTCTGGGTAGCCATTTGATTAGCTATTCAGGAGTCTTATGGCTTGGGGTAGAAGCTATTTAGCCTCTTGGACCTATTTAGCCTCTTGGACCTAGACTTGGCGCTCCGGTACCGCTTGCCGAGAACAGTCTATGACTAGGGTGGCTGAAGTCCTTGACAATTTTTAGGGCCTTCCTCTGACTCCGCCTGGTATATAGGTCCTGGATGGCAGGAAGCTTGGCCCCAATGATGTACTGGGCTGTACGCACTACCCTCTGTAGTGCCTTGCGGTCGGAGGCCGAGCAGTTGCCATACCAGGCAGGGATGCAACCCGTCAGGATTCTCTGAGGACCCATGCCAAGTTAACAAACAGATCACTGACCATTTCGAATCCCACCGTACCTTCTCCGCTGTGCAATCCGGGTTTCCGAGCTGGTCATGGGTGCAGCTCAGCCACGCTCAAGGTACTAAACGATATCATAACCGCCGTCGATAAAAGACAGTACTGTGCAGCCGTCTTCATCAACCTGGCCAAGGCTTTCGACTCTGTCAATCACCGTATTCTTATCGGCAGACTCAACAGCCTTGGTTTCTCAAATGACTGCCTCGCCTGGTTCACCAACTACTTCTCAGATAGAGTTCAGTGTGTCAAATCGGAGGGCCTGTTGTCCGGACCTCTGGCAGTCTATGGGGGTGACACAGGTTCAATTCTTGTGCCAACTCTTTTCTCTGTATATATCAACGATGTCGCTCTTTCTGCGGGTGATTCCCTGATCCACCTCTACGCAGACGACACCATTCTGTATACATCTGGCCCTTCTTTGGTCACTGTGTTAACAAACCTACAAACAAGCTTCAATGCCATACAACACTCCTTCCGTGGCCTCCAAATGCTCTGAAACGCTAGTAAAACTAAATGCATGCTTTTCAACCGATCGCTGCCCACACCGCCCGCACGACTAGCATCACTACTCTGGACGGTTCTGACTTAGAATATGTGTACAACTACAAATACCTAGGTGTCTGGCTAGACTGTAAACTCTCCTTCCAGACTCACATTAAACATCTCCAATCCAAAATTAAATCTAGAATCGGCTTCCTATTTCACAACAAAGCCTCCTTCACTCATGCTGCCAAACATACCCTCGTAAAACGGACTATCCACTGATCCTCGACTTCGGCGATGTCATTTACAAAATAGCCTCCAAAACTCTACTCAGCAAATTGGATGCAGTCTATCACAGTGCCATCCGTTTTGTCAGCAAAGCCGATTCATACCACCCACCACTGCGACTTGTATGCTCTCGTCGGCTGGCCCTTGCTTCATACTCGTCGCCAAACCCACTGGCTCCAGGTCATCTATAAGTCTTTGCTAGGTAAAGCTCCGCCTTATCTCAGCTCACTGGTCACCATTACAACACCCACCCGTAGCACGCGCTCCAGCAGGTATATCTCACTGGTCACCCCCAAAGCCAACACCTACTTTGGCCGCTTTTCCTTCCAGTTCTCTGCTGCCAATGACTGGAACGAATTGCAAAAATCGCTGAAGTTGGAGACTTATATCTCCCTCACTAACTTTAAGCATCAGTTATCTGAGCAGCTTACCGATCACTGCAGCTGTACACAGCCCATCTGTAAATAGCCTATCCAATCTACCTACCGCATCCCCATATTGTTTTTATTTATTTTTTGCTCTTTTGCACACCAGTATTTCTACTTGCACATCATCATCTGCACATCTATCACTCCAGTGTTAATTTGCTAAATTGTAATTACTTCGCTACTATGGCCTATTTGTTGCCTTACCTCCTCACACCATTTGCACACACTGTATATAGTCATTTTCTGTTGTGTTGTTGACTGTACATTTGTTTATTCCATGTGTAACTCTGTGTTGTTGTTTTTGTTGCACTGCTTTGCTTTATCTTGGCCAGGTCGCAGTTGTAAATGAGAACTTGTTCTCAACTGGCCTACCTGGTTAAATATATATATTTTTTTAAAGCCAAATATTTTTAGTCTCCAAGGGGAGAATAGGTTTTGTCGTGCCCTCTCCACGACTGTCTTGGTGTGCTTGGACCATGTTAGTTTGTTGGGATATGAATGACAAGGATCTTGGCGTCCACATCAACCTACTCCACTACAGCCCTGTAGATGCAAATGGGGGCGTGCTCAGTCCTCCTTTTCCTGTAGTCTACAATCATTTCCTTTGTCTTGAGCACGTTGAGGGAGAGGTTGTTGTCCTTGCACCACACGGTCAGGTCTCTGACCTCCTCCCTATAGGCTGTCTCATCGTTGTCGGTGATCAGGCCTACCACTTTTGTGTCATCAGCAAATTGAATGATGGTGTTGGAGTCGTGCTTGGCCGTACAGTCATGAGTGAACAGGGAGTACAGGAGGTGGCTGAGCACGCACCACTGAGGGGCCCCCTTTTTGAGGATCAGCGTGGCTGATGTGTTGTTACCTACCCTTACCACCTGGGGGCGGCCTGTCAGGAAGTCCAGGATCCAGTTGCAGAGGGAGGTGTTTAGTCCTAGGGTCCTTAGCTTAGTGATGATCTTTGAGGGCACTATGGTGTTGAACGCTGAACTGCAGTCAACAAATAGCATTCACACTAGCATTCACAATAGCATGTCCAGGTGTGAAAGGGCAGTGTGGAGTGCAATAGAGAGTGCATCATCTGTGGATCTGTTGGTGCCATATGCAAATTAGAATCGGTCTAGGGTTTCTGGGATAATGGTGTTGATGTGAGCAATGACCAGCCTTTCAAAGCATTTCATGGCTACAGACGTGAGTGCTACGGGTCGGTACTCATTTAGGCAGGTTACCTTAGTCGCTGTGCCCAAGAACACTATGGTGGTCTGCCTGAAACATGTTGGTATTACAGACTCAGACAGGGAGAGGTTGAAAATGTCAGTGAAGACACTTGCAAGTTGGTCAGCGCATGCTCGGAGTACACGTCCTGGTAATTCGTCTGGCCCTGCAGCCTTGTGAATGTTGACCTGTTTGAAGCTCTTACTCACATTGGCTGCGGAGAGCGTGATCACACGGTCGTCCGGAACAGCTGATGCTCTCATGCATGTTTCAGTGTTACTTGCCTCGAAGCGAGCATATAAGTTATTTAGCTCATCTGGTAGGCTTGTGTCACTGGGCAGCTCTCGGCTTTGCTTACCTTTGTAGTCTGTAATAGTTTGAAAGCCCTTCCACATTCGATGAGCGTTGGAGCCGGTGTAGTACGATTTGATCTTAGTCCTGTATTGACGCATTGCCTGGTTGATGGTTCGTCGGAGGGCATAGCGCGATTTCTTATAAGCTTCCGGGTTAGAGTCCCGCTCCTTGAAAGCGGCAGCACTACCCTTTTGCTCAGTGCGAATGTTGCCTGTAATCCATGGCTTCTGGTTGGGGAATGTACGTACAGTCACTGTTCGGACAATGTCCTCGATGCACTTATTGATAAAGCCAATGACTGATGTGGTGTACTCCTCAATGCCATTGGAAGAATCCCGGAACATATTCCAGTAGTTCTGTAGTTTAGCATCTGCTTCATCTTACCACTTTCTTTTATAGACCGAGTCACTGGTGTTTCCTGCTTTAATTTTTGCTTGTAAGCAGGAATCAGGAGGATATAATTATGGTCAGATTTGCCAAATGGAGGGCGATTGAGAGCTTTGTACGCATCTCTGTGTGTGGAGTAAAGGTTGTCTAGAATTTTTCCCCCTGTGGTTGCACATTTAACATGCTGATAGAAATGAGGTAAAACTGATTCAAGTTTCCCTGCATTAAAGTCCCCGGCCAATAGGAGCGGTGCCTCTGGATGAGCGTTTTCTTGTTTGCTTATGGCGGTATACAGCTCATTGAGCACGGTTTTAGTGCCAGCATCGGTCTGTGGTGGACAGCTACGAAAAATACAGATGAAAACTCTCTAGGTAGATGGTGTGGTCTACAGCTTATCATGAGAAACTCTACCTCTGGCGAGAAAAACCTTGAGTCTTCCTTAGATATCGTGCACCAGCTGTTGTTCACATATATGCATAGGCCCCCGCCCCGTGTCTTACAAGAGGCTGCTGTTCTGTCCTGCCAATGGAGTGTATAACCCACCAGCTGTATGTTCTTAATGTCGTCGTTCAGTCACGACTTGGTGAAACATAAGTTATTACAGTTTTTAATGTCCCGTTGGTAGGATATACAGTGGGGAGAACAAGTATTTGATACACTGCCGATTTTGCAGGTTTTCCTACTTACAAAGCATGTAGAGGTCTGTCATTTTTATCATAGGTACACTTCAACTGTGAGAGACGGAATCTAAAACAAAAATCCAGAAAATCACATTGTATGATTTTTAAGTAATGAATTTGCATTTTATTGCATGACATAAGTATTTGATCACCTACCAACCAGTAAGAATTCCGGCTCTCACAGACCTGTTAGTTTTTCTTTAAGAAGCCCTCCTGTTCTCCACTCATTACCTGTATTAACTGCACCTGTTTGAACTCGTTACCTGTATAAAAGACACCTGTCCACACACTCAATCAAACAGCCTCCAACCTCTCCACAATGGCCAAGACCAGAGAGCTGTGTAAGGACATCAGGGATAAATTGTAGACCTGTACAAGGCTGGGATGGGCTACAGGACAATAGGCAAGCAGCTTGGTGAGAAGGCAACAACTGTTGGCACAATTATTAGAAAATGGAAGAAGTTCAAGATGACGGTCAATCACCCTCGGTCTGGGGCTCCATGCAAGATCTCACCTCGTGGGGCATCAATGATCATGAGGAATGTGAGGGATCAGCCCAGAACTACACGGCAGGACCTGGTCAATGACCTGAAGAGAGCTGGGACCACAGTCTCAAAGAAAACCATTAGTAACACACTACGCCGTCATGGATTAAAATCCTGCAGCGCACGCAAGGTCCCCCTGCTCAAGCCAGCGCATGTCCAGGCCCGTCTGAAGTTTGCCAATGACCATCTGGATGATCCAGAGGAGGAATGGGAGAAGGTCATGTGGTCTGATGAGACAAAAATAGAGCTTTTTGGTCTAAACTCCACTCGCCGTGTTTGGAGGAAGAAGAAGGATGAGTACAACCCCAAGAACACCATCCCAACCGTGAAGCATGGAGGTGGAAACATCATTCTTTGGGGATGCTTTTCTGCAAAGGGGACAGGACGACTGCACCGTATTGAGGAGAGGATGGATGGGGCCATGTATCGCGAGATCTTGACAAACAACCTCCTTCCCTCAGTAAGAGCATTGAAGATGGGTGGTGGCTGGGTCTTCCAGCATGACAACGACCCGAAACACACAGCCAGGGCAACTAAGGAGTGGCTCCGTAAGAAGCATCTCAAGGTCCTGGAGTGGCCTAGCCAGTCTCCAGACCTGAACCCAATAGAAAATCTTTGGAGGGAGCCGAAAGTCCGTATTGCCCAGCGACAGCCCCGAAACCTGAAGGATCTGGAGAAGGTCTGTATGGAGGAGTGGGCCAAAATCCCTGCTGCAGTGTGTGCAAACCTGGTCAAGAACTACAGGAAACGTATGATCTCTGTAATTGCAAACTAAGGTTTCTGTACCAAATATTAAGTTCTGCTTTTCTGATGTATCAAATACTTATGTCATGCAATAAAATGCCAATTAATTACTTAAAAATCATACAATGTGATTTTCTGGATTTTTGTTTTAGATTCCTTCTCTCACAGTTGAAGTGTACCTATGATAAAAATTACAGACCTCTACATGCTTTGTAAGTAGGAAAACCTGCAAAATCGTCAGTGTATCAAATACTTGTTCTCCCCACTGTATGTGCTTTCAGCTCGTCCCATTTATTTTCCAGCGATTGAACATTAGCTAGCAGGACGGAAGGACGGAATTAGCCACTCGTCACCTGATCCTTGCAAGGCACCCTGATCTTTTTCCATGAAATCTCTGTTTCCTTCTCCAGCGAATCACGGGGATCTGGGCCTGGTCGGGTGTCTGTAGTAGTATATCCCTCCCGTCCGACTCATTGAAGAACTCTTCGTCCAGCTTGAGGTGAGCAATTGCAGTTCTGATGTCCAGAAACTCTTTTCGGTCATAAGAGACAGTAGCAGCAACATTATGTACAAAACAACTTACGAACAACGCAATCATTTTTTTTTAAATAGCATGGTTGGTTGGAGCCGATAAGACGGCAGCCCTCCCCTCCGGCGCCATTGTTGTATCAATCATGACTGAATACATTTTGTTTTTTGGTAATCAGATTACATGTAATCAGTTACTCCCCAACCCTTCCTATAGCCTTATCATATTGTTAAAACTCCCAGGTGTCCATTTCATCTAGTTAATCCCTGTTGTTTCTATGATCTGTCTCTCATCAAATTTGGTCTTACTGAGTGTGGATTTTCCTCTAAAACTCCTTTCTTTCCTGTAGGATTCACTCAGGAATGTGATTTTAGTGCTGAGTTATTGTACCTGTGAACAAATGTGTGTTCTCAGAACACATCTGCCATCCTGATGTGTCAGTAGCTACCTCTGACTCACACCATAGGAGTCCTGTTGTGTTTTACCAGACACCCCCGGTCCTCACCCCTCTCACGCCATGTTTCCCTTGATTAGTTATGAACTTATCTTGATTATTTATAAACATTCTAAACTGATTGTGGAATGTTGAGATCTAGCTACTCACACTGCCTTGCTGTGCTTTGTGTATTGATTGGTTTGTGTTAAGGAAAATAATCCTAGATGCCTACCTTATGGCTCCAGGCATCAACTCGCCACTTCCCTCCAAGAGAACACCCAGCTGTCCCTGTTGGTAAACCCAGCTGTCCCTGTTGGTAAACCCAGCTGTCCCTGTTGGTAAACCCAGCTGTTCCTGCTGGTAAACCCAACTGTTCCTGTCTGTCTCTCCATTTTTCCTCTCAATCTCTGTCTTGCTCCTTATCCCCATGTTTTTTTAGACTGTTGAATGGCACATTGTTAAGAATTTAGGTCAAATTTTGGTAAACCACCTCCCTTTGGTCAATAACAATGTCCTCTTCAGTGCAGATTAAGTTAAATGAATAAGAATGGAGTGGATTCATGTGATGGGCTGGGTCAGACTGTCAGTGTCAATACACAGTGAATCGTTACTGTGACAGTTGTTTGTTTAAGAGGCTCCTCTGTGTCTCTCAATAGGTCACACAGGGGGAACTTCACACTAGTATGAGCAAACAGGACCGCCTCAATTCCATGACTGGAGCCCATGTGAAATGTGTGAGGTAAACTATATATACAAAAGTATGTGGACACCCCTTCAAATAGTGGATTAAGCTATTTAAGCCACACCCATTGCTGACAGGTGTATAAAATCGAGCACACAGCCATGTAGTCTCCATAGACAAACATTGGCAGTACAATGGCCTTACTGAAGAGCTCAGTGACTTTCAACGTGGGACCGTCATAGCATGCCACCTTTCCAACAAGTTCATTCGTCAAATTTCTGCCCTGCTAGAGCTGCCCCGTTCAACTGTAAGTGTTGTTATTGTGAAGTGTAAACGTCTAGGAGAAACATCGGCTCAGCCACGAATTGGTAGGCCACACAAGCTCACAGAACAGGTCTGCCGGGTGCTGAAGCGATCAGCGTGTAAAAATCGTGCAACGTCTGCACAAGAGCTGTTCGTCGGGAGCTTCATGAAATGGGTTTCCATGGCCGAGCAGCCGCACACAAGCCGCCATTGGACTCTGGAGTGATGAATAACACTTCACCATCTGGCAGTCCGACGGACGAATCTGGGTTTGGTGGATGCCAGGAAAACGCTACCTGCTCCAAGGCGTAGTGCCAACTGTAAAGTTTGGTGGAGGAGGAATAATTGTCTCGGGCTGTTTTTCATGGTTTGGGTTAGGCCCCTTAATTCCAGTGAAGGGAAATCTTAACGCTACAGCATACAATGACATTCTAGATGATTCTGTGCTTCCAACTTTGTGGCAAGAGTTTGGGGAAGGCCCTTTCCTGTTTCAGCATGACAATGCCCCCGTGCACAAAGCTATAGCCATACAGAAATGGTTTGTCAAGATTGTTGTGGAAGAACTTGACTGGCCTGCACAGAACCCTGACCTCAACCCCATCGAACACCTTTGGGAGGAATTGGAACGCCAACTGCGAGCCAGGCCTAATCTTGTGGCTGAATGGAAGCAAGTCCCCATAGCAATGTTCCAACATCTAGTAGAAAGCCTTCCCAGAAAAGTGGAGGTTGTTATAGCAGCAAAGGGGGGGACCAACTCCATTTTAATGCCCATGATTTTAGAATGAGATGTTTGACGAGCAAGTGTCCACATACTTTTGGACATATAGTGTATGTGAAGCATGGAGTTCTTGTATTGTATGACTGAGGTGGTAGATAAATGTTACATTTTTAACTATGATAATATGGTGCCGTTATCTGTACACATCTTAGAAATGATCAAACCGTAGTCTTACCCCTAGAGGCATTCTGTGTTGTTGATGGTGTTTTGTTTAGGAAAGAAGCATTTTATTATTTAGTAGACTGCAAGGAGCTGCCTGTTGTTTATGACTGAGATTCTGGAGTCTCAGCGAGAGATGCTTTGGCACTGAATAGTATCACTTCTGTTTGCTCTCTTTGTAACGTAAGGGAATAAGGCCTGATTTGGAACAAAGCTTTCATGGAATTCAGGATAATACCATAAAGTAGAATGATAGGCTACCTCTTGACTTATTTAGACTGAGATGAGCAAGCTTTGGCCAATGCCGGCAGGCTTCAAAGGTTCTTGTTGAGATGTCAGATATACACTGTGTATACAAAGTATGTGGACACCCCTTCAAATGAGTGGATTTGACTATTTCAGCCACACCCATTGCTGACAGGTGTATAAAATCGAGCACAGTCATGCAATCTCCATAGACAAACATTGGCATAATAATGGCCTTACTGAAGAGCTCAGTAACTTTCAACTTGGCACTGTCATAGGATGCCACCTTTCCAACAAGTCAGTTAGTCAAATGTCTGCCCTGCTAGAGCTGCCCCAGTCAACTGTAAGCGCTGTTATTGTGAAGTAAAAACGTTTAGGAGCAACAACGTCTGAGCTGCAAAGTGGTAGGCTAACTGCTGACTGCTGAAGCGCGTAAAAATCGTCTGTCCTCGGTTACAACACTCACTACCAAGTTCCAAACTGCATCTGGAAGCCACGTCTGCACAAGAACTGTTCGTCGGGAGCTTCATGAAATGGGTTTCAATGGCCCAGCAGCTGCACACAAGCCTAAGATCACCATGCGCAATGCCAAGCGTCGACTGGAGTGGTATAAAGCTTGCCGCTATTGGACTCTGGAGCAGTGGAAACACGTTCTCTGGAGTGACTCCATATGAATGCCCATGATTTTGCAATGAGATGTTCGACGAGGAGGTGTCCACGTACTTTTGGTCATGTAGTGTATCTCTGTTAACCCCCTTACAACATCTTTTCCAAAATGATTCTTCAGGACCCACTTGTGAGCCATGTTCCTGGGTTTCTGACAAAAAATATTGTTTTTGTTTATTTGGTGAGTTACAAGAAAATCCCAAAGGCTCGCCTCACAACACAAACAAGTTTTGGAGCCACTGTGTGGAGAATGCTGTCACAATATAAAATGTTGGGTCCCTGCTGTCTTCAGTGAATGTGTACAACTGTGCATAAACACAGTATGTTTTGTCTTACTTTCAGGGCAAGGTCATTGCTGTTACTTTTGGTTCATTCTTTTTTTTGTATTACAATTGAGACAATTTGACAATTGAGACATTAAACACACACGTGGTTTAGGTTTCTCTCCATCTTTTCTTCTCCATACATTATTTATGCTGTTTCGCTCTCACTCGTCTTCTAAGACATTATTGTCAGCGCTAAGAGATACATTTTACCTACAGTAAAGAAAAATATGAACGCAACATGTAAAATGTTGGTCCCATGTTTCACGAGCTGAAATAAAAGATCCCAGAAAATGTCCATATTAACAAAAAGCTTATTTCTCCCAAATGTTGTGCACAAATTAGTTCACATCCGTGTTAGTGTGCATTTCTCCTTTTCCAAGACAATACATCCACCTGACAGGTGTGGCATATCAAGAATCTGATTAGACAGCATAATCTTTACACAGGTGCACCTTGTGCTGGGGACAATAAAAGGCCCCTCTAAAATGTGCAGTTTTGTCACACAACACAATGCCACAGATGTCTCCAAGTTTTGAGGGAGCGTGCAATTGGCATGCTGACTGCAGGAATGTCCACCAGAGCTGTTGCCAGAAATTTGAATGCAAATTTATCTACCGTAAGCCGCCTCCCACGTCGTCTTAGAGAATTTGGCAGTACGTCCAACCGGCCTCACAACCGCAGACCACCACGCCAGCCCAGGACCTCCACATCTGGTTTCTTCACCTGCTGGATCGTCTGAGAACAGCCACCCGGACAGTTGCTGAAAGTGTGGGCTTGCACAACCGAATAATTTCTGCACAAACTGTCAGAAACCGTCTCAGGGAAGCTCATCTGCGTGCTCTTTGTCCTCACCAGGGTCTTGACCTGACTGCAGTTTGGTGTCGTAACCAACTTCAGTGGGCGAATGCTCTCCTTCGATGGCCACTGACACGCTGGAGAAGTGTGCTCTTCACAGATGAATCCCGGTTTCAACTGTAGCGGGCAAATGGCCGACAGCGTGTGTGGCGTCGTGTGGGCGATCAGTTTGTTGATGTCAACGTTGTGAATAGAGTGCCCCATGGTGGGGTTATGGTATGGGCAGGCATAAGCTACGGAAAATGAACACAATTGCGTTTTATCAATGGGAATTTGAATGCACAGAGATACCGTGACGAGATCCTGAGGCCCATTGTCGTGGCATTCATCCTCCCTCATCACCTCATGTTTCATCTTGATAATGCACAGCCCCATGTCGCAGGGATCTGTACACAATTCCTGGAAGCTGAGAATATCCCAGTTCCTCCATGGCCTGCATACTCACCAGAAATGTCTCCCATTGAGCACGTTTGGGATGCTCTGGATCGACGTGTACGACAGCGTGTTCCAGTTCCCCCCCAATATCCAGCAACTTTGTAAAGCCTTTGAAGAGGAGTGGAACAACATTCCACAGGCAACAATCATCAGTGATCAACTCTATGCGAAGGAGATGTGTCGCGCTGCATGAGGCAAATGGTGGTCACAACAGATACTGACTGGTTATCTGATGTATTAAGGTATCTGTGACCAACTGATGCATATCTGTATTCCCAATCATGTGAAATCCATAGATTAGGGGCTAATGAATTTATTTCGATTACTGATTTCCTTATATGAACTGTAACTCAGTAAAATCTTTTGTTGATTGTTGAATTTATATTTTTGTTTAGTATAGATAGTCAGACAGGCAGTCAGACAGGCAGATCGGCTCCTCCTCGTCCCTACGACAGCAGCACAGCCGTCCTTAAGAAAACCTTGAATGAACCTGTTAACGTGAAGCCATACAAATTCCAAAAAGCATACTTTTTCAATAATGCACATACAATGGACATAGACAGGCTAGGTCTGATAGTCTGTCACATTCTGTGTTAACTGTAGGCCTATTTGTGTTTAGTCACATTACTTAAAATGTAAATGCTCTGTCTCTTTCTGTTACAGGATTTAACATTGGACACTTGAAGAGAGGCATAGTGGCTCCCCCCACTGGTGGTGGCTGGGATCACTTTACTTTTGGGGACTAGTGGAAGACGCACATTTCTTACTGGCTTAACAAAAATAGATGGCTAACCAGACACCTGGAGAACATATGCTTGAAGTTGCAAGGTATTTGAATATTTAAGCCAACCTGTTCTCTATGCCAAATTATTTGTCCCATTTCTATTAGGTAATCACATTGCACTCTCTCAGTAGGTGAGGTTTTGATTCGCTGAGGTTTGAGAAGCAAGACCTCACGAATCAGACCACATGGAGGTCAAAGGGCGTCTCCTCACATCCATGGGTGTGGGGTCTCCAGGTGAGTTTTACACCTTCACAAAGAGATGTTGGGGTATTTAGTAATCTCGCGTGGACAGACGCATGTAAGATAGGATGGTATCATGGTGTCTGTCAACAGACTGGGATGTGACGACTAACAAGGAACTTTGTTCCGTTGTACAGATTTCTTTGTCACCGATAATTTGGACAATTCCCGATTTCGCAGGTATTTGCATCTTTCGAATTTCGGAAGGGCATGGGACATTTGGCCCATAGACCTGCCCAAAACTTGCAGAGAAAGTGGGGTGGAGCAACCGCCTTGCTTCCGCTCTTCGTTGTAGTATGTTTTCTAACTATCAGACATGCTTTTGAGTTATGTACCCAGTAGGTCCCTCAGGTCCTCTGGTACTGGCCTTTTAACTATCCCAAAGCCTAGGACCAAGAGGCATGGAGAGGCAGCTTTTAGTTACTATGTTCCCTGCCTCTGGAATAGCCTGCCAGAGAACCTGAGGGGGGCCGAAATTGTAGACATATTTAAAAGGGATCTTAAAACACACTTTTCTAGCTTTGCTTTTCCTTAGGGTGCTTTTTTAGTATTTCAGTTTTTGTAATTGTTTAGTTTTTTCTATCCTCTTAACATAATTATGTTTTTTATTTTCATTGTTGTTTTGTTTCTGGGGGGGCTAGTTATTTAAAAAAAAAAATGTTTTACCTTTATTTAACTAGGCAAGTCAGTTAATAACAAATTCTTATTTTCAATGACAGCCTAGGAACAGTGGGTTAACTGCCTTGTTCAGGGGCAGAACAACAGATTTTTACCTTGTCAGCTCGGGGATTTTGATCTTGCTACCAGTCCAACGCTCTAACCACTAGGCTACCTGCCGGGGGGGGGGGGTTTAAGTGCATTGTATTACATTTATGTCTGAAATCAGCTATATAAATGAAGCTTGATTGTTAACACATCTGCCCCCAGAACTTAATCGAGCATCTGGCACAAGTACGCAATATTTTAGTTCTGGGTTTCTGATATTAGGTACTTAGTAACACCATTGCTGTTACATAGTAATTGTATAATTGTTGTCTTAACTGAACATGTTGACGTGTTTTTTGGTGTGTAGATCAGGACAGCAAGCTGCAAGCTGAGCGCATCTCCGCACTACAGGAGAGAAAGCAAATCCTGGAGGACATCCTCAGCAGCCGAGTGGGAGAGCTGAGACAAGTGTGTCTGCTGGAGGCGGTCAGTTCCTCTCTCCTACCTTTTAACTATTGTAGGTCTCAGGTCAGTTCCTCTCCCCTACCTTTTAACTATTGTAGGTCTCAGGTCAGTTCCTCTCCCCTACCTTTTAACCATTTTCAGGCTCAGGTCAGTTCCTCTCCCCTACCTTTTAACCATTTTCGGGCTCAGGTCAGTTCCTCTCCCCTACCTTTTAACAATTTTCGGGCTCAGGTCAGTTCCTCTCCCCTACCTTTTAACAATTTTCAGGCTCAGGTCAGTTCCTCTCCCCTACCTTTTAACTATTGTAGGTCTCAGGTCAGTTCCTCTCCCCTACCTTTTAACCATTTTCAGGCTCAGGTCAGTTCCTCTCCCCTACCTTTTAACCATTTTCGGGCTCAGGTCAGTTCCTCTCCCCTACCTTTTAACCATTTTTGGGCTCAGGTCAGTTCCTCTCTCCTACCTTTAAACTATTGTAGGGCTCAAAGCACGTTAGAGGGAATGGCTCCACACACCCAAGCCATGCTATCGAGACGTGTGCTTTATCAGATTAATGGAAAGCAAGAACCAACGTTAGGTTTGTTTTCTGTATCTGACTCAATACAGAGAAGCTCTCAACCCCTGTAAACCTCAACCACCTGAAATAATAAATCAGGCTCAATGAGTTTGGCTGCACAGATGAAAGAACAATTTTTGGCAACTTGTTGTTACAAAGCAAAGTTTAAAGAGCAACTGCCCTTAAAAAGCAACTTCTTGTTTAGGAAACAGCCTAAGTGGCATTGAAATGAGTCAGAAACATTTATTCTACTGTCAAAATTGACAAAGTGTAAATAGGATAATTTTGGTCAAAGTCATTCTCGTCAAAAACAGAGTTTTGTGAGACTTGTGGTCGAAATTGCATCACAATGTCCACGTGCCCACAGCTGGCAGCACACAAGTAATCAGCATTTCAGAGTGCAGCTGTATGTGACCCAATTGTAATGCTGTGGTAAATTTGGGTTGACTTTGGAAATCCCTATAGGGCTAGTTAGGGACCTTCTGCAAATTACACAATGTACATGGAACAATATGTTAAAATTTCAATGACTTAAAAATCTCAAACCAACGATAAATTGTAGAAATGGATTTACAAATATTGAAAGCATTTAATGAGAACTAAAAGGTGAGCAACAAAATATTGTCTCATTTACAATGTGTAATTTATTGACAGCTCCTAACTAGCCCCGGAGGCTATCCAAAGTCAAACCAACTTTGCCACAGTCGCACACCAGCCGGCTAAAGCTAATTGCCGAAATAAATTAGCTAACTCTTCCCACCTGCGAACACACACAAGAGACACCCACATCAAAACACACACCTAGACTCCCGAGTGGCGCAGCGGTCTAAGGCACTGCATCTCAGTGCAAGAGGCATCACTGCAGTCTCTGGTTTGAATCCAGGCTTCATCACATCCGGCCATGATTGGGAGTCCTATATGGCGGCGCACAATTGGACCAGGTTTGGCCGGGGTAGGCCCTCATTGTAAAGAAGAATTTGTTATTAACTGACTTGCCTAGTTTAAATGAAAAAAAAACGTTAAAAACTAAACCAACTCACGTTCTAATTCAGTCATGGCCGCGAGCCTTTCTTAATAAACCAAATCTAAAACGAGGTAAAATCAGGAAGTGCAGTCACCCTTTAACATTTTCCCCTTGCAGAGCAGTGTCAGTCAAGAATATGTAGCGAAAGCATATGAATGTTAGCCTGATTTCTCCAGAGACAGAGACCAAAATACTTTACCAGGTACCAAATCCAGCTTTTCACTCACAGCTGTTTCACACATTTCCCCTGATTTTGGTTTAGAATTCAACACAGATGTGTCTCAGTTTCTCCCCAGACTAAGATTATTCATGCATGGAAATGCTCTCTATATACTGTTTAGTGCATTAGATGTGGTGGTTTGATGCACTACCATTCAAATGATACTATTATTGACCAATGTTCATATTATCACAGTAGCATTAGTTCTAGCTAATTTTAATATACACTGTTACAGTCTCCAGCCTGTGTATGATACAAATGTTTATTACGTTTGTTCCTATTGCTATTTGATATATTTAATTACAGACAGTATGAAATTTGACTTGGCATTGGCCGTATGAAAATAGTGGTAAAAAGAAGTATGAAAATATCTGCAGGAGCTGACCGGGATGGTCCCACATGCTTTCCCCCTGGAGACAGGAGAGAGAGCTCCCGTTGTACAGCGCAGGGCTGGCCTGGCACATAACAACACCAAGGGAGAGGTCAGAGAACATTCAGAGACTATGACACTGGTCACAGAGGACCTATATGTCTGTTAATACTGGTTATCAACACATCACTGACTAAGTTTTTGCTTTGTGCAGGATGAGACAGGTCAGCGAAGGCAGATGAAAACACTCTTCAGTGGTGCTCTGTACAGACACTCGGAGCCAGACAGGAATGTCCCCAACAGCAGGAGGACCGTTCACCGTGGATGCCACACAGGTAAGGTAGTACTGCATACAGCAAGAGTTCCAAGATGTATTAACAGCTATACATAAAGATATTGCACAATGTTACAGTACCATGATATCCACAGAGAAAAGGCTGAACAACCTCTCACCACACATAGAATTGAACTTTTATATGAGCCAGTTTCCTCTCCTTTCCGATGCTGTGATGGCCTGTGTATTTGGTCTCCATTTCCTGCCTGTGTTGTACCGTGTAAAACAACATTTCACTGTACCTATCCAGTATATGTGACAATAAAACATCTTTATTTATTATGTATTACTGAGGTTGTTGTTGCCTGTGATGACAGGTTGTGTTTGTTTATCTTCCAGAGGACACAGTGATGTCGGAGAGTACTAGCTCCATGTCAGATTCAACGTCCCATGACAATGGTGAGTCAGCCAGAGCTGCAAATGCAATAATAACAACTGAATCTGTAAAAGCTGGTCTGTAAAATCATTGAACAGTTATCTTTGTCTGTTCCACAAATACAGTTGAAGTTGGAAGTTTACATACACTTAGGTTAGAGTCATTAAAACTCGTTTTTCAACCACTCCACAAATTTCTTGTTAACAAACTATAGTTTTGGCAAGTCGGTTAGGACATCTACTTGGACATTTATTTCCAAACGCCTGAAGGTACCGCATTCATCTGTACAAACAATAGTACGCAACTATAAACACCATGTAGACCACGCAGCCGTCATACCGCTCAGGAAGGAGATGCGTTCTGTGCAAATCAATCCCAGAACAACAGCAAAGGACCTTGTGAAGATGCTGGAGGAAACAGGTACAAAAGCATCTATTTCCACAGTAAAACAAGTCCTATATCGACATAACCTGAAAGGCCGTTCAGCAAGGAAGAAGCCACTGCTCCAAAACTGCCATAAAAAAGCCAGACTATGGTTTGAAACTGCACATGGGGACAAAAATTTTACTTTTTGGAGAAATGTCCTCTGGTCTGATGAAACAAAAATAGAACTGTTTGGCCATAATGACCATTGTTATGTTTAGAGGAAGAAGGGGGAGGCTTGCAAGCCGAAGAACACCATCCCCACCGTGAAGCATGTGGGTGGCAGCGCTTTGCTGCAGGAGGGACTGGTGCTCTTCACAAAATAGATGGCATCATGAGGGAGGAATATTATGTGGATATATTGAAGCATCTCAAGACATCAGTCAGGAAGTTAAAGCTTGGTCGCAAATGGGACTTCCAAATGGACAATGACACCAAGAATACTTCCAAATTTGTGGCAAAAGGGCTTAAGGACAACAAAGTCAAGGTATTGGAGTGGCCATCACAAGCCCTGACCTCAATCCTATAGAAAATGTGTGGGCAGAACTGAAAAGCAAGGAGGCCTACAAACATGACTCAGTTACACCAGCTCTGTAAGAAGGAATGGGCCAACATTTATCCAACTTATTGTGGGAAGCTTGTGGAAGGCTACCCGAAAAGTTTGACCAAAGTTAAACAATTTAAAGGCAATGCTACCAAATACTAATTGAGTGTATGTAAACTTCTGACCCACTGGGAATGTGATGAAAGAAATAAAAGCTGAAATAAATCATTCTCTCTACTATTATTCTGACATTTCACATTCTTAAAATAAAGTGGTGATCCTAACTGACCTTAAACAGGGAATTTTTACTAGGATTAAATGTCAGGAATTGTGAAAAACTGAGTTAAAATGTATTTGGCTGTGGTGTATGTAGACTTCCGACTTCAACTGTACATCAGTTGTGCAAAATATTCTCAAAATGTCTAGGCGGAGTTAGTATCATTACATTATTCTGTGATGCCGCAGAAAAAGAGAGATTGTATTATTTGGTGCTCTTCACATTCATAGTTTATAAATCAGTTACTGGATGACAGATCTTGAAAATGAGAGGGGCGAAGAATCACATTTCTCCTCGTTAAATTCTGAATTACACGGCTGCTGCCTGATTATGTTCATGAAAGAGAATTACCTGTTTACTGTAATTGCGTGTCAATTGTGAGTTAGTGACTCTAGTTAAGACCAAACCCCATATTCTCCCTCCCTCAGAGGAGTCCTCTCCCAGTGTGGCAGAAGACCACCGCTCCATGTCCCAGCCCCGTCTGGGCAGCCCAGACCACCAGGTCTGTAGGAAACTGTCCCCAGTGGAGATATACTATGAAATGAGAACACGCCGTAACTCTGTGACCAGCTCTATCAGGTAATGTCACTGTGTGTGTGTGTGTACAGTCGTGGCCAAAACTTTTGAGAATGACACAAATATTAATTTTCACAAAGTCTGCTGCCTCAGTTTGTATGATGGCAATTTGCATATACTCCAGAATGTTATGAAGAGTGATCAGATGAATTGCAATTAATTGCAAAGTCCCTCTTTGCCATGCAAATGAACTGAATTCCCCAAAAACATTTCCACTGCATTTCTGCCCTGCCACAAGAGGACCAGCTGACATCATGTCAGTGATTCTCTCGTTAACACAGGTGTGAGTGTTGACGAGGACAAGGTTGGAGATCACTCTGTCATGTTGATTGAGTTCGAATAACAGACTGGAAGCTTCAAAAGGAGGGTGGTGCTTGGAATCATTGTTCTTCCCCTGTCATCCATGGTTACCTGCAAGGAAACACGTGCCGTCATCATTGCTTTGCACAAAAAGGGCTTCACAGGCAAGGATATTGCTGCCAGTAAGATTGCACCTAAATCAACCATTTATCGGATCATCAAGAACTTCGAGAGCGGTTCAGTTGTTGTGAAGAAGGCTTCAGGGTGCCCAAGAAAGTCCAGCAAGCGCCAGGACCATCTCCTAAAGTTGATTCAGCTGCGGGATCGGGGCACCACCAGTACAGAGCTTGCTCAGGAATGGCAGCAGGCAGGTGTGAGTGCATCTGCACACACAGTGAGGCGAAGACTTTTGGAGGATGGCCTGGTGTCAAGAAGGGCAGCAAAGAAGCCACTTCTCTCCAGGGAAAACATCAGGGACAGACTGATATTCTGCAAAAGGTACAGGGATTGGACTGCTGAGAACTGGGGTAAAGTAATTTTCTCTGATGAATCCCCTTTCTGATTGTTTGGGGCATCTGGAAAAAGCTTGTCCGGAGAAGACAAGGTGAGCGCTACCATCAGTCCTGTGTCATGCCAACAGTAAAGCATCCTGAGACCATTCATGTGTGGGGTTGCTTGTCAGCCAAGGGAGTGGGCTCACTCACAATTTTGCCTAAGAACACAGCCATGAATAAAGAATGGTACCAACACATCCTCCGAGAGCAACTTCTCCCAACCATCCAGGAACAGTTTGGTGACGAACGATGCCTTTTCCAGCATGATGGAGCACCTTGCCATAAGGCAAAAGTGATAACTAAGTGGCTCGGGGAACAAAACATCGATATTTTGGGTCCATGGCCAGGAAACTCCCCAGACCTTAAGAACCCATTGAGAATTTGTGGTCAATCCTCAAGAGGCGGGTGGACAGACAAAAACCCACAAATTCTGACAAACTCCAAGCATTGATTATGCAAGAATGGGCTGCCATCAGTCAGGATGTGGCCCAGAAGTTTATTGACAGCATGCCAGGGCGAATTGCAGAGGTCTTGAAAAAGAAGGGTCAACACTGCAAATATTGACTCTTTGCATCAACTTCCTTCCTGCCTTTGACACTTATGAAATGCTTGTAATTATACTTCAGTATTACATAGTAACATCTGACAAAAATATCTAAAGACACTGAGGCAGCAGACTTTGTGAAATTTAATATTTGTGTCATTCTCAAAACTTTTGGCCAAGACTGTATATATGTGTAAAGCACTCCTTCTTTTTGTGTCTAATGCTATGTTCTGATGTTTTTCCCTAGCCCTAGTCATTCTCTACCAAGGAGTGCATCTAATGTTGAAGGCAGAAGTGTTCCTGCTTCCCCCCCCCTCGCCCGAACCGCCCCAATCAGTGTTCATGTCAGGTAATATTCCTCCTCTGGTCCAGTGCTTCTGCTTAATGCAGCACATCCACTGCTACCCACCCACTATGATGACAGAGAGGCTTACCGAATGACCAATGAGTGCAGCAGGTAATTAGGCTACAGAACATGCCACGATGGCTCTCAAGATTCCAGTCAAGGCTCCCAAGATGATTTTATTTTGTGAGAAGTCAGGTGCTTAGTGTTATATTGACTTATATCATGCTCTTTTTTTAAATTTATTTTTGTATTCATAGGTTTGATATGACAAATTCAATCATTTGAAAATCTAAATGTAAAGATAGGTTATTGTCATAATGTAAACACACTATCACAATAAGCCCATCAAATGCTCATTGCTCTCTATCGCTCCATCAGATCAGATGACTCTGGTGGGATTTCACTAAAGCAGTGGTCTGGCAGCCTGGATGTACCACATATGGAGCCCCTGGCCCAGGAAGGCTCCTCCTCGGAGCGCAGAGGCTGCCCTTACAGCTCCCGTGCCCGGCGGAGCAACAGTTCTGAGGCCCTGCTTGACCGCTCCAGTCTCCCCGAGGACCCAGCCACCAGGAATGGGATGCCCCCCAGAGGAGGGCCTTACAAAAGCTCTGAGGCCCTCACTGACGGCAAGCTGAGGCACATCCACCTGGGCAGTCCTGAGAGACAGGAGCAGGCCAACCTGCGGCTGTCCATGGGTGGGAGAGTAGAAGCAGCAGAAGGGGGGGGTTACAACGAGCTCCTAATGGATTACATCTGGGGAAAGCAACAGAGGATGCAAGTGCAACACCAGCTGTACCAGTCAACAGGTAGAATCTGGCAGGACATTTCCTCTCCTCGATCGTCCACTGCTGCAGTGCCTCCTCACGCCAATGGCTTCTCCCACTCCCAGGTGCATCTTCCCAGCGCTGCCCCTTCCTACAGTCCCAGAGTGATCCATAGCTCCCAGGCAGAGCATCGCAGAGTCAAAGTCACCCGGACCAAGTCCTGCGGACCCTTCATCCCCCTGCAGCAGGACGCCATCCTGCTCTCTGCCTATGAGTCTCCCCACCCTGCCCCAAGCTCCACTACCTCCTCCATTCCCAACCTGCACCCCTTCCAGACTGAGCTGTCCGGCCCATCATTCAATCGCAGGCCTCCCCAGTTCTCTCTCCCCACCCCTGAGGACTCGACGAGGAGTCTGCATAAAGCCTTGGCGCTGGAGGGTCTCAGAGACTGGTATCTGAGGAACGCCCTCGGCTACCCTACCACTACATCAAAGGGGCATGATGCAGGGGTCTCCCGTCTCTCACACCCCCACCCTTTGGTGCACCAGGCTCAGTCTATACAAGGTGATCCACTCCATAGGTCCCAGATGTCTCAGTCAGCCAGCTTCCATGGCCACCCACTGCATGGAAGGTGAGTATTTCTCTACTTAGGAATGATTGTTGGTAACATTCACTCAGGTGCACATTAGAGTACTTTTGATCATGTTTGTTTGCTGAGTACTGTAATGATTTGTGCCCTCTCTATGGCAGGTCAATGGAGTTCTCACTCTATCAAGAGCCCATTCATCCTCAGATGCAAGACATGACTCCAAAGGAGCCCAGTGCTGACCCTGGCACTTTGGTCTGATGTAGCTGAATATATATTCAAACACACATGTGCACAGACAGACAGACAGACCCGAACACTGTAAAAGGAGCTGATATAAGGTGACCTCACAAGCTAAAAAAAAACATTACAACCACAGCAGAAAAAGACTGTAAAGCTGTTCTGAATGCCCTCTGTTGAAGATGAGCCCACCAACTTTTGACCCCTAGATCGCAAAGTGAGAAATGGATTTGCACTGGAGCTGTCCCAGGAGTCACAGAATATATTGTTATTCTGTAGCTACTGTATACTGTATTGTATTCTATCGTTGGTCAGACCCAAGCCACATGTAACAAACATCCTCCTTGTTTAACCTAACAAATCTCCCAATATATAATTTTTCACAGAATAAAGTATATGTATTCTAAATTACTATTTTGTATCTTCTGAGATATAAAGAATAGTTATATAAAAGAGGTAATTTAGTGTCTTGTGATTTACAAAAATATATAATGAACTCATATCAACTAAAAAGTATTTAAACACATCAGTGAACGTGTAAATTAACCTGTTTGTAAACATGAATATATATGTCTTATCTCTTCATCTGTCCATCAAACATACACATTTCAACCGTGCTTGATATTTCTCATGTTTTTCAAGTGAACACAAATCCTTTCAAAGCTTGGTCTTCAATCAACAAATGAAAGAAATTCCTGTTGTTGCCAAATTGTTGTTTCATGCGAGCTCTTTTTTTCTGCATTTCCTAAGAGTCCAACTGCTGAAAGGGCATAATAGTCAAGTTCAGATAAAAACCGGAGGACTTTAGAGGTCTATGACAGTCATTTAATGAACTTTCTATTAATTTCTATTCATTCAGTTGCGTAGCACGTTTTCCTTCAGAGCACTTTATGAACGTCAAAAGCCTTAACCAATTGCAGCAGTGGGATGGAGAAATTGTCCCCAAGAGAGACACACTAAAACCAGAAAATGGTTGACAGCGTATGAAGTTTGAGCAAATAAGAAAAGTGTTACCAGGTTGAAGTTCATGTTCAAGTCTACGTCAAGGTGGAAGTTTTGTGGCCCATTTGGACATTCACGATTAAAGTGATGTAGTGTATAATATTTTGTATTTGTAAGATTGTAACAACATTATCAACAATAAACCCTATATTTGCATCTGTATGTATCATGATAATAAGCTAGATGTCAACTTAATGTCGAGAAATGAAAAGGGGTCTAACTAGAACAGGGCTAGGGGATGGGACTGTTGGCATGAGCAGGCCTTATGTCAGAACTCATAAATGTGGTAGTATGAGATTACGTTTCCGTTGTATCATGTTGTACGCTACTCCTATTGGTGGCACAATGTTATAATGGTAAAAATGATTTAAAGTAATCAATGCCATTCCCATATATCACCGCAATTCAAGAACGGCCCTTTTATAAGCTTCCCATGACATGTGCTTGTTTGTTCTTGTGTATCTTAGGTTCATGATTATACCGTTATAAAAGGGCATCACTAACAACCTGAATGGTAGGAAATGAATACCTCTGGAAAGAAATGTATGAGTAGCTAATAATGCTTATTCATTTTAACTGATTAATGTCATGGCTTCATCTATTGACATGTTTTACAGGTAAAGCTATTCCTTTTATCTCAAGTACCTTTAATGGAATGTTATATTGGTTTTAAATGTTGGTGTTTTCACATTCAATAGTTAGTGTGTGAATTTCTTCAAGCTAGTCTAAACCTGAAACTGATGACCAAACTGCTGTGCATTGGGGGTCGTAAATGTATTTTTCAGGTGATGTACTTATGTCTGTAAAACATAAATGAATATACATTTAGCTCGAAGGAAATTTATCCAGAATATATATTGTATATTTATGAACTTATAACATTTTGTATCTATTTGTGAAATACATCATAAAACTGTCATAAAACCCATTCAGCACCAGACAGAGAAGTGTGGTGTTAACTAACATTTACAAGTGTATTAGTTGTAGCTTTTCGGAGAATGAGCTATGTTGATTGACTGGAATTGTTTGTGATATATTGACTGAAATCCCTATCTGTTTTTCTCCTGATATTTTTTCATCCTATTACAGTATGTCCATATTTCAAAGGGGTGAGAAATACTGTACAGTTTATGTTTGAGGAGGATGGGGTACATTCATTGATCTTTTTTAAATAAAGTATCATCATGGTAAATGCAAAATCTTGGACTGGAATCATTTAAAAAAAACTATATTGATTTTCATGTATTTACAGTAATTACTGTGAGGGATTTGCCTCAAATAAAGTATGTATATCATAGGTCATAGGTCATTTCATCGGTTCATCCTTATTAGCCTAATTCTAATGACTTTGGCTTTGTTTCAAGAATTTGGCACAATTTGACATATTTAAAACATGTTTAAATAGCTTGCTAGTGTAGCTCATGGTGCTGCCAGCCACACAGCATGTACTGTCCAGTCAAACACTGGCAAAGCTCATGTCATTTTCAGAACGTGTGCTGTGCTTATGGGCAGGCATGCACACGGAGCCAGCTAGTGATGGGCATTCAGCAGCATACCACCCTGCATACCACTGCTGGCTTGCTTCTGAAGCTAAGCAGGGTTGGTCCTGGTCAGTCCCTGGATGGGAGACCAGATGCTGCTGGAAGTGGTGTTGGAGGGCCAGTAGGAGGCACTCTTTCCTCTGGTCTAAAAAATATCCCAATGCCCCAGGGCAGTAATTGGGGACACTGCCCTGTGTAGGGTGCCATCTTTCGGATGGGATGTTAAATGGGTGTCCTGACTCTCTGAGGTCATTAAAGATCCCATGACACTTATCGTAAGAGTAGGGGTGTTAACCCCTGTGTCCTGGCTAAATTCCCAATCTGGCCCTCAAACCATTCATGGTCACCTAATAATCCCCAGTTTACAATTGGCTCATTCATCCACCTCCTCTCCTCTGTAACTATTCCCCAGGTCGTTGCTGTAAATGAGAATGTGTTCTCAGTCAAATTACCTGGTAAAATAACGGATAAATAAAATAAAAAATAAAATAAAAATCCGAGTCTTTTCGGTGAGCCGGCTGGCCCATTTGGCTCCGTTCACGTAAAATAGCCGACTAATTTGGCTCCCAAACGGCTCTTTGTTCAAAATGCTCAAAACTTTAACTAGAACCATGAAAAATCGCAAATCTCCAATGTAAAGCCCAAAAGGTAAGCTACCATCTCAGATCGTGAAATGCGCGTTCAAATATATTTTTACCTGGCCAAATTATTCGTTTTTGTGTGGACCAGATTGATGCGCTCTCCCCACTATTTATTGTTTCTGTAGTGAGGATTCACATTCTTTAGGTAATTATTTTGTAACATAACCATGTTACCATAAAAAAGCAGTAGCAGCAGTATGCAAATCAGGGAGCCAAATGAATGAATATTTCACTGATACGATTCGGTTCCCAATGTTAACCAAAAAGATCCTTTCAAAAGAGCCGTTCGTTCGCGACTCATAGTAGAGCAAACGTTGACGAAGAAGGAACGGTCCTTCAGTTTACTGGTTTAATCGGAGGACTCTGTTTTTCATTATTATATGTACCGGTAAGTATTTGGTAAATATTACAGCGTTTTTTCACAGTTACAGGATGTAATAAAGTTTATAAGCAATTGTTACTTGATATGCCACATTGTAGCAACTGTATGAATTTGAAGTCGGTTGCTTCAAAGCAATGACAATCTGTAACAAATAACTTTTGTGGAGAACAGACTCAGGCTAATGTACGCGTTGCATTAGCTAGCTAGTTAGTTGTACAAATCTGTTATAAAAATGTAAATCATATCTGTTACAAAGCATTTTATTTTTCTTTAGAGGACATAGCTAGGTTTGTTGGACTTGGCAGTTCTGAATTGTCAAAGGATTTACTTTTTCTTAACAACTCTTTGACACCTTAATGATTTGACTGAGACGGTCGTATCAATAGCTGTAATTGTCACAGGTTTAAAATGAAGACTCCTAGACAGCATGCACTCAGTCAATAAAGTTACAGGCTAGCTTTGAAGAGCTATTTACGTTGACATGCCATTCATCTAAACCCAGCTAAAAATAAATGGACTCTTGCACATTCACTGGGCCCTTTCAAATGTCATTGCAGCCAGGCTCTAGAACTATAAGATTTACTAAATGTAGAATTTGAATAGGCTTACTCAGTGTGTAGATATATTGGCCATGTTGTGTCGCCTGAATTAACCTCATATATCATATGTATGAATGCCTATTAGGTCAACTTATAATAGTGTGAACAGTGAAAGTTTAGTGAACAGTTTGTCTGTTTTTCTTTTTGCCGTAGGCCTTCTGCGTGTACCATCTTCATCTCCATTTTCTTCAATCCTGCCCTTGCATAACCTGTGCTGTCTAGGCTAGAAGGCGTCGGCTCCTTGTTTTATTGTGTGTCCCTTGTCACAATGTCCAATGAACCTTCATCTAGATATGCTGCTGCAATATCAGCCCTTTCCCTCAGTTTACCTGCTGTTAACCCCAACCCAAACCTTACCCTCAGTTCATCCACTGCCCCCAACCCACCGCTTACCCCTAAACCCTCTCTTATCCTCAAATCACCCCTTACCTCCAAATCCCTTACCCCTAAACCACTAGTTGCCCCTACCCCCAAACCACCCCTTACCATCAAACTACCCCCTGCTGCCAGCCCAGCCCCTTTAAATTCATATCCCCCTTCACTTGAGATTTTGGGATCAGATGACGAGGAACAGGAGAATCCATCTGATTACTGCATAGGTACTTCACCAGTGTGCCAAATATAACCAAACAACAATACAATCATGTGTGGTAGAAGGAGTTGTTGTATACAGTTTATTGTTGATCGGAAAGAGGTTTCACTGTTTATTGTAGGTGGGTACTTCCCGGTGGAAATTGGAGAGATATTCATTGATCGTTACCAGGTGGTGAAGAAGCTGGGATGGGGCCACTTCTCTACTGTGTGGCTAGGCTGGGACATGGAGTAATTATAATAGTTATACTGATAACATTGTTTTTGTTATTGATTGACCTTCGGTTTCATATTGTGATTATGACAGCTGAAGCAAGTGATTCACAATGTTTATTTGTATGTGCAGGAAGAGGCGTTTCGTGGCTCTGAAGTTGGTAAAGAGTGCTCCAACCTTCACAGAGACCGCTTTGGATGAGATCAAGCTTCTGAAATGTGTCAGTATTATATGCCCATGTTCAACATTTTATTCTCTGCTATGTATGCCTAATCACAGGTTGCTTAGGAGGCAGCTCTACAGTGTGGTCACTAGCTGGCATAACCACAAAGTCATCAAATCAGATTTAGAATTTAAACTTATCCTTATCCTTAACCTTAAATTAAAACATTTTTGTTGTCATAAATACATTTTTATAATATAGCCAATTGTGACATTGCAGCTGGCCCATCTAGCAGAAATCGCTCAGTTCTGCCTCCAGGGCAAGATTCATGACAATAAATGTCAACCTGTGGCCTAATCAGCGTAATTACTTGCTTGTTCATCAACCAGAACCAGGTTTAGTAGGAACTATATAATTTTATTAGTTGCACAATGGTGATAATAAAAAGGAATATGTTTACTCCCCAGTTATGTCCTGTTATATATTGCTTTTAGGTAAGGGACAGTGATCCATCTGACCCCAAACGTGACACTGTTGTGCAGCTTATTGATGACTTCAAAGTCTCTGGAGTCAATGGGGAGCGTATCCTTTAAAAGCCACCTACATGTTATCCTTTTACCCATAATATCTTTATCATACAACATGTGTTAACTTGCACATTTAATGTAAATGGTTTCTCCTTGATTCAGTTATGTGTCAGATGTATGCATGGTTCTTGAAGTGCTGGGTCACCAGCTGCTGAAGTGGATCATCAAATCCAACTACACTGGCCTTCCCCTGCCCTGCGTTAAGAGCATCCTCAGACAGGTGCTGTGTCTTTCCCCTGTGATCTCCAAATTCTCTCTCTAGCATTTTATCATCCAGAGCAGCTTTTGTGAACGGATGATCTCCTTTGTGTGTTCCCTGCTGTCATGTAGCCACAGTATATCACCATTGTTGTCTCATATCACAGGTTCTTCAGGGCTTAGATTACTTGCACACTAAATGCAAGATTATCCACACAGACATCAAGCCAGAGAACATCCTTTTGAGAGTGGATGAGGTTTACGTCCAGGAGCTGGCAGCCGACACCAAGCTATGGGAGCTGCCAGTGTCTTCTGCTCCCACAAGCTGTTCAGGTTAGTATTGCTCTCAATTCCATGTTGGCATACACGTGTCACTAAGTACATATCCCTGTGGCATTCCTCTGTCTGTTTGACTTATTTTATTTTTAGATGGAGGGAAATGGAAAAGATTTGTTACAGAGAGATGGCGATACAATAACTGCTGAATATTAGGAATAGATGATTAACAAGTTTAATATGATTTCAATAGATGGGTCTGTTTTTTTCTTCTTCTCTATGATTTGATTTCATGCTCTCTTGTGCCCTGCTGATCTCTTCATCTACTACTGATGCCAGCAAACACCAGTCTAAGAGAAAAGCAGGTATGACAATCAACTCTTTATTATTGTCTCAAAGCATAAACCAATCATAGTGCTACAAAGGTGGAAAAAATATTTATCTATCTCCTCTGTCTCCCTTCCTGTCATAACCTGGGTATTAGATTGTGTCAAACTTGATGGGGAAATTGACAGTGGCTTTCCAGGCTCTTGGGGTTTGGGTAAGATGGTCTTGGCATTGTGAGTGTGTGCTGGTTCACTGCATATTGGCCCTCAGAAGGTCCTTTTGGAGAAAAGCTTTGATCTGGAAATGTGCTATGTTATATCATTTGTTTTGGCTGTTGTCAATAGTTACGGTATTGTTTCAGGTTTTCTACTCATTCAACCATGAAAGCAGTGCAGTTGTGTGTGTGTGTGTGTGTGTGTGTGTGTGTGTGTTTGCGTGCATGTGTGTGTTTAAAATGTGTATAACCTGCACAATAACAGCATTTCTGAATGAAGATGTACTATCTACAAATTACTGTTTGTATTCAGTATTTATGTATTCTAGAAATGTCTGTTTGTATTCAGTCTTTATGTATTCAATCAGTATTCATAACTACACCTTTGCATTTGTAGTGAAATTGCTCACCTTGATAAACTCATCGATAATTAGCATGCACTGCATGAAAAGGGGATATGCAGTTCTGATATTTAAGAAAATGTACCATATTTGCAGAGATTGTTTAAAAATACATTTGAACACTGTTGCATGCTGCAACATGAGAGATGTGAATCCCATTTTAAGTTTCCCATCAAACTACTGTGACTGTGCTCATAGACTGGGAAGGTCTCCAGGATCCCGATGGCCAGGTTGTCGAGGAAGGAGAAGAAACAACAACAGCCGCAGAAGGGCGAGGACACTTTAGTTGGCCGTCAGAAGAGGGAGAAACCTCATGTGTCATTCTCTAATATCACCACTCCCTGTAGCGCCCCTAATTCCACCTCGTCCCCTAAGCCTTCAGGTCCTGTGCATACTACTTGGAGACGGACCCTGCTGCATGAAGAAGCAATGGGCTCTGACAGCAAGGAGTCGGCCTCGGCACCGATGGAAAATGCACCATCTTTGACTACAATGTCTCACTGCTCTAGACAATCTATAGTGTTACATCATTCTACCCAGAGAGACAACCTGCCCTCATCACCATCACATGGTCAGTCTTGCTCTGGAGCCAGCAGTTTAGAGTATATTGTAATAGCATATTACCGTGTAGTATACATGTCAGAATACCTGTCCACTAGTCTTTCAAATGAACTTTTATGATTTGCAATATACTATGTCATGCATATGCTGATGATTAAGTTAATTTATATGATTGAAATTGCATGTTGTAATACCTCGTACAAAGCAACCATTTTACACCAGAGCACTCACAGCGCATCCATTATTGTAGTGGACAGGTGCAGAATTATTCAGTAATATCTATCTGAGGTATCTGATTTATATTTTGTTTCAGGGTTAAGTGAAACAGATCTGTTGGTGAATCTTCTGAAGCCACAGAATGCTGATAAAATCAGCATCAAGATTGCAGATCTGGGAAACGCCTGCTGGGTGGTGAGTTACTATCTGACTACAGACATTATGTATTTGAATGAATATATGTATTAATAAATACAGTGTCTTAGAAGACAAAATACATTACATTCAAATGATACGGCTTATTATCAACTAATTGCTCATGGTATGGAGTGCTAAGTCTTCATCTCTGCTCTCCTCCAGTACAAACATTTCACAGAAGACATCCAGACCTGCCAGTACCGCTCTGTTGAGGTCCTGATTGGGTCTGACTATGGCACTCCTGCAGACATCTGGAGCATAGCCTGCATGGTGAGAACCCAGGAGCACCACATCCACCCTTATGTTAATGTTAGCTGTCCGAAATATATTTTACTGAGAAGTCTTACATTTCCATAAAGGCGTTTGAGCTGGCTACTGGGGAGTATCTGTTTGAACCCCATTCAGGGGACAACTTCTCACGAGAGGAAGGTAAGCCTTATCCTTTCTCCTCTCTGTCCTGTGTTTTTCCTGGTGATTGTCCTTGCTCTTTAAAAAAACGCTTTAATGTCTCCCATCAGATCACATTGCTCACATAATTGAGTTGCTGGGACCCCTTCCACCCCAGTTTGCCCTCTCAGGGAGAAACTCCAAGCGATATTTCAATCACAATGGTATATCTATTCACAATTGTTGTATCCACCATAGTGCTGTCCTTTAGCATATGATTCATATTTTGGTGAAAATGTACCCTTATTTTAGTTTCACCCACAATATCAAATTCCGTTTACATATCCTGTTCAGTCAATCGCTAGTGTAATCATGTAACACTCTTTCCCTTGTTTGCTCACAGGGCATCTGCGGCGCATCTCAAGGCTGAAACCGTGGAGTTTGTGTGAGATCCTGCTGGATAAGTATGAGTGGCCGCGGGAACAGGCAGTCCAGTTCAGTGCTTTCCTCCTCACCATGCTGGAGCCCCTCCCAGAGAAGAGAGCCACCGCTGCCCAGTGTCTGAAACACCCCTGGATCTCCTCATAGACATCATACCACCGCGCAATGTCTAAAACCACCCTGGATCTCCTCATAGACATCATACCACTGTCTGGTGTCTAAACCCCCCCTGGATCTCCTCATAGACATCATACCACCGTGCGATGTCTAAAACCCTCCTGGATCTCCTCATAGACATCATACCACTGTCTGGTGTCTAAACCCCCCCTGCATCTCCTCATAGACATCATACCACTGTGCGATGTCTAAAACCCCCTGGATCTCCTCATAGACATCATACCACTGTCTGGTGTCTAAACCCTCCCTGGATCTCCTCATAGACATCATACCACTGTCTGGTGTCTAAAACCCCCCTGGATCTCCTCATAGACATCATACCACTGTCTGGTGTCTAAAACCCCCCTGGATCTCCTCATAGACATCATACCACTGTCTGGTGTCTAAACCCCCCCTGGATCTCCTCATAGACATCATACCACTGTGCGATGTCTAAAACCCCCCTGGATCTCCTCATAGACATCATACCACTGTCTGGTGTCTAAAACCCCCCTGGATCTCCTCATAGACATCATACCACTGTCTGGTGTCTAAACCCCCCCTGGATCTCCTCATAGACATCATACCACTGTCTGGTGTCTAAACCCCCCCTGGATCTCCTCATAGACATCATACCACTGTCTGGTGTCTAAACCCCCCCTGGATCTCCTCATAGACATCATACCACTGTCTGGTGTCTAAACCCCCCCTGGATCTCCTCATGGACACAGAGTCACCACCGCTGCCCGGTGTCTGAACCCGATCTGGATCTCCTCATGGATACAGAGCAGTCTCACCAATGCCACAGAGGTTACACAGGTGACACAGTGTCAAACAGGCTGGGACAAGTGCTTTAATATGATGTTTGAATAGTGGGTAATGGCTGATATTCAGCAAGTGTTATTTTTTCAGCTGATCTTCTGCAATGTTATTTTTCTGTTTGCTCAGGGAGAGCAGTCAACTATCAATATATTTTGTCTGATTATTTAAAACATTTGATGTGAAGAAAATAACTCTTGATTTGGAGAGATATGCCAGATGGCCAGTCCGCCCCTGCTGGGAAAGGTCTATTTTTGTTTTTGAGTTTCATTGAATAAATGTTATTTGTTTATACAAGGCTTTCATTATCTATCGCTTTTCTCTGAATAATAAGATAAAAAAGATTTTGACAGAATTAATAGAAATAGGGTTGGACATTGTGTTAATTTAGCCAATTCATGTATGAATTCAGAATACTCTAGGGCTGCATTTAGACAGGCACCCCAATTCTGATATTCTTTTCACTAATTGGTGATTGGTCAAAAGACCAATTAGTGGAAAAAATATAAAAAATTAGGCTGCCTGTCTATACGCAGCCTATGTGATTCACCTGAATCCTGTCATAAGACCAGTGGAGGCTGCTGAGGGAGGAATGCTCATAATAATGGCTGGAATGGAGCAAATGGAATGGCATCAAGCCATGTGTTTGATGTATTTGATATCATTCCACCAATTCCGCTCCAGCCATTACCACAAGCACGTCCTCCCCAATTAAGGTGCCACCAACCTCCTGTGCATAAGACCTAATGGAATGACGAAGAAGCAGTGGCTTCAAAGGGGATTAGGATACTGTTCAGTAGGGCTCAAAACTGTAGCCCGGTCACCCAGTCCATGCAGGGTAAGCCATACCTCCCCTGTTTTCACTGCTTCCTTCTGTGCCGTCCCTTCTTTCTGTGTGAGTGTGCTGTGAGTATGTGTTGATGACTGAAAGTGTGCTTCAGTGAGACCTCCACAGCCACACATTCCTCTCAGTTCACATTAAAGTGTCAATCTGCAGTTCAAACAATAACAAAGCGGCCACCCAGCCACCGTTTAGGTAAACAGCTGAGGGAGGGGGCTGGATAAATGTAACCACTCAAACTCATGGACAGAGCTATAGATACAAGGACTGACCATCCATGTTTTAAGGCTATACAGTGTTTGTTCCAATTTACATTGTTTACAAACAAAGGAGTAAAACAAGCATATATAGTTTGTTCTGATGGGGAACGACAGCTCATGAGGCATGAATAAGTTATATTCTTCAAATAATTAATGGGTATACATCATTAATTTAAAAGTCTAAAAATGGATGTAGCAACTGCAGATTGACGCTTAGGGAGGGGTTAGTCTCATGAAAATGTGAGCGTGCGCTCATGTGTGAGACACAAACTGCAGATTGACGCTTAGGGAGGGGTTAGTCTCATGTGTGAGACACAAACTGCTGGCAGGTGTGAATCAGTTTTATGGTGAGAGAGGCAGCATCAAGAAGGAATAATATCACCACCCTGATTGGAGACAGACAAGCTTCAGATGGAAGTGAGATCCGTGTAATGTTATGGCGTTTGCATGTCTTTGATCTGTCTTTGCATCGTGAAGTAGTAAACTAAATAGCTACTACCTTGTGCATGCTTGCATTGTTGGTTGCAACTGTGTTTTTATGTTAACAGTGCAGTGAATTGTCTTCTCTTTTTTAACATCTTGTGATATTGCAGAGGATTTTAACATTTTTGACTTGTTGAATTGTGTAGATTTGAATGGAACTTTTCAGATGCCATAATTACATCAGAGGTTATTGAAGCTAAATATGTGTGGCATGTGTTTTTCTCTTCACCTCACCCTGGAATGATCTTCAGAGTTGTGTTTCATTGAGTTCATTGAGTACATTGCAGTTTATAATCATTTAGTATAATCTGACTTTAATATTTTCTCTTTTATATAGATTTTCAGTTTAGTCACCAAGCACCTTGATTCACTGGGGTGTAAAATGCCCACTGGAATATGGTACAGTTAATTTGCTTCATCAAACAACTCAAAGTATATTTGCCATCAAATGAAGACACTCTCTCAAAGCGCCTGACTGAGCAAACCATGCCTTATTCATTTCCAGAGGCTTTTATGTATGTAGATACAGTACATGTGTAAGAAAGCCAAAGTAAAGATGCTAACAACCCCAGTGCCATGGCTTTTGTTTCACAGCTCTTGACCTGTTCTGTCTGTTGCTATGCAACTCAAAGCCCAACTTAATAGGCATTACCTCAGCTCATCCTCTCCTGGTCTTTCAGACAGGAGTTACATTTTCTATTAAAGGTTTAAGAGGCCCCCCCCATGCTCTTATCTGTTTTCACAGAAAACCCGAAATTCCCTTTTTTCTGTGTTTTGGCTTAAGGCTGAGTTCTTATCCTTTTTGCACTTTTCTTCAACTCAACCACCATGTTTCAGAGGTGGTTTGGATTTTCAATATGAGCGCTATATTGTTGACTGTCTTTTCTTAATGCATAGACACTTTATATATTTGTTGTTACTTTGTCATAGTCCAGTGGGATTAGTTAGTATTATTTTGTAACACTTAACTGGAAAGGAAAGTGGGATACCTAGTCAGTTGTACAACTGAATGCATTCAACTGAAATGTGTCTTCCGCATTTAACCCAACCCCTCTGAATCAGAGAGATGCCGGGGGCTGCCATAATCGATATCCACATGGACACATTAATGTATTTGTTTATAATATTAATATAAATTGCTCTCTGCTGGAGAGTGATGAGTGGAAATGACAACAGGGGGTAAATAATAACGCAGGAGGATATGTTTGAGTGTCATCTGCTACATAGTAAACACCCTTTTCATTAGCGTAGTACTAAAGGAGCTATTAATTTCACTATGGTCATACAGATTTCTTGTGTACATACTGTATTGCAAAATATTTTAAAATGGGTACAGTGTTTCTATGGTACTTATGTGTTTATCATAAATACTCCAAGGGTGTCTCAGGGGGAGTTGGCATATGCAAAAAAGACAAAAAAATATTTTATATTACAGTTAATTAATCTTGTGTGTCCTAGCATGTGGCTGAGCCTTCTTTCTGGTTTGATCGGCAGAGCAGCTTTCCTCTTTGCTCTCTACCGCTGGGTGATCCCCACAGCTATGCAGTATCATGGAAGACTGGCACTACTGTGGCATGATGTCATCGTGGAGCGTGCTCTGGACACTTTGACCCGGACATCACGTCCTCAGGTGAGCTCTCTAAACAGATTTACAGTTCAGTCTTTGGTTTAAAAATTCTATAGTATGTTGGTATTGTGATTCATTCAAAGGTTTCAGGACAGTATTTCCCTTCCAGAGTTTCAGAGTGAAATTGCAGTGTGTGTGTCATCCCGTTGATCTAGGCCCAATCGTGTAACGTAATGTATGCCTCATCGTAGTTACAATACCAGCTGTCATTTCCCCTCTGAAATATCTAACATCTTCTGAAGGCAGTGCAGAGGAAAGCCGCTGTAGTAGACCCCCAAAGTGTGATCACAGCCATCGACCACTTCTGCAAACATAGAGAATGGGCCATGAATGTGGGCGATGAGAAAGGTGCTGTATGTTCTTTGAATGGGTTATCGATAACCAGCTGAATGCAAAGTCCTTTTCATACTTAATCTTCTTTATATCTACAGTCACCTCCAAAATTATTGCCATCCTTTATAAAGATGAGTGAAAAAGTCTGTATAAAATATATCTATATTATTTTATACTAATAAAATTGCTCAGAGAAAGAGATTTTGTTAAAAAGTTTTAAAAAATGGCACCCATAAAGATTATTATAAATAAAATCCAACAAAATCAAATCTGCATTAACATTATACTTTCTTAAAGTTAATCTCAGTTTAAGGAACTGTATTGTGTCCTTCCATGGTTTCTTGTTTCAATGGGGTATCAAAATTAGGTAACACGCATGTAAAATCACAATGGGGAAATGCAAAGAACTCACAAATGAAAAGAGAATAATGGTTGTTGACTTTCATAAATCAGGCAATGTGTACAAAAAAACGACTTAAAAACCAAATATACCTCTTAGCACTATTAGGACAACAATTGAGACGTTTAAAACCACTGAAACAGTGGTAAACTTGCCTGGAGTAGGACAAAGAAAAGTCCAAGAGCCACAGTTGGAGAATTACAGAACTTGGTTGCATCTTGAGTCTCCAATTCAACAGTTACACGCCACTTTTAGGCCAATAGGCTAGTTGGAAGGGTTGCCATAAAAAGCCTTCATTGAGATCAACTAACAAATGTAACAATTTGGAACTGGGTGGTTTGGTGAGCTGAGACAAAATTGTTAGTATTATTATTTATTTTTTTACTTGTTAAACAAATATTTTTCTTGAGCAATTTTAGTAGTATATAACAATACATATATATTTGTTTTATTATATACAGTCTTTTTTGCTTATCTTCATCAAGGGTGCTAATCATTTTGGAGGTGAATGTATAACGTAAACTCACGTAAACTCGTACATCGCCTTGGTCCGTACAATTGCCCTTATTTTAGCGCCCCAAAAACGTAATACTTCCAGATCAACTGTACTGTCAATACCATTGTAAAGCACAATTTATCCCCTTTCCAACAGAATCAATTACATGACCTAAACGCTGCCCGTTTCTGCATAATTCAAGCAGGCAATGAGCCCCGTCGGGTCTTTTTAAAAATGGCGGGTGGGGAAGCGAAACTAATGCGTGATAGTGAGAATGTTGTGTGGGAAAATTGTAAAATGTAAATAAAACACTATAAAGAGTTTATATAATGTGTCATTACATACCTATTTGAAGGTTTGTGTTGAATATGAATCGGGTTTTTAGGGCGGTGCTAAAGTGATCTTAGAAGTAAACAGCGGCTTTGAGAATGATGATCACATGCAATGATGACGCAAAAAATGACTAGGTATCCCCCCCTTACCCCCGTCACTGTCCATTTCTTGTTTTTAAACGATGAGAGAAGTGCTACACCTGGTGGAGAGAGATTGTATGACAGAAATAGTTGCTTTATGCGTGCTGTACGTTATGACATGACACGTCACGATGTAACGGAGGGTCAGTTTTTTCAACTTTTCTCCAATACTATAGAGCCATTACCATGTCGATCAACGCTTGAATAGAAACCTAGTTCACACCCCCGATTTTGAAGTCAACACAGTCGCTACAGTCCCATTAGTTTTCTTTGTAGCCTCGTTTGAATGTTGCGGTTACGCACATTTGTACGGAATGGGGTGAGTTTACGTTATATTTCTTTCAGTCTTGTTGTATGATTATTGGATAGAGAGATAGTGCTAGAAGAGCAGTAGCCTGCAGCAGTATTTACTGTATGTGTTCCAGAGGCAAAGGCTTAGATTGCTAGACCACCCCAGGCCACATGTCTACCTGGTCTTGACTCAGGCCACATCTTTGTGTGTGTGTGTGTGTGTGTGTGTGTGTGTGTGTGTGTGTGTGTGTGTGTGTGTGTGTGTGTGTGTGTGTGTGTGTGTGTGTGTGTGTGTGTGTGTGTGTGTGTGTGTGTGTGTGTGTGTGTGTGTGTGTGTCTATACACTGTATGTGTTCATTACAGGCTCCATTCCGGACTCTGTGGTCAATGAAGTGAGTCCAGTTGATGTCTTGGAGTTAGGCACTTACTGGGGGTACTCAACAGTGTGAATAGCTCGCTTATTACCCCCTGGAGCCTGTGTCATTACCTTGGAGTTCAACCCAGATTATTCTGCCACTGCTCGTCAAGTCATCAGATGGTTCAGGACTGGAGGAGAAGGTAAAAGGAGATTGGGATGGATTAACATAATGACATGATGATGAATATGGGTGGGTTGTAGATGTTACAACATACAGGTCAGTTGTAGCTCAGAAGCTTAGATGAGATCTCAGTACTATTGTCCAGGTGCAGCTAGTGGAGGGAGCCTCAGGAGCTTGGATCCCTCGATTGAAGGAGCATTTCGGAGTCCAGGCGTTTGACTTAGTTTTCCGGGACCACTGGAAAGATTGCTACCTTCCTGACACAAAACTTCTGGAGGTATGTAAGATAACTAATTTGACCGTCCTGTGATTATAGGGAATCATTGATAGTCTTACACTCTTACATTGATATGATCAATCAAAACACAAAACAATTGTAATTATTCTCTCTCTTTCTCCCTCTCTTTCTCCCATTCCCCCAACTCTATCCTCCTATCTCCCTCTCTCTCTAGGAGTGTGGTCTCATACAGAAAGGCACAGTGATGCTGGCAGACAATGTCATCTGTCCAGGAACCCCTGACTATCTGTAGTACGTACGCAACAGCTCTCGCTACAACAGCCACTACTACAGATCACACCTGGAGTACACTAAAGCAGAGAACGTCCTGGAGAAGTCTGTGTTCTTAGGGTACTAGCCAAACAGTGAGCCTCTTGCTTTAAAACACTATAACTCTCTCTTGATAAAACATTTTGGGTTAGTTTCAATTTAAAGTGACGCCTTATATCTTAGTTATGACATGCTGTAACTTACTGTGCTAAGCATTTCTTTACCTGTAGAACTGATGTTATCTAGAGTAAGCAAATATGTCGTTGAAAAACTATTTCTACTTGTGTTTTGACATTGTCACAATGCTGTCTTGCTATGCAAATGATGAAAATACCATCAGTTTTACAGCTGCAGAATTACAGTAGTGTGATGTCTTTTTCAAACATGGACGTAATACACTAGGTGGCAGTAGTGTGCCTTTTTAGAGATTCAATCAGACAACTGAAAAGCAGCATGCAGTGGTCCCATCATAACTTCATAGCATTTATAGCCTTCTTTCCAGTTTAGGCAGACAGAAAAGGGTCTAAAGTCTTACACCATATCTAGCAACTTCAAATAATTATTCATATTTTGTTATGACACTGTATCAGATCTACATTGAGTTATTAAAGGTTCTGTGAGAAAGGTCTATGTTGCACTGCTTTAAACTAATTTTATAGATTTAAATCTATGATTTGATCAAATCCAATGGGTATCAAACAGATCACTAAGGTAAAATTAAGTTGGATATTAACAGTACTGATTAATGTGACTTATCTTGGAGATGCTATAGAAAATGATCACATCTATACAGTAGAGAAACAAATGCACCAGATGCACCTGATTGTGAATCACAGTATTGTTTCAGTTGATAGTTGGTAGAATATGTCCCTTACATGATATTCGACATGTGAATTAACAGGTGTGTATGAGAATGTATGAATCAAATCAATGCCTTTCTAATCTCCCCTGCAAAGTGAGACAGTGACGGTGTTCCATCATAAAAGGGGGAGGGACTACATATAGTACAGCTGCATAAAAATATATAGGCTAGTCCACCTAGGGATTTCTTCACAGACGCCCGCATGATAATCCCAATCTGTGGCCATTAGTGCACTGAAAGAGAAGAGGGTTCGGGAGAGAGAGAGGGAGGGGGGTCAACAGAGAGTGGGGGAGTGACAGAGAGAAACAGAGAGCGAGAGGGGGAGAGCTTTTAAGGGATTTGGCAGTGATTTGTCGAATCTCAGTGGCGTAATGTGCTTTTTCTACTTTTTCTACTGATTTAGACATGATGCTATACACTGAAGCCTCGAAAGCCAACGTTTTCAATATGTTTTTATGAACTAAAACACATTTTTTTATGTTATTTAACGATTTGAGTCCATTACAGTTATTTTGGGAAAATAAATATAATATCTGAGATGTTAATAGATTTACTTTTCGCTAAAACAACGAAGAAACCGGCACTGAATATCATCACATATTAAATATGGGAATAGGCCTATTTGGGAATGATGGCGTGATGGGTCAAATCAAGATTGGTCCAAATGGAATGCTCAGGTAAGCAGTCAATTCTTATATTTATGTACAAATATGTGTCACATTTCTATTTCAAGGCCTTGCAGAATTTGTGTAGACTTCAGGCCAGTATCCAACATAGTTTTTTCATTGTTTGCACAATATTGATATGTGCATCAAATGATAGCATGTGATGTTTGGTTGGATGATAATCATACAACTAAGATAAAACTCTGTTTTGCAACAACAAAAGGTTTAAAGGTTTAATTATACTTACTCTGTGGAACATCATATTTGCATAACAATATTATTGTAATTTAAATATCTTTAGTTGGTTATGTCTTAATAACCTTTTACTGCAGTTGGCTAAATCAGGGTCACACAGAGTGTTTCTTGGTAGTCTTAAACAAATCTACTTTGAAACAAAAGTATACACCTCACACACATGGTTATGGGCTTAAAAAAGACACCTGTACCATGTCAGATATAGATTTGTAATGTATTATATTTTGAGTTTGCATTCCAATATACCACTTTATATACATCACAGAAGACTGAAATATAACAAAACCGTTTAAATTAACATAGAAACGCCAGATTTTTGGCAGCTTCAAAAAAGAAAAGTTTATTAATTATGAAAAATTATGAGCAATATAACATTCCACCCTTGAGGCCACTCGGTCATTTGACTGCAGGAAACGGGTACACCAAATATTTTACCAATTTTCAATACTGTTATAACTTATTCGGATCTCCCCCTCACATAGTGAAAATGTAAGAAAAGTAAGCTGGATAGGCAGTCAAACTGTGAGCTATATTTCAGTATATATATTTCAGTATATATATTTCAGTATATATATTCTTAGCGTCATATCGGGATGAAATTCCTTGTTCCTTACACAACTCATATTTTTATCTTGAACATGCACCTTAATTCTTCTATTTCTCTCACCCCTATGTCTCCCCTATGTTTCATTAAACCTAAACAGTATTACAGAACATAATAAAAATAACAGAAAACACATATACTGTATCTGTCCATGTTAGCTTCTGTGAAATATTTATGCATTGTTATTACTATGCACTTTGCTGCTCTCTTGGCTGTTTTATCATCTAACCTTTTTCATACAGATAACCTTTACTCATGAAGACTCTCTGCTGTGGCGTTTGAGCGGGTTGATTTTTTAGTCTAGGAGCAGTAGATATTCTCGGACACAGACACTTTTAAACAAATTTGTTATGCTCATTTTGAGACTGTGGTGAAGAACTGAAGTGGCATGTCCTATATTGTCTACTTGAATGATAATGTTTGGGAATATTATACACTGAACAAAAATATAAACACAACATGCAACAACTTTAAAGATTTTACTGAGTTACATTTCATATAAGGAAATCAATCAATATAAATAAATTCATTAGGCCCTAATCTATGGATTTCACATGACTGGGCAGCGGTACACAATTCGTTTTTTCCCCACATAAGGGCTTTATTACTGACAGACATACTCCTCAGCCCCCCCCCCCCCCCCCTGCATATTTTAGAGTGGCCTTTTAGGTGCACCTGTGTAATGATCATGCTGTTTAATCAGCTTCTTGATATGCCACACGTCAGGTGGATGGATTATCTTGGCAAAGGAAAAATGCTCACTAACAGGGATGTAAACAAATATTAACACAAAAGTTTCGATAAATAAGCTTTTTGTGTGTATGGAACATTTCTGGGATATTTTATTTCAGCTCATGAAACATGTGACCAACACTTTACATGTTGCATTCATATTTTTGTTCAGTATATATGCCAGTGATGTCAAGACATAGTGTATAGTAATTTCTGCTGCCATGGTTAGAGCATTTGCAGATCAATTTGTATGATAAACAGTTATTTGACTCATGCAGTGTTAGTTTAAAATGTATGTAATGAAAGCTATACAGATGTATATAACTTAACCAAAGACCAACATGTCCTCATTAAACTGTTCACAGGTATCAAAGGTAGAGGGAGGAGCCTGGTACTTTAACACTGGATACAGGAACCTTTGATGGCCAAAATCATGATATCACAGTGCCACAAATCCCAGTCCTGCTGTGGGTTTGGTCCACCGTTTGGATGTCATGTAACAACATTCCCCAGGTTACTGTTAATGTTGTTTCTGGGTCTAAGTCCAGAGACATGGGCTCAGCAGGGCACACAACCACACTCCATCAAGATTGAGGGGGACATCACCCTGGGTGGCCTGTTTCCAGTGCATTCCCGTGGGCCAGCCGGTGTGCCCTGTGGGGAGATCAAGCGGGAGAAAGGTATTCACCGTATGGAGGCCATGCTGTATGCCCTGGATCAGATCAACAGTGACCCTGAACTCCTGCCTAACATCACCCTGGGGGCCAGAATCCTGGACACCTGTTCTAGAGACACCTACGCCCTGGAGCAGTCGCTCACCTTCGTCCAGGCCCTCATCCAGAAGGATAACTCGGACGTGCGCTGCTCTAATGGCGAGCCACCCATCATTCCCAAACCGGAGAGGGTGGTCGGAGTAATCGGGGCATCGGGCAGCTCAGTGTCCATCATGGTGGCTAACGTGCTGAGACTCTTTGCGGTGAGACTCCTTCTTGTGCTGTGCATTGTCAGCCTTCACTGTACTATATTCCCATGCTACAGCCTCATCCTCACACACGTACATATATTCTTCATCAGAGTTAAAGGCCCAGTGCAGTCAAAAACTTGACTTACCAATGTTTTATATATATTTCCACACTATGAGGTTGGAATAATACTGTGAAATTGTGGAAATTATGATAATGCCTTTAGTGTAAGAACTGTTTGAAAAAACTGCCTGAAATTTCTTCCTGGTTTGGTGGGAGTGAGTGTTGGCCTTCCATGGTGACATCACCATGCAGTTAATAGACCAATAAGAAAGAGAGCTCCAAACCTCTGCCAATAACAGCACATTTTCAGTTTTTCCCTCCCCACTCAAACCACTCCCACACAATCTTGGCTAAATTCTTTCTTGAGAAATTAAAGCTATTTTTGTTTCTTTTTGATCATTTTAATTAAAAACAATCACAGTAAGTTATTTAATTGTTACCTAGAAATTGTTTTATATTGAGATAAAAACAGCTACATCGGACCTTTAATATACCTTTACATTATGTAATGTGTGGGGCAATTGTGTGTTCTGATATAAATCAAAACTACACATTGAACTAACGTCTGTGCCCAGTGGGATGTAGCAGTAGGGTATGACGTCTATGGAAAGTGAACGCTATTCCCCTGTGAACCCATGTTCTGAGCCGCGAATAGGTTTTCCTGATGAATCAGCTGTGAACTCACACCCTGGCATTTTTCTCAACTGTTTCATTTCACACAAACTCAATATAAGATACACTGCTGATTGCTATAACGGGACACTAAGGCTGCCTAAATCCCTCAGTGACTTAGTGACATGACTCATTAATGACCCACTAGTAATCTAGAAATGTCGCTGTTAAAACTAGCCATTTCAACTATGTTAAATAATCTTCAGGTTCAAGAAGCTAAGCATCTACCATCTCTAGTCCTCTGTCACTAGTTAATTATCTTTATGGAGAGCTATTAGTTTGGAATCAAGGCGTCACCTTGCATATCGTGAAGATGTTAACTACAGAATTATAGATCCCATCCTCCATTAAGCCCCTCTCAGCAGCTCAGGACCCAGTCTGAAAATAGAGCATCAGGCCAGAGGGATGACATTGGTTCTACGATATCAGCAACTTTCTAGCCGGTGTTCTGCAGATTTAACTAAATGGTGGGCTTGTCCTGTACGTATGTACTCAGGGATGGAAATTAAGTCAGCCTGCTAGCCAGCGGCTAGTATTTTTAGACCAGCCTTGTAGAAAATGTGTCCAACTAGCCTGCTGGCTAGAGAAACTGTGTTTTCAAATATTGCATGGCACAGATTTTGGACCTGGGCTACTTAAAAATGTGGTCTAAGAGCTGGCCAGTGCCCAAAATCCTTAAATTCCATCCCATAATGTACTGTTCTAAAGTTTGCACAGTTACTCAGATAGAGTCTGATGTGTGATGACCTCAGTCTGATTTAATATGCATAGTATCACCTCTATCTAATACCAGAGTCAGAGAGATTCTTTTTAGAAGCGTAATTTTCATGATTTAATATGATTGTTCTCTCATATTAATCACAATACATAATATTCTAACATGACATTGAACTACATGTTCTCTGTGGTATTTATTAAACATTTGAGTTGTCCTGGTCTTGAGAGTGAATTGTAAGAGCTCTGGGAAGGGTAAAGGTTTGTCTATAGGGTTGAGGTCAGAGATCCCTGTAAATGTCATTGAACTCAACACACGTGGCACTGACAATATACATGGCATGGCCAAATAGCCTGATAGGGTTGCAACATAGCAGAACAGTCTATTTATTTTTGATAGACTGTCTGACAGCCATAATCAATTGATTTCTGAAGATAATTGATGACATCCTTGTCTTTTGGTTTAAAGGAGTTTTAATGTTGTTTTAGGAATTAGTGTTGGAATGTAAATATTGGAAATGAATGTTACTATTGATGTTATCATTGATCACATCAATGTTTGGTGTATTGAATTTCACTCTCCCCAACAGAAGACTATATAGTTGGAGCCATATATGGTATTCATGCAGATGTGGGATATTAATTTGAGCCAGTTTACAACAGCAAGAAAAAAGTCCTGCAGCAACAGGAAATGTGAATTATTATGTGGATTATAATTAATGGACATTTTTGTAGGGGTTAATATATTTTTCATATGGGAAAATCAAGTCTGAAATTTCTAAGTGGAAATTACAAACTTCAGAAGCCTATTTAAATCTCAAATACACTACAATATTAAAATGTCCTGTATTGCAGGAAAGTTCACTTGCAACAGGGTGATCAAATTAAGATCTTAGATCTATATCAGAGTAATATATGAATGTTCCCACTAGAGGGAAAGGGTGAAAGTAAAGCAACAAATGTAAACTGCATGTGGCCATCAGAATTAAATATATTGTATGGCTTACAGCTAAGAAATGGTAACCTTGTTTCTTGATCTCTGTCTCTCTCCCTCTGTGCTTAATGTAATTTGACTAAAACCCATATAATCCTTCCAGATAATCTGTGAAATGGTTCTCTCTCTCTTCTCTCCTTCTCCCTTCACAACCCCTTGTGTCTACCTTTCTCTCCTCATCCCTCCAAAGAACCTCTCATTAAACCATGGGCAGGTATTAGTGGGGTCAGAGCCAAGACCACTCACATAAACTGTGTCATTAAGGAAGTAGCACACCAGTAAATTTATCTTCTCATCAATTTTTTTCCAAACAAATGCTTTTACTGCGGTGAAATTTATCATCTGTATTTTACCATGACGTTGGCTTTTATGGTCGACACAGACCAGTAATTAAAGATGTAGCAATATTACACTGTATGAATGTTCCAGTGGATTACATTGACTGGACAAGTGAGAACTATTCAGCACCCTCCATTATAGTGTTGTTTTGGGACAAAATGCCTGGCAATGTGTCATCATAACGTATTATGTTGTTTGTTTACCAACTGTGTGTATGATTTATCCAGACGAAGATTGATTTAATAAATGACACATGGTGTTTGGTGCTGCAGAGAAAGGCCCACATGGTTCAGTAACTTTCCAACATCCAGTAACCTTCCTTTTGAATCTAATGATTGTCTCTGGTCTCTTCTTAAAGTTCAGCATATGCAGCCATTAACATCATGTAACATCTGTATCTTTCAGATCCCCCAGATTAGTTATGCATCCACGGCTCCAGAGCTGAGTGACAAAAGCCGTTATGAGTTCTTTTCCCGTGTGGTCCCTCCTGACTCCTACCAGGCCCAGGCCATGGTGGACATCGTCAAGGCTATGGGGTGGAACTACGTATCTACACTGGCCTCAGAAGGAAACTACGGAGAGAGCGGTGTCGATGCCTTCCTCCAGATATCTCGAGAGGCAGGTTTGTACTGAATTTAGTGGTAAATTGACATTTTCTGATGTAGCGTAAACATGGCCACTATGGTGTTGCAATTGATGGTACTGTATGGGGAGGATATGAGGTCCAATGAAGAAACACCTTGATGGATTGGATCTTGTGTCTTTCGTCTCCCTTTATTCAGGAGGTCTATGCATCGCCCAATCCATTAAAATCCCCCGAGAGCCCAAACCAGGGGGCTTTGATAAGATCATCAAGAGACTAATGGAGACCTCTAATGCTCGTGGGGTCATCATCTTTGCCAATGAGGACGACATCAGGTGAGTGGTAACTTAGTAGTAACTTTTCCTTTCCTTTCCCTAGGAAGGTTGTCACATAACCACCATGCTACTTGTTCTCTAAGCTCCACAGTACCAAGTTCTTATAGAGTCTAGAGCTACTAAAGGACCAGTGTGCTAATGTCTTACCACCACTTCTCACAGACGTGTCTTAGAGGCAGCAAAGAGGGCCAACCTGACGGGTCACTTCCTTTTTGTGGGCTCTGACAGTTGGGGGGCCAAGAGCTCGCCCATCCTGGACCAGGAGGATGTGGCTGAGGGGGCTGTCACCATCCTCCCTAAGAGGGCCTCCATCGACGGTAAGGAAAACATATGGAAAAGGTATTGCAGAGATACATTATATTTTGGTATTCAGTATGACTTTAACTTCAGTGGGTGATGGGAAAGTCTTAAACATATGGTGATAGTGATGCTCTGTTTGTCCTCTGTTGGTTCTTTGCCAAGGGTTCGACAACTACTTCACCTCAAGATCTCTGGAAAACAACAGAAGGAACATCTGGTTTGCTGAATACTGGGAGGACGACTTCAAATGTAAACTGACCCGAGCAGGTATCAAGTACGACCTTGGTAGGAGAAAATGTACAGGTATGAGAAGAGGTTATTTCTGACATATTTTATATCTCAAATCAGCAGATTTATTTATAGGCTACATTGGCTTTAACCATTGTATGCCACCCTTCCTCCCTTCTTCAGGTGAAGAGAGAATCGCTCAGGAATCTCAGTATGAGCAGGAAGGGAAGGTACAGTTTGTGATTGACGCGGTGTATGTCATGGCCCATGCCTTACACAGCATGCACCTGGACCTCTGTCCGGGCTCCATGGGTGTCTGTGAGAAGATGGACCCAGTGGAAGGGAGTAAGCTGCTCCAATACATTCGCTCAGTCAACTTTAATGGTGAGTTGGAAATGTAGGGAGCACAGGTCATTAAAGGTTCGTTTTTATCGCAATATCAAATCCTTTCTGGATAACAATTAAGTACAAAAATTGCTTCTTAGCAAAGGGCAATTTCTCAAGCACAACTTTTGCTAGGACTGTCTGGGAGTGGTTTGAGTGGTCTTTTAACTAATTTAGTGCATGATGATGTCACCATGGAAGGCCAAAACTCCATCCCACCAAAACAGGTAGAGATGTCAGGCAGGCAGTAATTTCCAACAGCTTCCATCAGGTCTTGGAACATTCTATAGACTTTGTTTAAATCAAGTTTGAAAATACATTTTCCATCCTGACTTTTATTTTTGTTGTTGCTGTCAAATCAGAGTATATTCTTGATAAATTAAATGATAAAAAAAATGGTTAGAAAGTGTATAGAGAAAATGCACAAACCAGTTGAATCAATGTTGTGTCAACGTAATTTGTCAACGTATTGTGACGTGGAATCTAAATGGAAAATACATTGGATTTGAAAGAAGTTATCAACTGTTGTTTTGATGGTGAAATTTCAACCACAGGATTGTGTCATCATTGTAACGAATTTTCAACATAGACAAACCTTGTATAAAGTAGACTACAAGACCAAAAGTATGTGGTCATCTGCTCGTCGAACATCTCATTCCAAAATCATTGGCGTTAATATGGAGTTGGTCCCCCCTTTGCTGCTATCTTCTGGGAAGGCTTTCCACTAGATGTGGCAACATTGGTTGATGCTTGTTTATAAAACCCTCTTATGCCTCACTCCCCCTATCTGAGATATCTACTACAGCCCTCATCCTCCACATACAACACCCGTTCTGCCAATCACATTCTGTTAAAGGTCCCCAAAGCACACACATCCCTGGGTCGGTCCTCTTTTCAGTTCGCTGCAACTGTAACGAGCTGTCAAAAACACTCAAACTGGACAGTTTGATCTCCATCTCATCATTCAAACACTCAATCATGGACACTCTTACTGTCTCTAACTTCTTGCTTTTGTGCTGTTGTCTGTGCCCAATAATAATAATATATATATATTTTTTTCACCTTGAAAAAGCAGTGCGACAGAAACAACAACACAGAGTTACATGGAATAAACAAGCGCACAGTCAATAACACAATAGAAAAAAAATAGTCTATATACAGTGTGTGCAAATGGCATGAGGAGGTATGGCAATAAATAGGCCATAGTAGCAAAGTAATTACAATTTAGCAGATTAACACTGGAGTGATAGATGAGCAGATGATGATGAGCAGATGATGGTGTATAAGTAGTGATATTGATGTGCAAAAGAGCAGGAAAGTAAATAAAAACAATATGGGGATGAGGTAGGTAGATTGGGTGGGCTATTTACAGATGGACTATGTACAGCTGCAGCGATCGGTTAGCTGCTCAGATAGCTGATGTTTAAAGTTAGTGAGGGAAATATAAGTCTCCAGCTTCAGCGATTTTTGCAATTTGTTCCGGTCACTGGCAGCAGAGAACTGTAAGGAAAGGCGGCCAAAGAGGTGTTGGCTTTGGGGATGACCAGTGAGATATACCTGCTGGAGCGCGTGCTACGGGTGGATGTTGTTATCGTGACCAGTGAGCTGAGAGGCGGAGCTTTACCTAGCATAGACTTTTAGATGATTGTACCATGTTTTGTGCTGCAACCATGTTGTGCTGCTTCCATGTTATGTTGCTACCATGTTGTTGTGATGTGGTGTTGCTACCATGTTGTGTTGTCATGTGCTGTTGCCATGCTATGTTGTTGTCTTAGATCTCTCTTTATGTAGTGTTGTGGTGTCTCTCTTGTCACGATGTGTGTTTTGTCCTATATTTTATCCCAGCCCCCTTCCCTTCAGGAAGCCTTTTGCTTTTTGGTAGGCCGTCATTGTAAATAAGAATTTGTTCTTAATGGAATTACCTAGTTAAAAAAGGTTAAATAAAATATAAAAAATACAATTGCTGTGTGGACTTGCTTCCATTCAGCCACAAGAGGGCACTGATGTTGAGCGATTAGGCCTGGCTCGCAGTTGGCTTTCCAATTCATCCCAAAGGTGTTCGATGGGGTTGAGGTCAGGGCTCTGTGCAGGCCAGTCAAGTTCTTCCACACCAATCTTGACAAACCATTTCTGTATGGACCTCACTTTGTGCAGGGGGCATTGTCATGCTGAAACAGGAAAGGGCCTTCACCAAACTCTTCACACAAAGTTGGAAGCACAGAATCATCTAGAATGTCATTGTATGCTGTAGCCTAGCCCGACCCATGAAAAACAGCCCCAGACCATTATTCCTCCTCCACCAAACTGGCACTATGCACTGGGGCAGGTAGCGTTCTCCAGGCATCCGCCAAACCCAGATTTGTCTGTCGGACTGCCAGGTGGTGAAGCGTGATTCATCACTCCAGAGAACTCATTTCCACTGCTCCAATGGCGGCAAGCTTTACACCAGACGAATTTTATGTGTTATGCGCCTCAGCACTCGGCTGACCACTTCGGGGCTGAGCTGTTGTTGCTCCTGAGACGATTCCACTTCACAATGAAGGTACTTATTGGGGCGAACTGACTTGTAGGAGAGATGGAATCCTATGACGTTGCTATGTTGAAAGTCATTGAGCTCTTCAGTAAGGCCATTCTACTGCCAGTGGTGTAAAGTACTTAAGTAAAAGTACTTTAAGGTTTTGGGGTATCTGTACTTTACTATTTATATTTTTGACAACTTTTACTTCACTACATTCCTAAAGGAAATGATATACTTTTTATTCAATACATTTTCCTTGACACCCAAAAGTTCTCGTTACATTTTGAATGCTTAACAGGATAGGAAAATGGTCCAAATCACGTACTTAACAAGAGAACATCCCTGGTCATCCCTACTGCCTCCTATCTGGCGGACTCACGAAACACAAATACTTGATTTGTAAAGTATATCTGGGTGTTGGTGTGTGCCCCTGGCTATTCGTAAATATATTTTTTAAAAACAGAAAATTGTGTCGTCTGGTTTGCTTAATATAAGGAATTTGAAATTATTTACAGTATACTTCTACTTTTACTTTTGATACCTAATTATATTTTAGCAATTACATTTACATTTGATACTTAAGTATATTTAAAACCAAATACTTTTAGTGGGTGACTTTCCCTTTTACTTAAGTCATTTTCTATGAAGGTATCTTTACTTTTACTCAAGTATGAACATTGGTTACTGTTGTGTCTTTGGCTATGCCGGATTAAGTGATATGACATGCTATTCTATAAAATCCTTTCTCTGTAATTAATATTACCTGATTGAGCTAATCATGTAAATGTAATTAACTAGAAAGTCGGGGCACCACAAAATAATATTTGTAGAGCAGTTATCTTCCGAATAAACTCTTAAAGACCTAGTAATATTTTACATCAATAGCAGTCAATATTAATCGTCACCTTATTTCAGTCTCATCTGAAAGTTGTAAATTCTTGGTTATCTTCACGAACCCTGGCTAACAAGTTGAATCAGCAATACAAAATGAGGTTTAATTATCTATTTACTAAATACCTAACTAATCACACAGAATTAATTACATATACACAGAAGGAATCATACCTTGATTACAAATTATGTCATAAAGGAAAATGTCCCTAGCGGACGGAACAGATATGACAGCTGGTTACACATAGAACGGGGGTTGGGTTTGAGTGAAAGAGCGGGAAGACTGAAGAACAAAGGGAGAAGCTGTGTCTCTATCGGGCCGTAGGCAGCTACTCTATCGTAAATACAGAATCTTATGCATTCTAAATTACCGCCCATTTGGAAAAGGAAAATGCAATAAATATTTACTCTGAACTGCGCTTCAATAGGTTGGTGGTACATGGAAGGCCGTGATGCCCAACAGAGTCCTTTGTCCTTTGAAGAGTGTCTCTGGTGGTGAACGGGATACGTTGTAGTGGCGTCGTTGTGTGGTAGACGGAATACTCTGTCAGTCCTTTCCTTGGCCACGTTTACAGCGGCCGCTGCTAACTCAGCGACTAGGAGGTATCACTTCTGTAGCGAATAAGAGTTCAAAGTTCATACCATTCGCAACCAAAGCTCACGTTGAGGTTGGCTTCATTCTGTAGTTATTATCTGAATCCTTCTGACATCGGACCGTAGTCCTAATGTACCCGGAACAGGAGGTTACATTTTCGTCAAGGGCTTATATAGTGGAGGGAGAAGGGTGTGTTTCATAGTTTATAACCCATGTCTCTTCACAGGGGCAGGCCACTGATTGAGCAGAGCCCTAACCTTATGAAAACCCAAATCTCTCATTTGGAAGCTAAAATTACATTTAATCTTTTCACAAATAATTGTATAGTTAAACATTTGAATTGCACAACAATTCCATGTGAATCTGATAACTATAATGTGTAGACTTTCCCAGATACAGTTTAGGTTGTCGTGTCATCAGTCATAATGTCACAGATGACAACCGAACTGACATCATATTCATTAAGTACCAACGCATATTTTCAACTGGTTCTATTACCGAAATATGGTTCCTTTCCCTCCACTTGTTTGATGTTCCCAGACTCTCTATGTTTGACAAAGGCTATTCAAGAGTCCCTCTGTAGAGTCAAGAGAGAGGGAAGGGAGAAAGGTATTTATGGGGGGGGGTCATAAACCTTACCCGGAGGCCAACGTCATGACAGTACTTTTCCCACCACTGTCTACTGCTAATGTTTGTCTATGGAGATTTCACGGCTGTGTGATCGGTTTTATACACTTGTCAGCAACGGGTGTGGCTGAAATAGCCAAATCCACTAAGTTGCTTTTGTATATACAGTTGAAGTCAGAAGTTTACATACACCTTAGCGAAATACATTTAAACTCAGTTTTTCACAATTCCTGACATTTAATCCTAGTAATAATTCCCTGTCTTGGGTCAGTTAGGATCACCACTTTATTTTAAGAATGTGAAATGTCAGAATAATAGTAGAGAGAATGATTTATTTCAGCTTTTATTTCTTTCATTACATTCCCAGTGGGTCAGACGTTTACATACAGTCAATTAGTATTTGGTAGCTTTGCCTTTAAATTATTTAACTTGGGTCAAACGTTTCAGTAGCATTCCACAACCTTCCTACAATAAGTTGGGTGAATTTTGGCCCATTCCTCCTGACAGAGCTGGTGAATCTGAGTCAGGTTTGTAGGCCTCCTTGCTCGCACACACTTTTTCAGTTCTGCCCAGACATTTTCTATAGGATTGAGGTCAGGGCTTTGTGATGGCCACTCCAATACCTTGACTTTCTTGTCCTTAAGCCCTTTTGCCACAACTTTGGAAGTATGCTTGGGGTCAATGTCCATTTGGAAGACCCAAGCTTTAACTTCCTGACTGATGTCTTGAGATGTTGCTTCCATATATCCACATCATTTTTCTCCCTCATGATGCCATCTATTTTGTGAAGTGCACCAGTCCCTCCTGCAGCAAAGCACCCCCACAACATGATGCTGCCACCCCCGTGCTTCGCGGTTGGGATGGTGTTCTTCGGCTTGCAAGCATCCCCCTTTTTTCTCCAAACATAACAATGGTCATTATGGCCAAACAGTTCTATTTTTGTTTCATCAGACCAGAGGACATTTCTCCAAAAAGTACAATCTTTGTCCCCATGTGCAGTTGCAAACCGTAGTCTGGCTTTTTTACGGCAGTTTTGGAGCAGTGGCTTCTTCCTTGCTGAGCGGCCTTTCAGGTTATGTCGATATAAGACTCGTTTTACTATATAGATACTTTTGTACCTGTTTCCTCCAGCATCTTCACAAGGTCCTTTGCTGTTGTTCTGGGATTGATTCGCACATTTCACACCAAAGTACGTTCATCTCTAGGAGACAGAACGCGTCTCCTTCCTGAGCGGTATGACTGCTGCGTGGTACCATGGTTTTTATACTTGCGTACTATTGTTTGTACAGATGAACGTGGTACCTTCAGGCGTTTGGAAATTGCTCCCAAGGTCTTGGCTGATTTCTTTTGATTTTCCCATGATGTCAAGCAAAGAGGCACTGAGTTTGAAGGTAGGCCTTGAAATACATCCACAGGTACACCTCCAATTGACTCAAATTATGTCAATTAGCTTATCAGAAGCTTCTAAAGCCATGACATAATTTTCTGGAATTTTCCAAGCTGTTTAAGGGCACAGCCAACTTAGTGTATGTAAACTTCTGACCCACTGGAATTGTGATACAGTGAATTATAAGTGAAATAATCTGTCTGAAAACAATTGCTGGAAAAATGACTTGTGTCATTCATAATGTAGATGTCCTAATCGACTTGCCAAAACTATAGTTTGTTAACAAGAAATAAGCGGAGTGGTTGAAAAACAAGTTTTAATGACTCCATCCTAAGCGTATGTAAACTTCAGACTTCAACTGTATAATCAATGTTGCTATTTAGGCCTATAAAGCATTTTTGAAGTCATCAACAGCTATTGTTTCAAATCAACCTAGAATTAAACTAAAAACAGACAATATACATAGGTCCTAATGTTTCAAGCTGGTTTCAAGTTGATTTCAAATGTAATGTTCAAGTTAATAATTAATATGTTGGATTCACATCTCCATCTCAACCAAAAATCGAATTTAAAGAATAAGACGAAATCAAATCAAACTTTAAATGCACTTTAAATCATTTGATTTGATTTAGTCCTATTCTTTTACTTAGAAATTTGGTTGATATGGAAACATGAATCCAGACAAACTGGAATTAAAGCCAGACTAATTCCGTGGCACAAAAGATACATCTCCTTTAAATGTTAATATTTTCATGCGTTGACAACCAAACACAATTCAATATAACTTTGCAATACAGTAAATAGTCTCTGAACTTGTCGACAAATAAATCATATGTTGGATTCACGTCTCCAACTTAACCCCAAAAACGAGTTAAAGAATAGGATTAAGCCAGAGGCTCAGATGGAACTGTCCAAGTATTAGATACATCTCCTTTAAATTGTGATATTTGGTTGGGTACAATTCAATATGACTTTTATAATACAGTAAATAGCCTAAAGTTAAGACTATTTTACAAACTAATGTATCAGTATTTATTCAACCTAAAATGAGGAACACGTCCATGGCCACATTTTGAGGTTACTGTAACTATAAATGTCTTATGTTATCATAGAAAGTGTGCATGTTGAAGAGATAGCATGCAAAGATCCCAGGTCTGTGGAGATCTTCACAGTTGCTACATTAATCTGTGCAGAATCTTGAACGGCATTTATCACTTGCACTTTTAATGTAATCTCAACTGCAATCCAGGTCATTTAGTTGTGCTAATAGATGAAGCACAGTGATATAATACAAAATATCTGACTTTGTATTCCCATTGTAGACCTTTCCTTCAGTCAAAATTAGAGGTCGACCATTATGATTTTTCAACGCTGATACCGATACCGATTATTGGAGGACAAAAAAAGCCGATACCGATTAACCTGTCTAGCCCCACATTCCACTGAAAAGGCAGCGCGCGAAATTCCAAAAATATTTTTTAGAAATATTTAACTTTCACACATTAACAAGTCCAATACAGCAAATGAAAGATAAACATCTTGTGAATCCAGCCAACATGTCCGATTTTTTAAATGTTTTACAGCGAAAACACCACGTATATTTATGTTAGCTCACCACCAAATACAAAAAAGCACAGACATTTCTTTCACAGCACAGGTAGCTGATAGAATTAGTCACTAACCAAGAAACAACTTCATCAGATGACAGCCTTATAACATGTTATACAATAAATCTATGTTTTGTTCGAAAAATGTGCATATTTCAGGTAGAAATCATAGTTTTACATTGCAGCTACAATCACAAATAGCACGGTTTTTTCCCAAAGTGAAAATAGCGCCTCCCTATCCCAAAGAAGTTTTAATAGTCCGATTAAAAAAAAAATATATATATATGTATTTATATATATATATATCATACACACACACACATTTTTGTATTAATGACAATTGCAACAATACTGAATAAACAATGAACACTTTTATTTTAACTTAATATAATACATAAATAGAATCTATTTAGTCTCAAATAACATGAGAACATATGTTAAAACGAACCACCAGCTTTCATGGGTCTTCAATATTCCCAGTTAAGTTTTAGGTTGTAGTGCAGAAAGCAGAGCTTGTCTGCATGGTCCCCTGTCAGTCTGCTCCTCCGCAAAACACAGACCTTATTTGAAGTAGATCAAGACATTCTCTATGGAAGACATGAACGGTAAAATAACGAAGGAACCCCTTTCAAGTTCAGCCGCAAGTTATTACAGGAATTATAACGCGTCGACTATTTCTCTCTAAACCATATACAGTGGGGCAAAAAAGTATTTAGTCAGCCACCAATTGTGCAAGTTCTCCCACTTAAAAAGATGAGAGAGGCCTGTAATTTTCATCATAGGTACACTTCAACTATGACAGACAAAATGAGAAGAAAAAAAATCCAGAAAACCACATTGTAGGATTTTTAATGAATTTATTTGCAAATTATGGTGGAAAATAAGTATTTGGTCACCTACAAACAAGCAAGATTTCTGGCTCTCACAGACCTGTAACTTCTTCTTTAAGAGGCTCCTCTGTCCTCCACTCGTTACCTGTATTAATGGCACCTGTTTGAACTTGTTATCAGTATAAAAGACACCTGTCCACAACCTCAAACAGTCACACTCCAAACTCCACTATGGCCAAGACCAAAGAGCTGTCAAAGAACACCAGAAACAAAATGGTAGACCTGCACCAGGCTGGGAAGACTGAATCTGCAATAGGTAAGCAGCTTGGTTTGAAGAAATCAACTGTGGGAGCAATTATTAGGAAATGGAAGACATACAAGACCACTGATAATCTCCCTCGATCTGGGGCTCCACGCAAGATCTCACCCCGTGGGGTCAAAATGATCACAAGAACGGTGAGCAAAAATCCCAGAACCACACGGGGGGACCTAGTGAATGACCTGCAGAGAGCTGGGACCAAAGTAACAAAGCCTACCATCAGTAACACACTACGCCGCCAGGGACTCAAATCCTGCAGTGCCAGACGTGTCCCCCTGCTTAAGCCAGTACATGTCCAGGCCCGTCTGAAGTTTGCTAGAGAGCATTTGGATGATCCAGAAGAAGATTGGGAGAATGTCATATGGTCAGATGAAACCAAAATATAACTTTTTGGTAAAAACTCAACTCGTCGTGTTTGGAGGACAAAGAATGCTGAGTTGCATCCAAAGAACACCATACCTACTGTGAAGCATGGGGGTGGAAACATCATGCTTTGGGGCTGTTTTTCTGCAAAGGGACCAGGACGACTGATCCATGTAAAGGACAGAATGAATGGGGCCATGTATCGTGAGATTTTGAGTGAAAACCTCCTTCCATCAGCAAGGGCATTGAAGATGAAACGTGGCTGGGTCTTTCAGCATGACAATGATCCCAAACACACCGCCCGGGCAACGAAGGAGTGGCTTCGTAAGAAGCATTTCAAGGTCCTGGAGTGGCCTAACCAGTCTCCAGATCTCAACCCCATAGAAAATCTTTGGAGGGAGTTGAAAGTCCGTGTTGCCCAGCAACAGCCCCAAAACATCACTGCTCTAGAGGAGATCTGCATGGAGGAATGGGCCAAAATACCAGCAACAGTGTGTGAAAACCTTGTGAAGACTTACAGCAAAAAAAAAAGAAAGACCTCTGTCATTGCCAACAAAGGGTATATAACAAAGTATTGAGATAAACTTTTGTTATTGACCAAATACTTATTTTCCACCATAATTTGCAAATAAATTCATTAAAAATCCTACAATGTGGTTTTCTGGATTTTTTTTCTTCTCATTTTGACTGTCATAGTTGAAGTGTACCTATGATGAAAATTACAAGCCTCTCTCATCTTTTTAAGTGGGAGAACTTGCACAATTGGTGGCTGACTAAATACTTTTTTGCCCCACTGTACCTTTGACTAATCCGGAAACTATCACCTCGAAAACAAAACGTTTATTCCGTTCCGTATTTTATCTAACGGGTGGCATCCATGAGTCTAAATATTCCTGTTACATTGCACAACCTTCAATGTTATGTCATAATTATGTAAAATTCTGGCAAATTAGTTCGCAAAGAGCCAGGCGGCCCAAACTGTTGCATATACCCTGACTCTGCGTGCAATGAACGCAAGAGAAATGACACAATTTCACCTGATTAATATTGCCTGCTAACCTGGATTTCTTTTAGCTAAATATGCAGGTTTAAAAATATATACTTGTGTATTGATTTTAAGAAAGGCATTGATGTTTATGGTTAAGTACACATTGGAGCAATGACAGTCATTGATTGATTGTTTTTTATAAGATAAGTTTAATGCTAGCTAGCAACTTACCTTAGTTTACTGCATTCGCGTAACAGGCAGGCTCCTCGTGGAGTGCAATGTAATCAGGTGTTAGAGCATTGGACTAGTTAACTGTAAGGTTGCAAGATTGGATCCCCCGAGCTGACAAGGTTAAAAATCTGTCGTTCTGCAGAACGTTCCTAGGCCGTCATTGAAAATAAGAATGTGTTAACTGACTTGCCTAGTTAAATAAAGATTAAATAAAGGTGTAAAAAATAAATTTAAAAAATAATAATAAATCGGCGCCCAAAAATACCGATTTCCGATTGTTAGGAAAACTTGAAATCGGCCCTAATTAATCGGCCATTCCGATTAATCGGTCGACCTCTAATCAAAATACCAAATCACCTTTTAGTGGCGTCATGGGTGTAATGTTTTTTATTTTTTTCATAATTTCGTAATTAATCAACAGTATAAAAAATTATAAAACACTGAAAATACGGTGTTTCTATGTCAAACTGTTTTGTTATATTTCAGTGTTCTGTGATTTATATAACGTGTAATATTGTGATACAGGTGTTGTTGTATAGCACACTGTATTACTTACACAACTAATATAAGGACAGGACATGCAGTGGCTTTAACATGTTAGCTACGTTTGGCACAAACTTTGCGTAGTATGTCAGTAGTCCTAAGAATGATTTCAGCTGACTCAGGTTCTGTGGGGATGGAGCTTCCGCAACGGCCTTCACCTTCAATGGCGCCTTGTGGAGCCCCAAACTGTCGATGACGTGGCCCAGGTACTCAACAGAGAGCCGGAAAAACTCGCATTTGTCCTTCCGGACCCTCAGACCGTACTCCTCCAATCTCTGTAGTGTAGCGTTCAGGTTTCTCAGGTGCTCCTGCTCGTCTTTGCCGGTGATGAGTAGATCATCGAGGTAACATTGGACCCCAGTGAGCCCGCTCAGTATCTGGTCCATAGCTCTCTGAAACAAGGCCGGAGCTGAGGTGATTCCAAAAGGAAGCCTCCAGTACCTGTACAGTCCTTTGTGAGTCACTATGGTCAACAGTTCTTGTGACTCTTGGTCCACATGCATCTGTAGATAGGCCTGTCATAAGTCTATCTTACTGAATTTTTGTCCTCCAGCTAAACCAGAAAAGAGGTCGTCAATGAGGGGTAGTGGATATTTTTCAGCAGTCAAGACTGGGTTAAATGGTGACTTTGAAATCACCACAGAGTCTGAGTGATCCATCTTTTTTTATGACTGGAACAATGGGTGTAGCCCATTCACTAACATTCACTGGATCCAATACTCCACTCTCGACTAGTCTGTTTAGCTCAATTTCAACTTTTGGTTTTATGGCGTATGGGACAGGTCTAGCTTTGAAGCATTTTGGCTTGCTGGTCTGGTTTCACGGTCAGTTTAACTGTTATGTCCTTCATACTGCCAAGTTCTCCTTTGAACACATCCGCGTGTTTCCTCAATATCCCTTGTAGGTTTGTGTCCTCTTTTGCAACCATGTGAATTTCCTGCCAGTTTAGTTTGATCTTTTCCAGCCATGTGCATCCTAGCAATGCTGGATGGTTGCCTTTCACAATGTAGAGTGGTAGCTTTACCTTCTGTTTGTTGAGCTCCACTGTAACAATCACGCTTCCTCTCACTGGAACAAACTCACCAGTGTATGTTTTCAGCGTCATCTTTGTGGGCTGTAGTGTGAGGTGATGTAGTTTCTCCTTGTATACAGCCTCAGACAGCAAAGATATGGCTGCTCCAGTGTCCACTTGCATCCGTACTGCGTTTCCATCCAGTAGTGGTGTCACCCAGTAGCCGTATCCATTGTCTGAAATGAACATAACATGCAAAGATTCTTCCCCTTCAGACAGGGTATCACTTTGTTCATCCTCTGTGAGCTCCATTTTATGCACTTTCTTTGTGTACTTCCTGAAGTCGCTTTTCCTTTGTTCAGTACTTTTGTTTGATTGTGTCTTTTTGTTTTTACATGCACGTTTGATGTGACCCTTTTTTCCACAACTTCTGCAGTCTAAGTCTTTGCACCAACACTCCTCTGCTTGGTGACCTGGTTTCCCACAGCGATAGCATGGCTTGCCACCTCCTGCCTTGTTTTTTTAACCACGTAGACACCTTATGCACTTTGGTCGATGCACTTAGCTGTTGTGCGTCTTTATTTGCCATTTCCATTGACGTACTCACTTCTATTGCTCTCTGCAATGTTAAGTTACTCTCAGTCAAAAGGCGTTTCTGAATTGCCTCGCTGCGCATGCCACACACTAACCTATCACGTATAGTGTCACTCATTGATCTCCCAAATTCACAGTGTTCAGATAACTGTTTCAATACAGCCACAAACTGTGAGATTGATTCCCCCTCATCTTGATTTCTCTTATGAAACCGGAATCTCTCTGCGATTATCAGTGGTTTGGGAGAATAATGTCCTTTTAAGGTAGCCACAATTTCATCATATGATTTATCACCTGGTTTTTCAGGCGTTACTAGGCTGCGCAGTAGATTGAATGTTTTCCCCCCCATAACAGTCAGAAATTTTGGCACAACGACTTCTGCTTTAATTCCATTTGCCAACACAAAGTACTCAAAACGTTCTGTGTAAGAACTCCATTGTTCCACAGAATCATCAAATGTTCCTATATTTCCAATCAATGCAGACATTTTCGGTTTATTTTTCTTTCTCACACTTTTTAGACGGTCCCTTACTCCCAGACCCTTTTCTTTCTTTCTTTTAACTCAAGCTGACTTCACTTTCTCCCGCAGCGAAACTCTTCCTATCCCTCGAGGCTCTCGTTGCAGTGTCATCAAAAGCTAGCAAGCATCACTCGACTGGCGAGCTCCACGTTTTGTTTGCGTCTTTCTACGGCGAAAGAAAAATAACGACTTTAACTCAGACTTTCTGCCAAAGATGATGAGCACAAACGTGAGAACGTCTCTTCTTCGTCGCCAGTTTTGTTGTATAGCACACTGTATTACTTACACAACTAATATAAGGACAGGACATGAGACGGGAGTAGAAATGAACGTGGGCATTGTTTAATGCGTTCCATAGGAAGAACATTCCAAGCATTTCAACGTAGGTAAGCAAGGGGGGTTACAGGTGCCCCAAATGGACAAAACTAGAATATCAATACACAACAGGTGTCTTCATTTTTTTAAGCCCCTAATAATGTGTGTGAGGTATACTTTTGTTTCAAAGTAGATTTGTTTAAGACTACCAAGAAACACTCTGTGTGACCCTGATTTAGCCAACTGCAGTAAAATGTTATTAAACTTTGTTGTGATTTTAAATGGTTGAAAGTGCAGTGATAATACATTTAGATGACAACTAAACCAAAATTCTGACATTGTTTTTCCATTGGAATTTGGTTGTGCTTTAAGATTGTTGAAAGCATAGTGATAACATATTGAGAATTCAACAACCTTCTGGGTGCCTTTCTGAGTGGGTGAATACATGTTGAAATCTCATTGATCAACTTCTCAACCAAATGTTACCCAAATTTCCACATTAAAATGACATGGTGTGCCTAATGCATGGTTTCGTGAAGCCTTTTCCACTCCTGGTTCCCATCACGTCCCATGGGTTTAAGAGAGGAGTGTGGAGGGAGTTCAGTCTGAAGACAGCACTGTACTCTGCATTAGCCTTGGGATCTCTGCTAATGTACTACGCCACAGTACACAGCACATCCCTTCGATGCACTCTTCTTCCCCAGGGCCTCTCTTCTTTCTTCATACACAAGACACACTCCTCTTTTTAGCTCCATCTTTCATAAAAAATATGTTTCTTTATCACTGTTTGGAGTCCAAGGAGCTTTCTATGAAAGCATAGCTATTTCCTTTTCCCTCTTAGTGGACGACCTTTGTATAGAAAGCCCTCTCTGATTGAGTGCCTGAACGGAACAGGCAGGAACAAGCTATAGTGTTAAGGCAACAGACTAGAGAGTACAGAAAGAATAGTATCATGTATGGAAAAGAACCCTCCACAGGAAGAATCTTATGCTCAGCTTTGCCCTGGTTGCATGAGACACGAGTCTTATAGGTTCACCTCCTCTAATGTTACATTTTTCTTTGGTCAAAGGTAAAGGCATTGCACCAGGGAACACTACTGACCCTTTATGGTGCATACAATATACTGCCCAATAGTGGGTATCCCTGTTGAAAATCCTTGCTCCTTTATTCAACAGGCAGTGCAGGGACTGGGGTCATGTTCAATGAGAATGGAGATGCTCCTGGTCGCTATGACATCTTCCAGTTCCAGCTCTCCAACACCACCAACCCTGGCTACCGGTGTATTGGCCAGTGGACAAACCATCTGCGACTCAATGTAAACATTTGTTTTGGCCTATTTAATTTAGCTATGTTGATGTTCACTTTATCAGTGTTGTTATCACTTGATGTTCTTCAGCATTGTTTCTGTCACTATGTCTGTTTCTGTCTCTGGTTCTGTGGAAGGCTGAGGAGATGCAGTGGTCGGGTGGGGACAGTGCAGTCCCTGACTCGGTGTGCAGTTTCCCCTGTGAGCTAGGAGAGAGGAAGAAGATGGTGAATGGTGTGCCCTGCTGCTGGCACTGCGAGCTGTGTGACGGATATCAGTACCAGCGGGATGAGCTAAACTGTGACGTGTGTCCCTTCGACATGCGTCCCATGCCAAACCGGACGGGCTGCCGGTCCACACCCATTATCAAGCTGGAGTGGAGCTCCCCCTGGGCCATCATCCCTGTGTTCCTGGCTGTCTTGGGCATATTAGCCACCTCTGGATGCATCATCACCTTCATCCGCTTTAACGACTCCCCCATCGTCCGGGCCTCCGGCCGGGAGCTCAGCTATGTTCTCCTGACAGGCATCTTCCTCATCTACCTCATCACCTTCCTCATGATCGCAGAACCCAGCGCCCCAGTATGTGCGTTCCGCAGGCTGCTGCTGGGCCTGGGCATGTGTATTACCTACTCAGCTATGCTCACCAAGACCAACCGCATTTACCGTATTTTTGAGCAGGGCAAGAAAGCAGTCACACCACCTCCGTTCATCAGCCCTGCTTCTCAGCTGATCATCACCTTTATACTCATTGGAGTGCAGGTGAGTGGGTTTCTTCCTCTCTCCTACTGCATGTGATGAAAACGAGGCAGTAATACAACAGTGTTTTTTGTTAAAGACACAGGAAATGGTGTCTGGAATGGTATATAATAGAATTAGCTCGAACTGCTGAACCATGGGCCACATCAATATTTTGCTAATTCTGTGTATATCCACAGTTACTTGGAGTTTTCATCTGGTTCGGAGTGGTGCCCCCACACACCATCATAGACTATGAGGAGCAGCGCCCGCCCAACCCAGAGTTTGCACGTGGGGTCCTGAAATGTGACATGTCCGACCTGGCCCTGGTCCTCTGCTTGAGCTACAGTATCGTGCTGATGGTGACCTGCACTGTGTACGCCATCAAGAGCAGAGGGGTGCCTGAGACCTTCAACGAAGCGAAACCCATTGGCTTCACCATGTACACCACCTGCATTGTGTGGCTGGCCTTTGTGCCCATCTTCTTTGGCACAGCCCAGTCTACTGAGAAGGTTTGAAATTCAATGTTATATTTATATAATTGCTGGTATTTACCCTCCGGGAAAAAAGTTCATTTTTGATGTGCTTTTAAAAAAAGCAACCCTAAAACTATGTTTTTTAGAATTGGTTCTAGAGCTAACTTCTCTATTGACGAACTGTCAACACTGTTATCAAATGATAGTTTGTTACCTGTCGTACTCACAGTATGTTGAGCATCCTCTTCATTGAATGACAGATGCCAATTTAGCTTGTGGCTTATTTCTATGCTTACAAAGCAGTGGAACAATGGTCAGGATTTAAAAGATGGAAGTATGTTCAGACTAGTAGGGTGTGTTATTAAGAGTCAGTCAAACTGAAATGATCCAACCCCCAGGTGAATTAAAAGTATTTTACCCTCTGCAAATGGAAATTAAATTAATCAAAGACGGGGGAACTCAGAAATGAGGTCAGATGAGCTCAGGGACAAAATGGGTCCCTGAGTGACAAAAAATACCCCATACATGCTTTTCAATTACACAGTTACTCATAGCTTAGAATGTCTAAATATAGCATCAATAACATTTAGTTGTCAGATTGCATTAGTTGCAGACAGTATTATAACAGCACAATAACAGTAAAACAGTGTTATTAGATAGGAATGCAGGGGTATTGATGCATTAGATTTTGAGAGGTACTCAGAAAAGTGTCAATAATTGCATGCTGATCATTAGGGAAGTGTGAATGGAAGGTGTTAGATTTGGGAGAGCACGGCAAACTTAGGGTTGGCTATGTTTTTACATTTTCTACTGACTTGCTTCAATGTGTGTTGTTTTGGTGTGGATGGTTGACTTGATTGCTGATGCACATGATAAGAAAATATCTCTCTCTGGTCTGTATTGCCTTTGGGTCTCATTAGAACTGCTCTTTGACATATTTCAATGCCACTTAGTTGCTGAGCCACACTGTACCTAGCACTAGCCTGGGGTCAGTGATGTCTTTAATATTAACAGATGTGAACGGTGCTCTCTGGTCATCCATGCGTTCCCACATCAGTGCTGGCCATTGAGAGCCAATAAAAACCATAACAAAGAAGAGGACAGAGAATATAGAAATAAAAAGATATGTGGGTTATCCCCTCAGGATATTGTGCCATGTAGCTATTTATTAATTCATGAGGTGTACTGCTTTTGAGTTGTCAGTGCATTGGACTCAGACCACAAGTCTGTTCTCATTATTGTTGTTGCCAGGCTGACAACAGAGGAACACCAAGATGATTAGGTAAAATACCCATGAATAGAGCACCACTCCTCAGTGTTTATAGTTATAGTTATATTCGGCTAAAAACACAGCCGTCTAAAATCAAATCAAACTTTATTTGTCACATGCGCCGAATACAAGAAGTGTAGACCTTACTGTGAAATGCTTACTTACAAGCCCTTAACCAACAGTGCAGTTCAAGAAGAGTTAAGAAAAGATTTACCAAATAAACTAAAGTAAAAAATGTAAAATCATAAAAAGTAACAATAGCATAACAATAACGAGGCTATATACAGGGGGTATCGATGTGAGTGCTACGGGGCGGTAATCATTTAGGCGGGTTACCTTTGCTTCCTTGGGCACAGGGACTATGGTGGTCTGCTTGAAACATGTAGGTATTACAGACTCGGTCAGGGAGAGGTTGAAAATGTCAGTGAAGACACTTGACAGTTGGTCCGCGCATTCTTTGAGTACACGTCCTGGTAATCCGTCTGGCCCCGCGGCTTTGTGAATGTTGACCTGTTTAAAGGTCTTGCTCACATCGGCTACCGAGAGCATTATCACACAGTCATCCAGAACAGCTCCTGAACATTCAGATGAAGAAACAACATCTGTATGTTGTGTACCGCTGAGATTTCTCATCATATAGCTTCTTCAGACATCGTATCGTTAGGCATAATAAAGGTGTCATGGGGATTGCCATGGAATATATTATGTAAGACAACCTCCATACATTGTTTATTGAATGTTTACTGTATTCTCAGCATATTCTCAGAATACTATATACTCATTCTCACGTTATTCTCTGATTAATAGAAGGAATTACAGGCATAGGATAGTTTTTTTTATTTTTTAAGAAAATGTATATTTTGAGTTGTGAATGCAACACATGCAATTCACGTGTCACGGCCGTCGTAGGGAGGAGACCAAGGCGCAGTGTGGTATACGTACATTCTTCTTTATTAATAAGAATGAACACTGAACAAAACTAACAAAATAACAAAACGAACCGTGAAGCTGTACAAATGAGTGCTGAACAGGCAACTACACATAGACAAGAACCCACAAAACCAAAAGGGAAAATGGCAACCTAAATATGATCCCCAATCAGAGACAACGATAAACAGCTGCCTCTGATTGGGAACCAATTCAGGCCACCATAGACATACATATGCCTAGACTTACCAACACCCCTAGACATACAAAAAACCCTAGACAATACAAAACAAGCATACCCACCCTCGTCACACCCTGACCTAACCAAAATAATAAAGAAAACATAGATAACTAAGGTCAGGGCGTGACATCACGTAGTACCTAGCCAGGCAATCCAACCCCTATTGTAAAATGTATAGGTTTATACTGAGGTATTTATTGTTAACTTTCACCCTGCCTTCTATCTGCTCCAGATGTTCATCCAGACCACCACCCTGACGGTGTCCATGAGCCTGAGTGCCACTGTGTCGCTCGGCATGTTGTACATCCCTAAGGTCTATGTCATCATCTTCCATCCGGAGCAGAACATGCAGAAACGCAAACGCAGCTTCAAGGCTGTGGCTTCAGCAGTGACCACACAACTCTCCCAGAAAGAAGACAAGCAGAATGGAGAGTCCAAAAGTGGCGCCATAGTCCCTGACAGATCACAGTGAGTAAAGCAGAGACGGTGTCCAGTCTGAACTCATAGAAAAAGATGCTATTTAGAACCTAAATGGGTTTATCGGCTGTCCCCATGGGAGAACCCTTTTAGGTTCCAGGTAGAACCCTTTCGGTTCCATTTAGAAACCTTTTGGGTTCCATGTAGAACCTCTACATGGAAACCAAAAGTGTTCTACCTGGAACCAAAAAGGTTAACTACTTGTAACCAATAATGGTTTTCCTATGTGACAGCCGAAGAACCCCTTCGGAACCCTTTTTTCTGTGTCCGCTGATCCTTCACCTGTGTTACTGTATGTATTCACAATGACAGAAACAGATTACAGTGTTCATTTTTCACTAAGACAATAGTAATTGTCTCTCTCTTCAATCACTTTAGATAACCCAGCAGGAAACCAGAGATGAATGCCACACTGGGCGCCTTACAGATGACAGCTTAGCATGGTCTCTCTTGGCAAAGCACAGCTTTCGATCAATGGTGAAGGCTACACTGTCACATGGGTGGGATGGAAATAAAATGAAAAGGAGACGCTAACTTTGTCATTCTAAATAAACACTGACTGACTCGCAACAAGTGCTGTGACCTAACTGTAAACGGAACAGTTGATACATTGGATCATCCTCCTGGATCATCCTGATTCCTGAACAGAACACAATGAACATTGTAGACAGCTTTGCCAGACTTCAGGACACAGTGTCTCCTTTTACAGTAGGATATCTCAAATTGACCATGGAAATGAAATAGTCTTTGATTTTTCTCCTCAGGACAATTATTTGGGTCAGTAGTTGATCAACTTTTCCCGACTGGATGATCCAAAGTAGGATATTTTGAAAACAATGAAGCTTTGTTTGCTTGATTTAATCAGCACTGCATGGGTTGTGTGTACATATTAGGAATGCTTCCATAGTATTGTGTGTATGAGTGTTAAAACTTTGACTCGTTCTTTTTTACTGATTTCACCGGAAGGAACTAGCTTTTCTATACATGACTAAATCCTGGAATAGGTGTAGGGTTCTTGGAGGACATACTTTTAAAGAGAAACAATTGTAGGGAATTTTGATTACTGATGTCAATACTACCAGATCAAACCTCATAAGGGACCATTTTAATATAACATCTACAGTAAATGCTTTGGTTCAGTTTGGTGTTAATTGTTTTAGCGGTAAAGACTTGTATATGCTGCTGCAGTCTCTCTAAACAGGAAACCAGTGATTCTGAACAGGATATTGTGTTCTGTAAGGCACCTGGGACAATTGAGTTGTTAGAACAACTTATGGTAGACACTACACAACAATGTATGGCATTTCCCTAGATTGTTCCAAATATCTTTACAGTGCTGCTGGGGTTGTGATTGTGAGAACAGTTATGGTAACACTAGATTTCACTGGGAATATAATTTGTGTTTCGAATGACTACTTTTGTTTGTCAGTATTGTGCCATATAATCACAGGTTTGTGGTATCAAAATGTTACATGTTTTCCTTCATTTAAATTACATAGTGATTTTATGTAAACCTATTTGTAAATGAATATTGTGGCAGCATAATGGTCCACAAAACCACGTTAGCCCAGTTAAGGTCACATTCCTAGCAGTCCTAGATCACAGAACGCATGCAGCATTCACTCTGCTGAGGGGTACCGAGTTTCTATTTTGTGAGGTCGAACGCCATGGAGTGGTGGCTCAGATTGCAACATTGTTATTTGCAGTGAGATAATGTTTTACTTTTCCGGGGTTATGCTCAGGTTAAGGGAAAAAGGTGATAGGCATTTTATATTTTCAAATACGGTTATATACTAAAATTTGAATAATGACAATTCCATTTGATAAAACCCAATAGTACATACAGTACCCCACACTTCCACCCAAGTATTGTACTTCTATAGCTGTAGCTTTCTTCCATTGAGTGAGGCTACCATTGCCCCCTGTGGGAGATTTATTGAAACTGTACAGTAAAACAGAACTACTTACTGGGTAAGCTAACCATTCTGTAGTGTGGAGACTAGAGTGTGACACATTACTTGCCCTGTGGAGATACACTACAGTATCATAGTGAGATGCATCTTGCAGCAAACCCTATCCAGGTCTGTGTAGAATGGAGAAACAAACAGTTTAACACACCACACTCAACAGTTTATGAAAAAACAATAGTTTATTATTTGACAAGAGATCTTACGCAATAATCACAAGTAAAAGTATGCATCTAAAAGAAATTGCACTTGAAACAAGAGGATGCTGTTCTGGGGATTTTTTAAATGTAACTAGGCAAGTCAGTTAAGAACAAATTCTTATTTAAAATGACGACATAGGAACAGTGGGTTAACTGCCTTGTTCAGGGGCAGAACAACAGATGTTTACCTTGTCAGCTCGGGGAGTCGCTCTAGCAACCTTTCGGTTACTGGCCCAACGCTCTAACCACTAGGCTACCTTCCGCCCAAAGTGGGAAACAACTTCAAAATATTCAATACAATGCTGTATTACAATATTCAGACAGTAAGTAAAACAAGAAATGTTCAAGTGTGAAAGATGGCTAAAATTTGGATTTGTGTAATGTGCAACCGAGTCAAATGCCTGACATGTCACAGATGCTAGTAATGACATATTTCAGTCAGCAGATAACTCTTCCTCACACTCAAAATTATAAACCAGACAAAAATGAAATGTCTCAACACAAAATTACTAAACAGACAGGGGGTTTCATGAGCCAAATGAAGTCTTAATAAACCAAATTAAATATTTTCATCAAACTAGCAGCTATGCCCATTCATGCCCAAAGCTTGGAGCAGGCCCTCAAGAAGTCCAAGTTATTTTTTACCTGACCGGTAAACCTATTCAGGTTGCTCCTCTATATTGCCCCAGACGGGCTGGTCCCTAGTGTCAGAGGTGCAACTGACACATGCATCAGTCAGGTATGGAAAGGTCACAGGTCACTCCAGAAAACTGTTAAGCGTAAGGCAGATGGAGATCTTGGGAGGAGCTGGTCGGGAACCATTTTTTTATCTTGGCCTTCATCATGAGCGGGTGAATCTGACAAAAGAGACTGGTGTGGGGGGCTGAATTAAGGAAAATTCCATAACAAATGGCATTCACGTGTTCCTCCACTATGGTTTCCTATGAGATTAGTTACAGTAAATGTATAACGACATACATTTGTCAATAGACATCATAGAGGATATAATACACAGTCACAATATTTACTTCAATACCCATATCAATAAAAATACCTGTTAGTACAGCTGAATTGTATGGTTTGAGAAAAGGATACAGGCTGGAAGAATTTGGTTCTTCCCCCAAGTCTACTGTAACCACTTCTGACCTTGTCATATCGTTGACAAGAACAAGACAGTCAGGTTAAACCTACAGCTCCCAGTTGAATCATCTTGGGGTCCAGCATGCTGCCGACGGTTTTCTTATTGAACAGGTTGGCGTTACGGAAGGAGGTATCCATGGGCTCCGCCTCCTCTCTGGCCTAAGAGAATTCATTAACACAGAAGCTTATGGTATGCCATGCACACTAATGTACAACACATCTTGCTCTAAAATGTAACATTACATTAGTAATTTCGCAAATTATCCTATCCAGAGAAAAGTCTGTTCATGTGTTAAGTGAACCCTTGGAAGTGGTAAAATACCTTACTTCCAAACAAGGCTTTGTCTTGGTGTTTGGTCGGTGAGGACGACAAGCTGAGAAACAAAAAACATAAGATAATTATGATCAATACTTCATCATAACTGTTTATTAAAAAAGTAGTGTCAGTAGCATATGTTCCTCGTCAATGACACACTGTAGAGGGAGACTCACGCGGCTGGGTCCAGACGCATCTTCTTGGATGGGACCTGTGACAACCTTTTATACACCGGGTCAGGGGTGATGATGTCAAAGGTCATGTTGAGGGCAATGTCCTCACTGTTGGCAGACTGGTGGAGAGGGGGCTGTTTCAGCTCCACTGGGGTAGGGCTGAAAGACAAGGGGGAAAGAACCCAGTGACTGACACCAGATCTACCAAGAAGGTATCTTTACAGTGCATTCGGAAAGTATTCAGACCCCTTGACTTTTTCCAAATGTTATTTTAGAATAAGGCTGTAACATGTATTAAATTGTTTTTTTCCTTCAATAATCTACACACAATAACCCATAACGACAATGCAAAAACAGGGTTAGGAAAACTAAAATATTACATTTACATAAGTATTCAGACCCTTTACTCAGTACTTTGTTGAAGCACCTTTGGCAGCGATTACAGCCTCGAGTCTTCTTGGGTATAACACTACAAGCTTGGCACACCTGTATTAGTGGAGTTCCTCCCATTCTTCTCCAAAGCGCTGTCAGGTTGAATGGGGAGACTCGCTGCACAGCTATTTACAGGTCTCTCCAGAGATGTTCGATCAGGTTCAAGTCTGGCCTCTGGCTGGGCCACTCAAGGACATTCAGAGACTTGTCCCGAAGCCACTCCTGCGTTGTTTTGGCTGTGTGCTTAGGGTCGTTATCCTGTTGGAGGGTGAACCTTCACCCCAGTCTGAGGTCCTGAGTGCTCTGGAGCAGGTTTTCATCAACAATTTCTCTGTACTTTGCTCCGTTTATCTTGCCCTCAATCCTGACTAGTCTCCCAGTGCCACTGAAAAACATCCCCACAGCATGATGCTGCCACCATGTTTCAGCTCTAGGAAGAGTATTGGTGGTTCCAAACTTCTTCTGTTTAAGAATGATGGAGGCCACTGTTCTTGGGGACCTTCAATGTTGCAACAATGTTTTGGTACCCTTCCTCAGATCTGTGCCGACACAATTCTGTCTCTGAGCTCTACAGACAATTCCTTCAACCTGGCTTGGTTTTTGCTCTGACATGCACTGTCAACTGTGAGACCTTATATAGACAGGTGTGTGCCTTTCCAAATCATGTCCAATCATTTGGATTTACCACAGGTGCTCCAATCAAGTTGTAGAAACGTCTCAAGGATGATCAATGGAAACAGGATGCACCTGCACTCAATTTCAAGTCTTATAGCAAACAGTCTGAACATTTATGTAAATAAGTTATTTCTGTTTTTTGGGGGGGTTATAAATTTGCAATAATAAAAGTTTTCGCTTTGTCATTATGGGGTATAATTTGTCAAAATGTTTTATTTGATCAATTTTAGAATAAGGGTGTAACATCTTTTTTTTTGGTAAAAAGTCAAGGGGTCTGAATACTTTCCGAATGCACTGTATACTAAGTAACGTGTTGTGTAGAGAATCGATTGGTGAAGTGACAAACCTCTCGAAGAATAGTCGGGTCAGAGCTTCGTTAGTGTGGGTTAGTGTGCTCAGGGTCTTTTGAACAATCACAACTTTTTTCTTCAGACTAACATAATATTAAAAAGACAAAGTAGTGAGTAGTAAACTAAATTTGTATTTTTATTATACAAATGAAACATAGCTTTGCAAATTATATAGTGCTTATAATTTCAAGAAGGGGGGCTTCTTACGATAATCTCTGTCTGCGTTGGTCAAGTCATTTTGGACAGCTTTCATGTCATCCTTGGTCCTGTTCAACTCCATTGTGGCTTTATGCAACTACAGAGATATGAGAGATGGTCAGTCTGAGATCGGAAGTAGAGACACAACCGACATTATCCCAGAAAATTTCAATTCATGCGTTTTGTTTACATGCATTACCTTGTTGTTTGAAGCAAACACCTCCCTTTTGAGCTTTTCACACATTTAGTTTGAAGATCTGAGGCTCCCTTTTAGCTTGTCATACTCTCTGCCAAGGATAATAGGATTACTTAATAAATATACTTAAAAAACACTGATGCCCCTGACAATGTATAGTGCAACAGTAACACACAGCAGCTATGAGTTTGATGTTCCTTACTTCTTGAGAGAAATGCAGTAGATGGAAAGCTGCTCCACATGCAGCCTGGCCAACACCCATGTCAGTGATCATGGACTCCACCTCAGTTCTCTGATCCTGCAACACCACATCCAGACTGGGAAGCACACACACACACACACACAAAATATACAAGCCAGCAAAGTATGGTTAATGTTGGCACGATAGTGTGCTAATTATTATTGTGTGAGTGTGCTGCGGGCTACCTCTCATATGTTTTCATTTTGGTCCGGAGTCGTCGGGCCTCCTCCTTGGCAGCCTGGGTCTCACATTGCTGGTTCTCCAGGTATTTCATCCTTTTCGGACAGGTAAAAAATAAATTAAAAAACTACACATCAGAGACATGTCAGGTAGACAGGAGCGTGTAAATACATTTGGCTTTGTGTTTGACAACTTGGCATCCTACCCTGTGAGCTGAGCATCTCTTTCTCTTCAATCGCCTTCCTCACAATGTCCAGGTCTTTCTTCTGCCTGTCCACAGTCTCCTTCAAGCCCTCTACTATCTTCAGTCTGTCCCTTGAGTCTCTGAGAATAAAAATACAAGTAAATGTTTCAGCCGTACCAAATGCAAAATAGTTACACCATCATAATGACACATGGTCTATCAAAACAAGCATCAGTTTTATTCACTGGCCTGTAACCTTTGGTACTTAAAACTGCTTTCATTCCATCGAGCTCATTCTGCAGAAGAAATTAACGAAACACTGAATAAATGCCAAATCATACAATAATATTAACCCCAATCCACATGCCATGAGTGACACTGACAATAGGCTATTCAATGTTGCCACAACATGAGTAAATAGTGTTTCCTCCTGGTATAGGCATACCTGCAAACTCTCTGGGTCAGCAGAGGATCCCTCTTCTTCACCATGAATGTCAAAGAACAACCTGTTGATGTGTCGGATGCTAACCTGAGGGTAGAGTCCAGATAAAGATAAACATGCAGAAGAAGAATTTGTAGAGTCATTTTGAGATGAATGGGATTGATGTAATGCATGCAGATTTAAACACCAGTGTTCAGAAGGGGACATAAGTATAGCGAGTCCTACCTGGGGCGGCGGGTAGCCTAATGGTTAGAGCATTGAGCCAGTAACTGAAAGGTTGCTAGATCAAATCCCTGAGCTGACAATGTAAACATTTGTTGTTCTGCCCCTGAACAAGGCAGTTAACCCACTGTTCCTAGGCTGTCATTGTAAATAATTTGTTCTTATCTGACTTTCCTAGTTAACTTCATTAGCATACTGGTTTTTGTCCAGAATTTCAGATGACTGACGTGCCCAAAGTAAACTGCCTGTTACTCAGGCCCAGAAGCTAGGATATGCATATACTTGGTAGCATTGGATAGAAAACACTCTGAAGTTTCCAAAACTGTTAAGATAATGCCTGAGTATGACAGAACTGATATGGTAGGCAAAAACCAGAGGAAAATCTAGATATAGATATCACCAGTCTTTAGAAAGGGTTTCAGGCTTGTTTTTTGAAAAAGGAACAAGTAGTTGGTAGAACTACAAGGTCTGTCATTACAAAAGTGGTCTTGGCGCGTGAATGAGGTGTGCGCTGTTCGTTATTTATCTTCCGTATTGAACATACTATTCTCCGTCTAAAATATTATTGTTTATTTAGATATTAGAGTACCTGAGGATTAATTAGAAACATCGTTTGACTTGTTTGGACGAACTTTACTGGTAACTTTTTGGATTTGTTTGTATGCATGTTGAAAGAGTGGATTACTGAGATCGTTGGCGCCAACTAAACAGACTTTTTTGGATATAAAGAAGGACTTTATCGAACAAAACGATAATTCATTGTGTAGCTGGGACCCTTGGGATTGCAAACAGTGGAAGATCTTCAAAGGTAAGTGATTTATTTAATCGCCATTTCCGATTTTGTGACGCCTGTGCTGGTTGAAAAAGTATTTTGGTGTGGGGCGCTGTCCTCAGATAATCGCATGGTATGCTTTCGCCGTAAAGCCTTTTTGAAATCTGACAACGCGGTTGGATTAACAAGACGTTAAGCTTTTAAATTATGTATGACACCTGTATTTTCAATAATGTTTAATATTACAATTTTTGTATTTTGAATTTTGGGCTCTGCAATTTCACCGGATGTTGTCGTAGGTGTTCCGCTAGCAGTTCATGCGCCAAAAGAGGTTAAATAAAAGGTAAAATAAAATACCTGTTTTCTACATTGTGGACATGTCTTGTTGGGAGCAGTATGCAACCACTGAAGACTATAGGCAGAAGGGGTAAAAACTACTGTCATTTAACAATAGCTAGACAACGAAGGTTACGTATGTAACTACAGTTATGTGAGCTATATGGATCACTCCAATATATTGGTATCACTCCGCGACGGAGGGATACATCCGAGGTGAAGATTTACAGATTTACTCCCGTGTACACCTGTGTCACGGCTGGGGTCCACCACTATATATAGACCCCATGGCCACGACACACGTTCTCTACATCATTTTTGAGGTGCCTCTAGCACCGTAGAGGATTTGAGTAATCCAATATAGTGAAACATAACGTACGTAACCTTCGTATTGGTATACCCGTACCAGATTAGTCTGTGCTAGAGGGACCTGGCCAGCCAGCGGCAAAGTCCCAGCGCGGGACCGGGATGCAGGGGCCGTCAATGTGGAAGGGGGGGTCCCGGCACAGTCCCCGGAAGGGGAGGCACCGCCCAGGACCGCTGAACCAACCGCAGAGGGAGGTGCCACATTTACTTGATAGTACCTAGCAAAGGTGCAAGAGGAAGCACAGCTGGCCACAACACAGATATCAGCGAGGGGCACTCCTCTCAGTAGAGCCCAGGACACAGCCACACCCCGTGTTGAATGTGCCACCACAGATCCCAGCACTGGCCTGCCGGTCAGGCAGTATGCTGTCGTAATCGTGTCCACAATCCAGTGAGACAAAGAGCTGGTCTGTTGTTCTCACTGACCATGTCCGCTCCACATAGGCAGACAGCATGCCGGAGGGAGGCCCAGACTCCCCTGCCACTGTCGGGCCTTAGCAGACAGGATAAAAAGGGATGTTCACATGCCTGTCTGACAGAACCGTCGGGAGGAATGAAGGGTTGGGGCGGAGAGATCTACTCCTCCCCCCAGGGTCCATCCAAGAAAACCATCTTCATAGAGAGGCGTTTCAGGGAGGCAGACTCCAACTGTTCGAAAGGCGGCTTTGCCAAGCTGCCAAGACCACATCCAGATCCCAGCTCGCCATTGAGCGGGTCCTAGCTGGACGCAGGCGACGAACCCCCTTCATAAACCTGGAGACCATGGGACATCCACCCCGCATGGCAGGCAGATATAGCGGCCAAATACCCTCTCAGTGTAGAGGCTGCCAAGCCCTCATCCAAGCGAGACATGCAGTATGCCCTCCATTACCTGCACCCGCCTGACTCGGGCACCACCTCAATACCAGTGCACCAAGAGCAGAACAACCGCCAGCGCAACTGGTTGTAACCAGCGCCCTTGCGCTCTGCATGGTGTTCATTACACCCTCCTATAGTCCTAACATGCACCATTGGTGCCGTTTAGTGGCCAAGCCCACAGACTGAGGCGGTGCGCCTCGGATGCCACAGAGTTCCCCCGACCTGAGACAGCAGGTCCGGTCTCAGGGGAAGTTGCCAAGGTGTCCCAGACAACAGGGACAGGAGAAGGCTGAACCAGGGTCGTCTGGGCCAGTATGGGGCCACCAGAAGCAAACAATGCTCTGCCATCCTGGTCCTGTCCAGCACAGACTGGATCAGGGGAAAAGGGGGAATGTGTAAGCTCCAGCCCTGGCCAATCGTGAGCCAGAGCATCCACGCCCAGAGGACCTGGTGGCTCTGACATGGAGTACCACAGGGGGCAGTGTGCATTGTCCAGGGTGGCAAACTCGATTCCGGGTACGTGCGCTGCGCATAGAGACGCTAGACGTCCCTGAGCCCAGAGAAGGAGCTCCCGTGCCATAATATGGAGGTAGTGGGACCTCAGCCCACCCTGATGGTTGATGTAAGCCACCACTGTGGTGTTGTCCGTTCTCACCAGGACATGTCTTCCCTTCAGATGTGGAAGGAAAGACTGCAGGGCCAGCAGTACAGCACGGAGCTGTAGTGTATTGATGCGCCTGTCGCTCCAAGGGGATAGCCAACAGCCACTGGCCGACCTGCCCTTGGTCACACCCCCCCAGCCGATCTGGGAGGCGTTTGTGCTGACTAGTTCCCGGCAGAATTTCCTCAGTTTATTTTATTTCACCTTTATTTAACCAGGTAGGCCAGTTGAGACAAGTTCTCATTTACAACTGCGACCTGGCCAAGATAGCAGCGCGACGAAGCACAGAGTTACACATGGGATAAACAAACGTACAGTCAATAACACAATAGTAAAATCTGTATACAGTGTGTGCAAATGAAGTAAGGAGGTAACGCAATAAATAGGCCAATGGTGGCGAAGTAATTACAATTTAGCAATTTACACTGGAGTGATATACGTGCAGATGAGGATGTGCAAGTAGAAATACTGGTGTGCAAAAGAGCAGAAACAAAAATGGGGATGAGGTAGGTAGTTGGTTGGATGGGCTATGTACAGCTGCAGCGATCGGTAAGCTGCTCTAAAGTTAGAGTAGGAGATATAAGAATAAGATATAAGATATAAGGATTTTTGCAATTCGTTCCAGTAATTGGCAGCAGAGAACTGGAAGGAAAGGCGGCCAAACGAGGTGTTGGCTTTGGGGATGACCAGTGAAATATACCTGGTGGAGCGTGTGCTATGGGTGGGTGTTGCTATGGTGACCAGTGAGCTGAAATAAGGTGGAACTATACCTAACAAAGACTTATAGATGACCTGGAGCCAGTGGGTTTGGCAACGAATATGTAACGAGGACCAGCCAACGAGAGCATACAGGTCGCAGTAGTGGGTAGTATATGGGGCTTTGGTGACAAAACGGATGGCACTGTGATAGACTGCATCCAATTTGCTGAGTAGAGTGTTGGAGGCTAATTTGTAAATGACATCACCGAAGTCAAGGATCGGTAGGATAGTCAGTTTTACAAGGGTAAGTTTGGCAGCATGAGTGAAGGAGGCTTTGTTGCGAAATAGGAAGACGATTCTAGATTTAACTTTGGATTGGAGATGCTTAATGTGAGTCTGGAAGGAGAGTTTACAGTTTAGCCAGACTCTTAGGTTTTTGTAGTAGTCCACATATTCTAAGTCTAAGTCTGGCGGGCGGGTGCAGGCAGCGATTGGTTGATGAGCATGCATTTCATTTTACTAGCATTTAAGAGCAGTTGGAGGCCACGGAAGGAGTCTTGATTGGCGTTGACGCTCGTTTGGAGGTTTGTTAATACAGTGTCCAAAGAAGGGCCAGATGTATACAGAATGGTGTCATCTGCGTAGAGGTGGATCAAAGAATCACCCGCAGCAAGAGCGACATCATAGATATATACAGAGAAAAGAGTCGGCCCGAGAATTGAACACTGTGGCACCCCCATAGAGACTGCCAGAGGTCTGGACAACAGGCCCTCCGATTTGACACACTGAACTCTGTCAGAGAAACCAAAGCTGTTGAGTCTGCCGATAAGAATACGGTGATTGACAGAGTCGAAAGCCTTGGCCAGGTCGATAAAGATGGCTGCACAGTACTGTCTTTATAGATGGCAGTTATGATATTGTTTAGGACCTTGAGCGTGGCTGAGGTGCACCCATGACCAGCTCGGGAACCAGATTGCATAGCGGAGAAGGTACGGAGGGATTCGAAATGGTCGGTGATCTGTTTGTTCACTTGGTTTTCGAAGACTTTATAAAAAGGCAGGGCAGGATAGATATAGGTCTGTAACAGTTTGGGTCTAGAGTGTCTCCCCCTTTGAAGAGGGGGATGACCGCGGCCGCTTTCCAATCTTTAGAAATCTCAGACAATACGAACAAGGTTGAACAGACTAGTAATAGGGGTTGTAACAATGGTGTCGGATAATTTTAGAAAGAGAGGGTTCAGATTGTCTAGCCCAGCTGATTTGTTGGGATCCAGATTTTGCAGCTCTTTCAGAACATCAGCTGTCTGGATTTGGGGGAAGGAGAATGGGGGGGGGGGCAGGTGGAAAGCATGGCCAGCCGTAGAGAAATGCTTATTGAAATTCTCGATTATCGTGGATTTATCAGTGGTGATAGTGTTTCCTAGTCTCATCTCAGTGCAGTGGGCAGCTGGGATGAGGTGCTCTTATTCGCCATGAACTTTACAGTGTCCCAAAACTTTTTGGAATTAGTGCTGCAGGATGCACATTTCTGTTTGAAAAAGCTAGCCTTTGCTTTCCTAACGGACTGTGTGTATTGGTCCCGGACTTCCCTGAAAAGTTGCATATCACGGGGAATATTCGATGCTAGTGCAGTACGCCACAGGATGTTTTTGTGCTGGTCAAGGGCAGTCAAGTCTGGAGTGAACCAAGGGCTATATCTGTTCTTAATTCTACATTTTTTGAAAGGGGCATCCTTATTTAAGGTGGTGAGGAAAGCACTTTTAAAGAACAACCAGGCATCCTCTACTGACGGGATGAGGTCAATATCCTTCCAGGATACCCGGGCCAGGTCGATTAGAAAGGCCTGCTCGCAGAAGTGTTTTAGGGAGCGTTTGACAGTGATGAGGGGTGGTCGTTTGACTGCGGACCCATAACGGACGCAGACAATGAGGCAGTGATCGCTGAGATCCTGGTTGAAGACAACAGAGGTGTATTTTGAGGGCAAGTTGGTCAGGATGAAATCTATGAGGGTGCCCATGGTTACGGATTTAGGGTTGTACCTGGTGGGTTCCTTGATAATTTGTGATTGAGTGCATCTATCTTAGATTGTAGGACGGCCGGGGTGTTAAGCATATCCCAATTTAGGTCACCTAGCAGTACAAACTCTGACGATAGATGGGGGGGTGGGCAATCAATTCACATATGGTGTCCAGGGCACAGCTGGGAGCTGAGGGGGGTCTTATAACAAGCGGCAACAGTGAGGGACTTATTTCTGGAGAGATGGATCTTTAAAAGTAGAGGCTCAAACTGTTTGGGCATAGACCAAAGTACCTATTGAGGTTGCGGAGGTCCAGAATCGGTCGAAACCCTTTTTTGGACCACAACATAAGTGGAGTATAACCCACCTAGCCGTTCGGATGTCTCAATCCTGCGGACGACACCCATGTCCAGGAGTGAGGAATTCTTCAGGCCAGGGAAGGGTGTGTCAGGGGACCTGCCGGGGCCCACCTCTCTTCTGGCGCCCCGAGCGCATGGGTCCCTCAGGCACGTCCCTATGCTGGTGACTGTTGACACCATCACACCTGTCAAAGGAAAGTTATAAGCTCAGCCAAGTCAACAAGGCCACGGAGAAGAGCATATGTCGTGACCTGCTTGGAGGAATAGGAACCCGGTGAGGGATATGGCAGAGGGATACGACCCCCCCCCCCCCGGCCATGGCAGAGGCCCAGCTCCCCTGCAAGGCCTCGCAGAACTCAGCAGAGATGAGGACAGATGGAGAGTCCTCACTGTCCACCAGTTGATGACCAGTGCAGTGGCTACCCAAGTGAGTAGGCCTCTCATAGCCTTTCGAGCCGCTGAAGCCCCGCTGCCAGCATCGTCCCCCAGGAACAGCCTATCACTGGCCAACAGGGAACTGCTGTCGTTGCCATCGAAGCTATCAACCTCCTGACACAGGGCATGCGCCCTCCGTTCAAGGTGGTCCCAGCGGTCCAACTCATGCCCCCGTCCAGGACTGGCAGCAGATGGGCTCTGCCTGCGGTGTCTCTGGCCACACTTCCTTGGAGGGGCACTGGGCCCAGTAGAGGGACTAACAACTCGCTGCCGCATCACTCCTGAGGGAGGGAGCTCGTCCCCAGCCTGAACCCCAGCCTGGCCAACCCACTTGTGCATGGCTTCCAATCGCACCAGGTGCAGGTGATCTAAGAACACCACACAAAACAGGCATCCAGTATGGCCTAAACCCAGGCAGTGCATACACGAGGTATGCAGATCCCCAGGGGGATGCCACCATCACACCTGTCACAAAGGGAAGCCATAAGCTCAGCCAAGCCAACAAGGCCACGGAGCAGGGTTCCGACGCCCTGGGAGAGCTATGTTGTGACCCACTTGGAGGAATAGGAACTCGGTGAGGGTTAAATTACCCAGTACCTCTGCAAACACAGGGGAAACCCCCTGTGGGAAAAACAGGCAGACAAAAAAAACAGCAACCAGGTAAAGGATTTGATTTATGTCTTTTTTTGTTTTACTTCAACTGTGATTTTACCTAGCAGGTTTAAGTAAAAGTAAAAGTATCTGCCCCTTGTGTGTATCTTGTCATCAAAAGGGTACTCTCAGATAACTTTTTTTTGATTTCTTTGTCTGAGCTATGCCGTGAAATTGATTAGTCTGAGCTAGACCATCGCATACTTTCTAAATTGAAATATTGTTAACCACCACAAAACTAGCGAGTTTGGCACACTGAAAATTGTAAATGTACAAAATTTGAACGAATCTACGCAGCATCATGCAAATCCTCGTAAACGTAAAATAGACGCATTCGGGAACGTACCCAATGCACTCAAAATGGTGAGGAATTACTTCCCCATAATTCAATAATAAAGGCACTGTACTTCCGTCAGGAGATGCGCGCCCGCTAGAGGTGGTATTATTCTACACACAAAGAGTCAAACAACAGTTTACGATAACGTTACAACATTTAACATGCATTTCAATTCTTCTCGAAGAAATTAAAGGTAGCTATGATTTGAAAATAATTTGTGTACACAGGAAAATGCAATAGCTAGCTAGCTAACTATCCTATTTACCTGCAGAACTAGCTAGCTATGCTAACAAACTAACGTTAGCTAGCTAGATAGCTAAGTGTTGTCTCAGCAAGAACAGCTCGAAGATCCGCTCAAGTTGTCGACTGTTGTACCAATCGTCTTTCACTCTCATCTTTAACATGACATGTATACATAGTCACAGAAAAACACAGTCAGTGTACTCAACTTGGAGTCAACGTGTACAACAACACGAGACTAAGCCGATGCGAATACTGAAACTCACTGTTTCAGATGTTGACAGACTTGGTATCTACTATCCCGTGTTACAGGTGGTTGTCCCTGTAGTAACTTATGCAGCAGTGATGGCTGTATATGTCCACAACAAGGGTATACCGTGGGAGGTCCAGCAGAATGGCACCCTGGCACCAGTGGACCGTCTCCGCAACGAGAGGTCTGAAAGCCCCACTCCAGGCCTGGTGGTGGGCACAGAACCAGGTGGGCATGGCTACTCTAATAATGGCATCACTTTCCAGTGACCGATATCCACTTGTAGCCTACTTACTGTAGATGTCATGTTACTACAGACCAGCTCCCCTGTTCGAATTACACATCCAGTCATAGTTCTGAACAATGCCACTTTATGGTGACAGAAAATGTATATTTCTCTAATTGAAATGTGTCCACTTGAACAGAGGGTAAATGGGCTGCTTATAATATTGCACTTGGCCAACTATAGACCTAATTATTATCATTATTATTAACTACTTAATTGGAAATAGTTTCAAATAAATACTTTACAAGCCACATGTTCTATTGATTGAACTAACAGCTCTTGCTATGCCACAATTTCACGAGAGCGACGGCAGTATGAAATAACTGTTGAATTGATGTTTTCCAAGAAACCGCTTTGACACATTTTGAACCATGCAACCTCTGTGAACAGGCCTTCAGTGTGTGTTAGCTGGATAAGAGGGAGTAGGAATGTCGCTGCACAAGAGCTCACATGTATCCTTTCTCATCCACATATCTTGCTTCCTGGATTTAGAATAAGTGGTCTTTGAAATAAGTGGTAGGTTTTGCTTGTCTTATTTGTTCTGTTTCAGACTGAGAGTATGTTGGATTATGATTGATATGGTACGTTTGTTTATTTGCCTTTTCTGAAGGTCATGATACAGATTTGTTTTTGGGAAGGAAATACAGTACTCTATTCTTCAGGAGTGATTTCTTTCTTTTAAAGCAGGGGTTCTCAAACTTTTTGGCGCCGGAGACCCCTTTTATGATAGAAAATTCTTCAGGGACCCCCTCATAATCAGAACACAACTTGAGTGGGATAAAAATGGCATACAATGAGTTTTACCAATACTTTGGCAGTGCATGGCCAATGAACCTATTAAGTCTCGGGCCCTGGAAAGGAACATTTCAAAGGCCCGCCTCTTGGCATCGACGTAATTTCCTGTCCTAGAGATGAAATGCACGTTGAGGTTCCACCTCTGAAAAATAACAAAGGCTGCTTATACGTATTCATGAATTGGGTGTGGGAATTTCCACGTTGATTTGGTAAACGTTAACAAATAGGGCACTGACAGCTGTCAGTGTAGCTAGCGAGCATGTTAACCTTATTTAGCTAGCTAATGTTATCTGTTGTTACTACACCGTATTAAAAAGATTAGCCAGTTGGCTCTATGGCTGGTTCTGGAGCTGGATTTGTGATTAGCATTGATTTTGGGAAAACTTTGCCACAGATGGAAACATCTTTGACTTCGCCATCTATTGTTATTGAAAGATGGATAAAAAAAGTGGATGTGCATAAACACAAGTTTGCAGCGTCTATTTTTATTTGTTCCATGGCTCAGGTGGCCAAGTGGACACAAGGCTGTTTGGCTCATCTCAGTTTGGCTCATCAAGAGGAATAACTTTGCAGCTGCTGTTTCTATTTAATTAACAATGCCATGCTGGTAGGTGGTAACATTAAAATAAAACCCAGCCCTGAAATGAAACGTAGGCTGAATAGAATTTGTATGTCATATCATAGGACAAAACATTCACACGGATTTGCAAGAAGTAGGCAGTTCGGATTTGTCACTTCAAGCCCAAGTATGTCATACTTTACTTAAACAATGACTTATCAACTTAAATTGTTGTGAAACATCTTGGGTAAGCACTGGCCATTGTCTTTCAGTACGAAAACATTTATTTCTACTGATGTGGGCATTTAACAGGGGTACATTCATTTTTCAAATGGAACTTTATTTATATAGCACATTTCAGACACGGATGCAACGCAATACACTTTACCGGGAAATGTATAAAAACAATAAAAAGAGCACAAACAGTCAAAGCAGAGAACAAGAGGACTGTAGAGACTAATCCATGTTAAAAACCAAAAGCTGAAATGTAATTTATATAAAAATATAAATGATTAGCTAAAATAACAAAGACTAAGAGCACCCAGGGAAAAGCAAAGCTGAAAATATATATTTTTTTACACAATTTCAGCCCCCCTCAGATTCTATCGCATGCTGTTTTTATATATTTCCAGGGGAGAACTTAAATCCTAGTCTGACCTGGGAAAAGGCTTGGGAACTCTTACTGCAGATGGAAGTGTCATCTAGATTTAGATTATTATCTAAATAGGATATGACTTGCTGTCCAGGAAACATTCGTACATCATTCAATGAAAGATGGCCTCCCTCTTTTTCCCATTCCCCTTAGGAACTCACATCAAAGTGCTGTTCTACTGGAGGCTATTATAATGCACACCACTTATGACCTCTGTCTGGAATGGCTGTTAGTGTTGTAGTCAAAGCACAGTTGAAGCAGTTCAGTTCTCTGTCCTTCCAAGAACATCCATAAACTGATTTCACTTTTACTTTATTACGCTTGTACTCATTTAATATTTTTGCCTGCTAGATGTCACTGTTTCATCAATTGATATTATAAAATACCAATATTTTACCCAGGGTTTGCTGTCAGGACAGTCAGTTAAGCCATACATTTCCCCCCTGTATTCAGATGTTGATGAGGATGGGTTTATGTACAGAATCACTGTATTAAACACATGATCTCATCTCCACAGGTGCTGGCCAGGAAAGTGCCATGTTTGTTCATGCACAGTCCTTTGAGGACCTGACTGCTGACAGTGAGCCGACTACTGAGCCAGAACCTGAAGGAGAGACTGTGATTGGAGAGTCAGCAGAGGAGGAGGCTCTATGTCTGGGGGCTGAGCAGGAGACCCAGGAGGAACAGCAGCCGGAGGTGGAGGTAGAGGAGGAGCGCCCAGAAAACAGGAGTAAGGAAGAGGATGTGTGCAGTGAGGTCTGGCGTAGCCACAGGAAGCATGTGTTTGTACTGAGCGAGGCAGGCAAGCCCATCTACACCCGCTACGGCACAGAGGAAGCCCTCTCCAGCACCATGGGGGTCATGATGGCACTGGTCTCTGTCGTGGAGGCAGATAAGAATATAATCCGCTCCATTCACGCAGGTAAGTAGAAGATGTAGGGAGTATCTCTGTGGAGGGGCAAATTAGTTAGATAGCTTGCAGTTTTTGTCAATGAAACATGGTGAACAACTATAAAGTAGGCTACATAATTGAAAGCTCAGTCGGTAGTTCTGTCAGTAAGACATGCCATATTGCAAGAAAGGCTGCACCTATCTACTAGTACTGTAGATGTTTCATTGCCCTCTCATTCAAATCTTCTGTTCAAGATGGTTACAAAGTGGTGTTCCTTCGCAAAACTCCTCTGGTCCTGGTGGGTGTGTCCCGGACCTGTCAGTCAGACAGAGCGCTGACGCGTGAGTTGCAGTACATCTACTACCAGATTGTCAGCCTGCTCACCCTCACCCAGCTCAACCACATCTTCCAGCACAAGCAGAACTACGACCTGCGCCGCCTACTGGCAGGTTCCGAGCACCTCACTGACAACCTGCTGCGTCTGCTGGACCGCGACCCGGGCCTGCTCCTCAGTGCTGTCACCTGCCTCCCCCTGGCCAGCTCCACCCGCGACCTGGTCTCCTCCAGCCTTCAGGCCGCCAAGGCCAAGAGCTTGGTCTTCTCCATCCTCCTGGCTGGGGACCGTCTGGTCACCCTGGTGCGCAAGAAGGACCAGTACCTGCACCACATGGACCTGCACCTGCTCTTCAACCTGGTGGGCTCCTCGTCATCTTTCCGCGATGGCGAAGGCTGGACGCCCATCTGCCTCCCTAAATTCAACACTGCTGGCTTCTTCCATGCCCACATCTCCTACCTGGAGCCTGCCTCTGACCTCTGCCTCATCCTGGTGTCCACCGACCGGGAAGACTTCTTTAACCTGTCTGATTGCAAGCGCCGCTTCCTGGAGCGGCTGAGCCGACGCACTGCCTACCAGTCCCTGAAGGAGGCGCTGAAGTGCCCCAGCTACTCTGTCACCCAAGTCGGCATCCCAGAGCTCAGGCACTTTCTGTACAAGTCCAAGAGCTCAGGGCTCTACACTAGGTGAGTATGGATCATCAGACACATCAGACACACATGATGGCACACATGATCTCCTATCCTGACTTACCACCAATTCAACCATTCTGTTTCTGTGTTCTCCATCAGCCCTGAGCTGCCCTTGCCATATCAATCTTTAGAGGAGCAGGAGAGGCTGATGGGATTGTACCAGTACCTCCACAGCCGCTTGCACCAACCGACACGTCCCCTGCGCTCCATCTACCGCTGTGGAGAGACTGAGAACTTGCTGGCCTGGGTAAGCATAGTGTTATGCTATAGAATTGCATTGTTATACATCTCATCTTATTGATACCATCTTGTAGATGTTACAATTCAGTCTTGCAGTGCATAATAAAGATATTGGTTCATAAGGATCTCTTCAGGGGGTATCTGTAGTACAATTGTTATTAATCTCCCCTCTAAACCCTCTTCCACCACCTCTACCCTACCTCTCCTTTAGGTGACCAGTGGCTTTGAGCTCTACCTCTGTTTCAGTCCTCTTGGGACCAAGGCCATGGCCGTGGCTGCTGTTAATAAGCTGCTGAAGTGGATCAGGAGGGAGGAGGACCGCCTCTTCATCCTTAGTCCCCTGACATACTGAGCCCCCATCTGAACTAGCTACAGTTCCAAGAAGCACTGACACTCTAAACTCGCCTCATGACGTTGAAGTCTGATGGACACCATTGGAGGCCATAGATATAATGCCAACAAACCATCATGCATCACTGTTGTGCATATGCAGTCTGTGTTTGCTCTTTGCAGACCCTTCAGTCTATGGTCATCAGGGGGTCCAATGAGGTCATCACAATGAGGGTACAGCTATGTTTTATCAAACATAATTTTTTGATTTTAATTGTTTGCTTCAATTACGGTGATTGCCCTATGGGAATTGAGAGTTACGCAGCAGACATTTCAATTAATAACAATAACATCTGTGATGCTGTCCGTGTTGCTATAAGATGATTATTTTAAACTCACTGTATGGAATCACTACCTGGACATGAGGAATGCTGTGTGTTGTTTTAGCAGTAACCTACAAACATAGCCAATAGAGACTGACCATCTTGAAAAGGAACTACATTTGTTTTTATCTAACTCTAGTATGCGCCTGAGGGGCTGATTTATGTTTACCAAGATGCTCTTGCTTGGCTAGGGGATGCATGTCAAGGGCAACGGTTAACTTTCTGGGGAAAGCACATTCCTGTGACTCAATAGAGTCAATATTGTCAATAGTACCTTATAGTTAGCCCAATAATTGATGAAACCAAAAAAAGATTAATCTCACTTAATGACTGTAATGCAGTTAGCCCCATGCGCTCTACTTAGGCACATATGCGCATACTTAAAAATATACTTATTCATTTCATTATTTTGTTTGTCTGCATACTGCAAGAGTAATGTGAAAATTCTACCATGATTACTGTTTTGTTTCTCAAAAGATTTTTTTTTAATGATTATTTGTGTGTCTTCATTTTTTGCTTGGATTGATGTTTTGATCATGGATTTTCACTGTCAAAGATGATGTAATTGGAAAAGTATCTTTATTTTAAGATGGTATTCTCTGAGGTGTCTGTATTAATATGATATTTGTTATCTCACAAATTATAAGTGTTTCATGGGTCCATCACATTTGATTAAGAAAAATACTGTAATTTTCACATTCACTTTGAAAGTCATCAAAAGCCTTCCCTCATGTTTCATGCCTTACCTAATTGCCTTCAGAGTTGTGCTAAGCTAATGGGGTGTGATGGCTGGAGCTTGTTAGGGTTTTAGGGTATTGTAGCTGATTAATTTACAGTGGTGGAAAAAGTACCCAATTGTCATACTTGAGTAAAAGTAAAGATGCCTTAATAGAAAATGACTCAAAAGTGAAAGTCACCCAGTAAAATCCTACTTGAGTAAAAGTATTTGGTTTTAAATATACTCACGTATTAAAAGTAAATGTAATAGCTAAAATATACTTAAGTATCAAAATTAAAAGTATAAATAATTTCAAATATTATAAACTCAGCAAAAAAAGAAACTTCCTCTCTGTCAACTGTGTTTATTTTCAGCAAACTGTAAATATTTGTATGACCATAACAAGATTCAACAACTGAGACAGAAACTGAACAAGTTCCACAGACATGTGACTAACAGAAATGGAGTAATGTGTCCCTGAACAAAGGGAAAATCAAAAGTAACAGTCAGTATCTGGAGGCCACCAACTGCATTATGTACTGCAGTGCATCTCCTCCTCATGGACTGAACCAGATTAGCCAGTTCTTGCTGTGAGATGTAACCCCACTCTTCCACCAAGGCACCTGCAAGTTTCTGGACATTTCTAAAGGGAATGGCCCTAGCCCTCACCCTCCGATCCAACAGGTCCCAGACGTGCTCAATAGGATAGAGATCCGGGCTCTTCGCTGGCCATGGCAGAACACTGACATTCCTGTCTTGTAGGAAATCACCACATGAGGGAGGAGGATGTCTTCCCTGTAACGCACAGTATTGAGATTGCCTGCAATGACAACAAGCTCAGTCCGATGATGCTGTGACACACCGCCGCAGATCATGACGGACCCTCCACCTCCAAATCGATCCCGCTCCAGAGTACAGGCCTTGGTGTAATGCTCATTCCTTCGGCGATAAACGCGAATCCGACCATCACCCCTGGTGAGACAAAACCGCGTCTCGTCAGTGAAGAGCACTTTTTGCCAGTCCTGTCTGGTCCAGCGGCAGTGGGTTTGTGCCCATAGGCGATGTTGCTGGTGATGTCTGGTGAGGACCTGCCTTACAACAGGCCTACAATCCCTCAGCCCAGCCTCTCTTAGCCTATTGCGGACAGTCTGAGCATTGATGGAGGGATTGTGCGTTCCTGGTGTAACTCGGGCAGTTGTTGCCATCCTGTACCTGTGCCGCAGGTGTGATGTTCGGATGTACCGATCCTGTGCAGGTGTTGTTACACGTGGTCTGCCACTGCGAGGACGATCAGATGTCCGTCCCGTCTCCCTGTAGCGCTGTCTTAGGCATCTCACAGTACGGACATTGCAATTTATTACCCTGGCCACATCTGCAGTCCTCATGCCTCCTTGCAGCATGCCTAAGGCACGTTCACGCAGATGAGCAGGAACCCTGAGCATCTTTCTTTTGGTGTTTTTCAGAGTCAGTAGAAAGGCCACTTTAGTGTTCTAAGTTTTCATAACTGTGACCTTAATTGCCTACCGTCTAAGCTGTTAGTGTTTTAACGACCGTTCCACAGATGCATGTTCATTAATTGTTTATGGTTAATTGAACAAGCATGGGAAACAGTGTTTAAACCCTTTACAATGAAGATCTGTGAAGTTATTTGGATTTTTACGAATTATCTTTAAAAGACAGGGTCCTGAAAAGGGGACGTTTATTTTTTTGCTGAGTTTATATAAGTAAACCAGACGGCACCATTTTCTTGTTTTGTTTAATTTATGGATATCCAACACTCGGATGTTCAACATAATTTACAAACGAAGCATGTGTTTAGTGAGTCCGCCAGATTAGAGGCCGTAGGGATGACAGGGATGTTCTCTTGATTAGTGTGTGAATTAGTCCACTTTCCTGCATGCTAAGCATTCGAAAAGTAATGAGTACTTTTGGGTGTCAGGGTAAATGTATGGAGTAAAAAGTAAATTAATTTTTTCTTTAGGAATGTATTGAAGTAAAAGTAAAATTGTCAGAAATATATATACTAAAGTACAGATACCCCCCCCAAAAAATACTTTAAAGTACTACTTAAGTACTTTACTCCACTGTTCATTTGTGCCACAAGTCTAACAAATGTTCCTAGGGATTAGTGACTTAATATTAGGATAAATAATACATGTGTTATGTAATGTGTAGGTGTTCATGTCTGAATACAACACATTGTGAGAATTTTGTCTGTAGGCTATCATAGGACAACTGACATCAGTAACTATTTAACCACATACAAGAGACAGCTTTTTTTTACCCCCTCTTTGGTAAGATTTTATTGTAATTTGTTTTTTTATTGTTTTTATTTCGTTACTTTCAACAATTGCACATGGACTACTCATTCATATATTTATGTTAAATCAAAAACAGTTTTTTTCTTTGTGAATAAATACATAGGAAATACATTTTTTGACGTCAAGTGGCAAGCTTCATCAATTTCACTGTCATTTTATGCACTTGGCAGATGCTACACTGTATTACTAGTGCGCGCCAAGAGGAGGGGCGTGCGTTCCCTCATTTTAGGAGTACTGCATGTAGTCTGTGGTTCAATTTGTGCATGGAATTAAGAACTGTTTACATTTTTTAATATACTTTTTTGAATAGGGTAGGCTATATTATTTGGGAAAATTCAGGCTCATGTAATGCTGTATTAGAATCAATAGGCTTATCGGTGGAGTGAAAAAGTAGGTTTACATGTTCAAGTCCGCGCGCCGTCAAGAGTTTGGCAATGCAGTCAGAGACAAATGAGAGATTCGTGATCTATTTTCATTAGCTCAAACAGGTAAGTAGCGAAACGCTATGGTGTCGTAAAATGCTTTATATAATGTGAGATGAGTTTCCTCGTTCTCCCTCCTCACCCAACTATACTGTGATTTAGACATCGAATGTATTCAACTTGGATTCAGAAGAAGGTCATATTCACACTGATATGATTTAATAATCTGAAATATAATCTACGATTTTCTATGATAGATTCCCAGTAACTGGTCTACGTTGGGTGTTTCAAACCTCCCACTGGGCACAGACGTCAATTAAACGTCTATTCCGCGTTGGTTCAATTTAATTTAGTTGAAATTACGTGGAAACAACGTTGATTCAACCAGTGACTGTGTGTCAAGTGTGTTTCTACTCCACTTGAAGGACAACATTATTTCTGTCTATATTGTTTTTGTCAGTCTTAGAACTAGGTTGAGATATGCTGAAAAAAAAAAAAATATATAATAGTGTATTGACTACTACTGTATGTATTTACCTGGTTTTATGGAGGAATTGTGTACCTTAACTGTTCCATGATGATATACACATGGCATTTCCTGCAAGTCAGATAAACTCTTATTGCCTTATTGCATGTTTAACAGGGCAGCTGTGAGAATTATAAACCTATTAATCACATCTCAGTTGAGTTGGATAGCTAATACATTAGTGCTATTGGAGATGTTCCCAGGCGGACTCATGGCTCAGACAGTTGACCAAGCTGCATAGACAAAGTAGTGTACTCCACTGTATTCATTGATACATAGCCTATTGTAATGCTCTATTCTCCTAATGACATTTGTAGAAAGCACCTGAAAAGGCTAAGGTAATGCTATTTGTGACTTTTCAATTACCTAAACCAGATTACAATGCATCACATGCCTACCTAAAAATGGCAATGAATGGAAACTCAATTTCAAACCTTTGGTTTATTAACCATGAGCATGCAGAAAGTCAATCAGTCCTATTAATATGTATACCCATGTCCCTTCTGGTTTTAAACACTAAACCTCAGTTGGTTTGACATGAAGTTGCAGGTGTTAAAATGTAACATGTACACCAGTGCAATTCTATGAATTATTGATGTTGTATATAGACTCAACATTTTATATTTCCAATTTTCAATCAAGTCTAAAGGCAAATTATTATAGGTATTTTTACTGTATCATGAAGATTATTATATACCGGTAGTTAACCTCATTATAATTATTCTGTTGTTGAAATTGCACAACACGTTTTTGAGAAGCTCCCATATTCATGTGGGACTTAGAAGGCACGTATTGTATGACCATCAGTCCGTGTGCATCTTTTTCCCAGAAAGGCACGTAGTGGTTGTGACAGGAATGCAAAGTAGAGAGGCCCAGGTCCCTGAGTGCTACATTGCTATGATGTGTCCAGTTAAACATCAACCCAGGGGATCAGGCTCAATTAAAATGCAGAATGTCCAGGGGACATGGGAGTGCTTTGGTCAACTTCAGTACTAGCTGTAATTACATTGTTCAGTATTGATTAGCAATTATGTATTTCAACCCATTCATCATTTGAATGTAAAGACCTCTAGGGAAATTAAAACCTCCAGGGAGATTACTATTCTCTTGAATTAGAAGAAGTCTGGATTATTGATCTGTATTGAGCTAGAAAGACAGAGGGTTTGAATTACTATAACCTTTGTATGAGAACATGGAACAAATTGGGATAGATGCTTTTTGACACTACTGGGGCTTTTACATTATTAGGTTGTGAGGTTAGAGGACAGAGCATGACATTTTTAGGCACTTTATGAAATACTTCAGATTGTTAATTAAGAAAAGGTTTCACAGACACATACTGTGTAATACCAACACAACTCTCTTTGGCTACCGGTGTCTAAACATTTCCTATTAGGCTGTTATTTACTATGATTCAGCAGAAGCTTTTAACATTGGCTCTTTATCACCACACGTCTCTTCATCACTGTCTCTCTCATATTTGGCTTGGTCAGAAAGTACTCAGCTCTTTGTTTTTTAGATAAAATCACATTATGTTTACAGTTTAGGAGTCATATTGACTGCAATCTTGTGGACTGTCTGGGCGTCCTACTTTAATAATTCATAATTTTTCGTCTCCTCAGAGATCTGCAGTTGGTCTCAATAAGGATGACATTGTCCAACCATCAGACCTGTAGGTAACCCAAAGACGTCAGTGCTCCCTTCTCTCTGTGTCCCAGATTGGAGATGGTCCACTGGGCCACCCAGTGGTTGACATGTGTCTGGCTCCAGATTGTCCTGGCCTCCGCGTTGGACACCTGTCCCTCCACAGCCCCTAGCCCTGTCAACTTCTCTGTGGCCTACACCATGCCCTTCTTCCAAACAAAAAGCCCCATCCAAAACATAGTGACCAACTCAATGTACCAGGAAGTATATGTTGCATCTCAGAATGTGGTCGAAGCTGTGAACATGAGTTTGGAGAAGGTGTGGGAGCTTCCTACAGGCCCTGTGGGCAGCCCTGAGTGTAAGATTTGCAATTTGTGTGATGTTGACAAGGATCCCAACTTCCTAGAGAACACTGACAATGAGGTATTGTTGTTGGATACGTTCTTTATGTATTTATATTCTTGTGGGAGTTCTCAATATGGTGTGTGCCATTTTCACCAACTTAAGACAGATGGACAAGCACCCAATAAGAATTCTTCAAAATGTTTATTCAGAAAAGAATCTAACTCTGCTGCCTATTGCCCTGACTGCCTTGCCAGCCCGCTGGGAACCAAAGTCACCATGGTGGAGGAGGGGCAAACTGTATACTTTTTTGTGGCTGCCACTGTCAATGACAGTGTTACACAGAGATATGGCAGGAAGTCCATATCAGTGCGCCGACCATTGGCAACAGAAGATGGGTTCTACAGCGACGTCCGGGGACTGACCGTTCTGCCTAGCCTGCGCCGGACCTACAACATTGAGTATGTCTACAGCTTCTTCACCCAGGAGTTTGTCTACTTCCTGTCTGTCCAGAGAGAGAGCCCTGACCAGGAGTTCTCCCCGTTTCAGACTCGGCTGGGCCGCCTGCCGAGGAGCGAGTGGGAGATGAGAAGGTACCGGGAGGTGGTTCTGGAGTGCCGTTTCGAACCCAAGCGGAGGAGGAGGAGGAACCCGGTGAGCGGGAGCGAGGCCTTTAAGGATGTGGTTTATAATGTGGTGCAGGCAGCCCACTTTGGAAAGGCAGGCAGGGAGCTGGCAGATGAACTAGGGGCAGAGGAAGAGGATGACATCCTGTATGGAGTGTTCGCTGTCACAGATGACAACGGGGTCACAGAGCACGACTCAGCCCTCTGTGCCTTTCCCATGGACAACGTGAACAAGGCTATCGATGACGGGGTGGATGACTGCTGTAAGTCCGGCCCAGAGCAGCTGTCCCGGGGACTGTGCCACTTCCAGGCCTGCGAGAGCTGTCCTCATGAGGTGAGTTCACCAGCTCACCCACTCAACACTCACACAGGTTTTTCCAGAGAGGTGTTGATAAATTGTGTTATATACTGTATGTATACTCCGTCTGTGCAGTATGTCTCCACAATGCATATATAGCATGTAGTCTTTTGCTTACAGGCTTACTGCACTCTAATATTTGTGACAGACTGAGTAAACGTTAGTTAATTTGGCTGCTTGAGCAGTACAGAGAGGAAGCCCAGATGTGTGCTGTCGTGGTAATTTCCTGTATTACTACGTGATGAGAGAGCAAACCACACACAAGTCAGAGTTATATTATAAAGTCCATCTTTAATTATATGAGCTTCACCATAGCCCTTTTGACTCTCAGATCAATTCAGTGTCTATAAATGAATTCTCTGAGAGTCCCTACAAAACAATTCTTAGTATCATTTATAGCCAAGACACACCCCTCTCAACTCACATGACGAAACACAGATCTTAGGAACAGTTCACAAAGAACCTTTTACTTGAAAGAGGAGTATCCCATAATTTATAGCATTAGCTATAAATTATCCTTCAGTTTGGTCTCTTTAACCGAGGTTCTAATCTCGTTCTTGGTACCCCTTAGGACCAAAACATTACCTCATCCAATGGCATATATCAATTGTCAATTCTAGATACTCCCATCTCAAATACACCCTCTCCTGGACATGCTCAGAAAGGGTAGTAATTCTCTAGGTCATATACCATGAAAGATAAGTTCAACAGTATGAGAGGGGTAATACAATGATTCCAGACACTTCCATACTCCTCTCCCCAATGGGAAAAGAAGGGAGTGACTAGCGTACAAACATAGTGGAGCCCTTCTCTCTTTCTGATATTCTGCATAGTTATGCTATGTTACTTAACTAATTCTGATTCAGCTACGACAGTGCGTACATGCCTGGCTGGACTGGTAAAATGGAGACTTGGATGTCTGTGAAGTCAGTGAGAGTGGGTGATCCACTGATAACTATATAAAAAAAGTTTTACGAAAGTGTGAAACAGTGTGAAGGATAATGAGTGCACCAGGAGACAAATGGGAGCTGTCTGGAGGACTGAAACATTCTGTACTACTCTTATGGCAGGAATCCAGATTATTTTAACGGCTCTCATTCCTGTGTAGATGAAGATATAAGATCATTTGTATATTCTACAGTACATTCGGAAGGTATTCAGACCCCTTGACCTTTTCCACATTTTGTTACGTTACGTCCTTATTCTACGAAAACAGGTTTTTATAAATTTTTGCAAATTTATAATAAAAAATAAATAAATACCTTACATACAGTACCAGTCAAAAGTTTGGACACACCTACTCATTCAAGGGTTTTTCTTTATTCTTACTATTTTCTACATTGTATAATACTAGTGAAAACGTCAAAACTATGAAATAACATATATGGCATCATGTAGTAACCAAAAAAGTATTAAACAAATCAAAATATATTTTATATTTGAGATTCTTCAAGGTAGCCACCCTTTGCCTTGATGACAGCTTTGCCCAGATGACACATCCATAAAGCTTAATCAAAATTCTTCTGTTGTCAGCTAATATTTTGTCTATTCAACTTAGTGAATAGCATTGGTGTTTAGTATGAGGTTTTCAGCATGAAATATCCTTTATATATTTTTTCCACTTTTTTATTTATTTTACAAATTTTTTTTTCAATGTTTTGGCATCAAACCAGTGGCAGTTGTGATTTTTTTGTTTTCTTAATAATGCCATCTATGATTAGATGTTTTTTTCATTAAAAAGGCCATTTTCTCTTGAACCATATGGCCTATCTATTAGAAACTCAGGGACAATATGGACACTGATATAAAAAATGAATAGTATATATGAATATATATATATTTTAAGTTATTCAAGTAAAATTTATAAAATTTACCATAGATTGCTCTAGATTTTCTATTCATTACCAAAATACCTGAAGATTCCGGTAACTTTGGTAAACTACCGGTAGCTTTGCAACCCTACTTCTGACTCCTTGACTCCTCTAGGGAGCAATCAATTTGTCCGGAAGCTCTTTTTTAGGATGTAAAACTGTTTTATGGAAAAAGGACACACCATTATTCCAACACAAGAAAACAGCTGAAAAGGAACAGGATTTTGGACAGAGGCCAATGTATTTGGGAGTTAGTTAGCTTTTAAACTTGTTTCCAGATATGTGTCTTTGAATAAATCTCTCATGGCACATGTACTTTAACAGTGCCTTTGGCAATGTTCTATTGTCAGTCAAATGAATTTTATGCCTCATTAATCTGGAAATTAAACAACATTTTTGATTGTTAATTTTTTTGTTGTTAATTGTATTTGTGTAAGACCAAGAATATCAGCAAATAGGCCTAGCTGAAAACATGCCAATGAGTGTCACTATGACATCTCATTTGACTCTGCAAACATTCCCAGACCTCTACAGATCTCTGGTTCTGACATTCTTTTGTTAAATTGGGTAAAATCCAATGTTTTGTGCAGTAGCGGTGCATGGGTAAAATTACTGAGGAAGCCAAGCCAGGAAAAAAAGCCATATTACAACCTATGTGTTGTGATAATTGCGTTGTTAGTTCATATCCCTTGTCATCGTGATATATAGGCGTACGGCCGAGACAATAAGAAGACACAGTGGCAGAATAAATTCAACCACACCTTTGTTTCATCACAAAACCGGAGAGCAACATCTGCCGGGTGAAGTCCACAAAACAAAAAGTTACATGACCTACTACAGCATGGTCAAGCAAGTTAATGTTTCCAACATTTTCAGACTACTAAAAAATTATTGATTTAGAACCACAGAGTTACTGCAAGTTGCAAAGAAAACAGGAGCTGCCTCCACTATTCCAGCAGCATTTCAACATCAATATTTCAACATCATCAAATCACCTATGTTTAGTCTAATACAGTGACAACTAAGATACCAAAAAACGATTTTGTCCAATCAACGTAAGCTAAATATGATATGGCTGTCCATGGTACTGATTTATGTGTGTGTGTGTGCGTGTGTAACAGTATAACTTTAGTACGTCCCCTCGCTCCGACACGGGCGCGAACCAGGGACCCTCTGCACACATCAACAACTGACACCCACGAAGCATCGTTACCCATCGCTCCACAAAGGCCACGGCCCTTGCAGAGCAAGGGGCAACACTACATCTAGGTTTCAGAGCAAGTGACGTAACTGATTGAAACGCTACTAGCGCGTACCCGCTAACTAGCTAGCCATTTCACATACCCCCCTTTCAACCTCCTCCTTTTCCGCAGCAACCAGTGATCCGGGTCAACAGCATCAATGTAACAGTATAACTTTAAACCGTCCCCTCGCCCCGACACGGGCGCGAACCAGGGACCCTCTGCACACATCAACAACGGTCGCCCACGAAGCATCGTTACCCATCGCTCCACAAAGGCCACGGCCCTTGCAGAGCAAGGGGCAACACTACATCTAGGTTTCAGAGCAAGTGACGTAACTGATTGAAACGCTACTAGCGCGTACCCGCTAACTAGCTAGCCATTTCACATCCGTTACACGTGCGTGCGTGCAAGTAGAAAAAAACATGTTGACTCACCCTGAAACGCCAATGCCATCGTCCTCTCTTTCATGACTCTGTCATACAGTACACACTTTTAGTTTTTGTTGTCCTAGGTTACCTGGTTAAAATGCTTGCTCGTTAGTCTAACTTTCTTTGATGGGCAACGATGCGCCCGCTCGCCCCAACGATGCGCCCGCTCTAGCTACATATTGAACTTCCATCCTCTCAGGCCAGGGAAACAATATATGAATTTATGGATAGATCAGAATCGCCATTATAATAGTTTGCCAGTACGGAGAATTAAGTAAAACCACTAGTCCAAATCCCTATCTCGATCCATGGGTAATTTAGGAAAGGGACGATTTTAGCTAGCTAGTTAGCCACCGGAGGACAACGACACAACGAGATGCAATAATACATTTTTTTCTGTAAATTACGTTTGGCTTGTGATTGGTTTGAAGCCAAATCCAAACTGGCTTCCCTTGACACTTTTTTTTGGTGCGCCAGGATCATTCACAGTTGCGCTCACTCGGTTTAGCTCAACGTTGATTGTCTATTATTATTATTATTTTATCAAGGGAAGCGAAATGCTCGCTGGCTTCCCTTGCATTCAATGCTACGGGCGGCAACAATGTCATACTCTTTTTGACCAGACGGCATCAGATAGAGGGCGTACACATACTGAGACAGAGGGGTGCTGTTTCGCTCAATCGGATGCTTTTCCGGTGAGATACATTCAGCCTCCTGCAAACTGAAGGAAGCCTGGCCATGAACTTCCTTGAATGTGGAATGTTCCTGTAAGGCCGTTGGAGAGTTTGACTTTTAGGCACATTATGTGCATCAGATAACTATTGCCTTAATTTAGAGGTTCCAATGATATTGAAGATGGATGACAGCTTGAAATCTTGGCCAGATTCATAAGCGAAGTATTATGCTAAATTAAGAACTTGCCAAAGAACTCCTGTGCTCACGGAACATTGATATATAATTGAAATATTATGGCCCAGGATTAGGGAATTAAAAAACATAGTTTTGATGTTAATCCAAGTGTCATGAAACTTGTGGGAGGAAAAATGGATGTGGCTTTCAGGTAGATTTGACCTGGAGATTATGGAATGATGTCAGACATCGTTAGCTGAATGCTAAGAGAAGCCCAAGACCTAACATGTTGTTTGTGTAGTTTTCTCCACTATTAGTCACACTTGACATTAAATGGGTGGATGAACGATAATCCTTCATTAGATTCTCATTCTGCAAAACTGAAATTCCAGGTGAAGGCAACTGAGGCCACCTCTACCATGTTTTACAGTACTTTTCTGTACCTGTGTGTTTTCATAATTCAGGGCAGCAGTGGCCTGCCAGCTGGAATTTACAGAAATCTGAAATCCTGGCCCCTCCCTCTCCAACAGTAGCTCATAGCTGATACCAATAACCCTGCTTCTCACAAGAACAACTACACTTCCGTCTAGTGTCATTATCTGTTGTGTAGTAGGCATTATTGAAGTGGATATATTTTCTTATGTGGTCAGATGACTTGAAAACAGAGCTCTTTGGCCACACATACCAGTGGTGGGTTTGGTGTCGAAAAACAGATGCATATGCAGAAAATAACCTCATACCTACTGCAAAATATGGTGTTTTGGGACTATTTTGCTTTCACTGGTCCTGGGGGCCTTGTTAAGGTCAATTGCATCATGAACTTTTCCAAGTACCAGGACATTTATGTCAAAAACCTAGTTATCTCTGCCAGGAGGCTGAAACTTGGCCACAAGTGGATCTTCCAGTAAGAAAAATAACCCCAAACACACAACAAAATCTACAAAGGAATGGTAAATTGACCAAAAATCAACATTTTGCAATGGCCATCTCAGTCTCCGGACTTGAACCCCATTGAAAACCTGTAGTTTGAATTGAAGAGGGTAGTCCTTAATCGCACACTAAGGATATCAAGGATCTGGAAAGATGGAGGAATGGTCTCTCTATATGGAGGAAGGTCTAGGATCCCTCCCAATGTGTTCTCCAATCTCATAAAACATTTGAGAAAAATGCTGTGTCACTATCCTCGCAAGCGGAGGTTATTAGTTAAACAAAACCTCTGACCAATTGTATTAGTATTAAAATGTAAATAATTAAAATAATACAATTTATAAAAATGTTTGCTCATCTTTATCAAGGGTGCCAATAATTTGGGACCCGACTGTATAATTTGAAGTCTGTTTCAGTGTACTATTACTGGCCCATGGCATTGAGTGTTTACTGTTGTCTGGTCTTTGCCACACTGTCTGCCCTCTACCTCCAGCACACACAGATGTTATGAAACCATAGAAATAAACCCACCTTAACCAATCTTTTCCTAGTACAGTATTGTGGGAGAAAACACCTTTTTTTATAAGTTCCCGAGACAGTCAGAAAAAACACTCTGATCATACGACATATTCACTTTTGTGTCAGTAGTACAGATACTGTTTCCCAAACACCACAAGCAGTTCTGTTGAACTAATGAGCATATACTGTTCCTTGGCTATATCCTTCTTCTTCTAGTTTTTGATTCAACTGCCTTTTTGGAGAATTCCTAATTTGCACAACAGCTTGTGTGCATATTCTTGACTGTTGTAACTTGAAATCTGAGACAATGATTGCTTCTTTATCATGTTAGATGGATCGAATAATAGGTTTAATTGTACCACGTCAGAGTGATCACTAGAATATATTAGCACTATGAATCACTGTGACCTCTGAGGCCAGACACCATTGTGGTTTTCTGGTCCCATGAGGAAGGTGGGCAGAATGAGTCAATAATGATGCACAGACTACAACTGACATAATAATAGCATCAGAACTGTGGAGCAACTCACTGGTCGGCGTGTTCTCAAAGTGTTCCCTTCTAAAGCGTTACAACTTTTTCTTCTTGTTCACTTGCCATCAGAAAAGCTGCTCATCCAGTTCCTTGTTCCTAGAACTTTCATGCCACATTTGTTTACAAAACAACAGCAGTAGGCTGTAGTGCCTCAAGGCCTGTCATGTACCCTTATATACTGCCCTACGTTTACTAAAGCACTTTAGCCAACAGGTTGGAGCTGGAGGGCTTTTGTTACGAAATGTGAACACAATTTGTACATGCATCAAGATAATACTTTTTTTGCTTTCTGTTATTTACACTCTTAGAAAAAAGTATTCCAAAAGTATTCTTTGGTTGTCCCCATAACATAACCCTTTTTGGTTCCAGGTAGAACCCTTTTTGGTTCCAGGTAGAACCCTCTGTAGAAAGGATTCTACCTGGAACCAAAAAGGGTTCTTCAAAAGGTACTTCTAAGGGGACAGCCGAAGAACCATTTAAGGTTCTAGATAACAACTTGTTTTCTAAGAGTGTTATCTAAATATTGTGTATGTACTTTTTTATGTTATTATTTGAAGAGCACAATTCGATTTATATATGCAGTCCTTCATACCCCTAAGTGTCCTCTGTTTGAAGCCCAGAAGGATTCTGATAGATTCATACTACTCATGACTTGGACATGGTTTCCTGACCAGGAAAAACTCTGGGCCCTACTAAAAACGTACATCGTCTCCCTATCTACTATGGCCTATCTCCCTGTTACTAGAGCATGGAGAACAACGCCACCTGCAGGGACCACCCCAGCATGGTGTCTAAGCCTTATTACAGAGTGGACCTCTTCAACAAGCAGATGAATGATGTCCTGCTCACCTCACTGCTGGTCACCACCATTGAGAACAAGACCGTGGCACACATTGGCACCTCCACTGGACGGCTCCTGCAGGTATGGAGGGGGACAGAGAGCTCACAATAGTGTGTGATCCTGTTCCATTTGAGCTAATGAATGAAAAATGTGAACACAGTCCGGCCCTTCTTTGATAGATTACTAACTATCTGCTCTGTCTTTTTGTCAGCTTGTTTTGAGAAGATCAAGCCCTACTATCTTTGCTAATTACACCTTGGTAGAGAACCAGAGGGTCTCCTCCATTGCTGCTGTGTACTCGTCAGAATCTCTACTGTTTGTGGTTGGAGACAAGGTATGGAAAAGCCTGTTCAAAATCAGTTACAGTTAGTAAATACACTGTACACAGCAATCAAAGTGACTCTTTGATTTGATCAAAGTTAATCACATCTCTCTCTTTGGCTGGCAGGTGATCCAGGTACCTCAGAGGGGGCCAGGCTGCCAGCACTTCATGACCTGTGCAATGTGCCTGATGGCTCCTGAGTTCATGGGCTGTGGCTGGTGCTCTGGAGTGTGCTCTTGGAAGGAGGAGTGCAGTGGCCGCTGGAGGAATAAGTCTTGCCCCCCTGGTATCACCGGGGTGAGAAGAACTGGGGAGAGGGATGTGTTTGTTTAATGCAGTTTAGATTGGAGCAATTAGCTACCCACCAATACCATTGTTGTTAATGCTGGCTAGAAATGTCATTAGTCATATGCATGTTTGGTTATCATAAAGATATGTTTGAGATTGTCCATATTCACAGATTACCGGAGCATAACGTGACCATAACTTTGTATTTGTATGTTGTGATTATGCTAAGTTGTTATTGTTGGTCATATGCTGAGTCTGTTTGTTCCTGTTTGGTTTAGTTCTTTCCCAAGATGGCTCCCCCTGATGGTCAGTCAGAGCTGACTCTGTGTGGCTGGGAGTTCCAGTCTCCCCTGAGGCCTGCCATCAGCTCCAGAACCCACCTGGTCAGACTGGGACAGACAGCCTGTGCTGTGCTGCCACTGAAGAGCAACAACACACAGTAGGCTTTTTCACACTTCATTGTTCTTCGCCCCAGGCAAAGACTGACCCTGGGTTAACTTAGCCTGTGTTCCCACAATCAGAACTAAAACCAAATGTCACTTTTCTGGAGTAGCATATTCAAATTAGGTAACAATAGAACTCTGTGATTGGCTAGCCCCGAAAAGTCGGTGCTAATCCTGCTCCAAAGCAAGGCCAGCTAGTCCTGGGCCAAGGTTGGTGCTAGCCCACTTTAGAATGTTTAAGTGTGTATACTCTCTTAACCCTGGACTAAGTTTGAACACTCTCAGTGAGTACCACTCACAATGACAGAGATACACAGTGAATCATATTAGACATATTGACATAAACTGAGTATACCAAACATTAGGAACACTTTCCTAATATTGAGTTGCATCCCCATTTTGCCCTAAGAACAGCCTCAATTCATTGGGGCATGGACTCTACAAGGTGGTGAAAGCGTTCCAGAGGGATGCTGGCCCATGTTGACTCCAATGCTTCCCACTGTTGTGTCAAGTTGGGTGGATGTCCTTTGGGTGGTGGACCATTCTTGATACACACAGGAAACTGTTGAATCTGAAAAACCCAGCAGCATTGCAGGTCTTCACCCTCTGAATGGCACACATACATAATCCATCTCTCAATTGTCTTAAGGCTTAATCTACACTGATTGAAGTGGATTTAACAAGTGACATCAATAAGGGATCATAGTTTTCACCTGGATTCACCTGGTCAGTCTATGTCATGGAAAGAACAGCTGTTTTTAATGTTTTGTTTACTCAGTGTATACAGTAGGTTTATTATATGTAGGTAGGTTTTACTCAACTAGTAATGCAACATAGATGTTAATTCAACTGAAATGTATTCATGTCTCGTGGTGATTTCTGCTGCATCAATGTTAGTTTGACACTGACATGTTGATGAGCCTGTTCTTGTGCCGCTCCTTAGCCTGGTGTGTAAGATTCGCTCTGGGGCCATTGAGCTGTCCAAACCAGTTAACATCACTGTAGAGGTGCAAGAGGGGAAGGTGGAGGGCCGCTACTCCATCGACGGGAAAGCAGAGATGCCAGGATTTACCTTTGTGGTAATTTGAACTTACCATTGATTTAACTGCTTAGTTGTAGTTGGGTGATTCATTTTATTATGCCTCTGTTAATAATAAGATATATTATTGCATGTAACAGAAACATATTGTAAATATCAAGTGAGTTTGGAAGTATCCTTTGTTGTACATACAAAGTCACCATCACTTTTTCAGCAATACTTGATGAATGGCCTTATGATTAAATTGGTGACATTTTGCTCCCTCTGGCAGATTCCCAACATCACAGAGATCCAGCCCAACTACGGGCCTCGTGTTGGGGGAACTTTGATCACTGTGACTGGGCCTCACCTGGATGCTGGGAAGACCAGAAGGGTCACTCTGAATGGAGAGCCCTGCCCAATCACCAGGTGGGCAGATGCAGTTACTGGTTATGTTATTATGTCTCTCTTGTGATGTTTTCACCCAAAGTCTGTTTTCTCTAACCTGGACTTCTAAAATACCTGACTGTACACTCTTAGAAAAAAAGGTTCCAAAATTGTTTTTCCACTGTTCCCATAGGAGAATCCTTTTTGGTTCCAGGTAGAACCTTTTTTGGTTTCAGGTAGAACTCTTTTGCGTTCCATGTAGAACCCTCTGTGGAAAGCGTTCTACATGGAACCCAAAAGGATTCTACCTGGAACCAAAAATGGTTCTTCAAAGGGTTCTCCTATGGGGACAGCTGAAAAACCCTTTTAGGTTCTAGATAGCACCTTTCTTCTAAGAGTTTGACATAATTCACTGTCTACTATTTACGTGTGAGAGCCGCATGCTTGTCCCAGCATTTGTTTATACAGTAATGTCAGTATTGGAAACTGATTTCGATCTGACTGTGCTCAGACTACTTATTATTTTTAAAAATTTAACCTTTAAACCTTTCAATTACAGGGAGTGAATGAAAAACGAGTTGTTTTGATGACTAACTCACTGTGGTGGAAATATATATAGATATTTTTTTTCAAATATTCTACCAGTATATCTTTTAAGTTGTCTGTTAAACTTTTTAATGTGTCAGATGTGAAAGCCAAATGTAGAGTGAGGTGAACCTACATCCTATAGTATAGCCTGTAGGAGCACTAACCCTGGACTTCCTCTACTCCACCTGTCTCCAGTGTCACAGCGCCCAGAGGGAACATGTCCTCCATCATCTGTCTGTCTCAGCCCATCTCGGAGGTGAGGGACGTCCCCCTCAGTGTGTTCATAGACAAGTCCCCCGTCCTCACCACCAAGGTCTTCTACTACAAAGAGAACCCCGAGGTCACAGCCGTCCTCCCAGACTGCAGTTTTGACAGGTAGGCCAAGCCAGTGAGGCTTCTTCACTATATGGAATGACCAGTCTCTACGATCAGTGTTACCATCTCAACCATGAGACAAGGTCAATCAATCTAAGCCCTGCTGTTGGGTCTCTGTAGAATCTGTTATGTTATCGTCTCTCCACTCTCCAGGGGGTCAAAGATAATCATTGAGGGGAAGAACTTGGACTCTGTATACAGGACCATCATCCGCTTTAGGCCCAATGAGAGCCACCTGAAGCCTGTCACCAGAGTAAGATCTCGTTGTAAGATTATATTACCACATACTGTGTACATGATAGAGATGAAAACATGTTTATCTCTATAGTATACATAATATAATCATATTCATACAGCTATTTTTATAATTCCCTCCAGGAGTGCAAAGGCAAGTCGTTGCCCACACGGATGGAATGCATAACCCCTGCTTTCCCCCGGGAAGAGACAGAGGAAGGGGAGCTCTCCTTTGATATGGATGGAGCTGTTGGACTGTGGAATGGAGTGTTCTCCTACCACCCCTATGGCGAGCCAATACCCTTTGAAACTGAGGGCCATGTACTTAGGCTGTATGCTGGACAAGATGAAGTGTCACTACATGTAAGTGCAACAGTGCCATAACAACAAAATGTTAATGGTGTCATGTCTATTTGACTGCAACTTACTGTCAGAAGGAGTTAAGACTATTGTTTTTATTGCTTACATACTGTTTAAACCTTTTCAAGAAGAAAAACTCAGAACTCTTTTTTTCTTCCCCTCACAGCACCAGAAACTGAATCTTGTGAGTTCCTGCATGACAATCACTATGACAGTGGGAGGAGTGGATTGTGACGCGAAGGTTCTGGACAATGAAATCACCTGCAGGATCCCTAGAAACGTAACCATCAGTGGACTGCCTGTGAAGGTAAGTTAGTAACTGGACACTATGTTGTCCATTCAACATTAGAGTATGTCAACAACTTTACATAGATTCAAGCAATAAACATCCTACTATTGGGCTCCAATTGGTTGTTTTCCCTAAATATGTGGTTAAATGAGAAAAACAAGACAGTAGTCTCTGGCAGCAGTCTTGATCTGACCCACTGTCTATCCTCCCCCAGATCTCCATCAATGGGCAGGTTCACAACGTTGGGACTGTGGTCCTGGTCAGTAACCACTACATGGTGGGCATCGTACTGGGGATACTGGGGGCCCTGGTGGCGGGGGCCGTGCTGGCCTTCGTAGTCATGAAGCACCTGAGGAAGCAGAAGAAAGGTGGGTTTCCCTGTCTGTCTGGACTTTAATCAGGCCATCTTACACAACCCCAATGACTGGTAATGAGGATGTCTTATGCAACTGGTTTCAGTAGGACCTCCACAGCCATGTAAAGTGACAGTGGTAGCTAACATTGTCTTGTTTTGATGCGGTTCCCTACTCCCTTGGTTTATGATTGAAAACTCATTTCCAGCCTCTCAGGTGGAGACCCGTTTGGCCCATAACCACAACCGCTCCGGCAGTAGTAGTGTTGAACTGTCACCTGTAGGGGACTACAGAAGAGGTGAGACTGTAATTGGCTAATATAATATTTTATGTAGGGAATCTATCAATCCATTTTGTCTCGTTCAATTTCTATTCTTAGGTTTCAACAACAGTGGTTGAAATCTACACATACTGACATAAATTAATTATCTACACATGCTGAAGGAACTCTACTGACCTTGCCCCTCACCACTCTAGTAGTCCTGCCTCAGAGGCCAAGTTCGGCTCTGGGAAGCCCAGTGGTATTCCCCAGCCCGGCCTATGCTGCAGGCAGCATGGACCCCACCCTCAACCCCCTCATGCCCCCTGAGAAGATCTCCATCTCCAGCTTTAGACCAGAGCTCCTGGAGGAGGTGAAGGACGTGCTGATCCCAGCAGACATGCTCATCGTCCAGCACCACCAGATCATCGGCAAGGGTCAGTCTCATTACAGTGTGTACAGCACACAGAGAGTGCTTTTTAATCAAATGCACATAGGCTACTACTCCCATACCACCTTGACTGATGGATAGAGGGTGTTATTATAGCATATAAATCAGCAATTTTATAGTTCATGGATCATAATAGGGACTCACACCGATGACGTGATATACAGTATGTCGTTGAATTTTGTTTCTGATGATAATAATGTTCTCTTATCTCCCCAAGGTCATTTTGGCACAGTTTACCATGGCTACTTCACAGACCATAACAACAGAGAAATCCACTGTGCTGTCAAGTCATTGAACAGTGAGCACCTCCTTCCTGATTCACAATGTTCTAGAGCTGAACCAGGTGGACTGAGTATTAGTCACCTGTACATGTGACCAGCTGGGTAAACATGGAACAACCCTGCTCATACGCAGGAAGAATTAAACATGTACACTAGGTTTAATGTGGTTTGTTTAGGGTTTTTAAGCTTTATCTGTAAATGCTGACTGTTCATAAGCAGTTTTTACGTTCATTTGTGTGTGTGTGCCCTGCATATGAGCATGCATTTGTGTGTGCGTGTGTTGTACATGTGTCGTGCATGTGTGTGTGTGTGTGCCATATCAGGGATAACAGATGTAGAAGAGGTAGAGCAGTTTCTGAAGGAGGGCATCTTGATGAAGGGGTTCCATCACACCAACGTTCTCTCTCTGCTGGGCATCCTGTTGCCTCAGGAGGGGCTCCCCCTGGTGGTACTACCTTATATGAAGCACGGGGACCTCCGCCACTTCATACGCTGTGAGAAAAGGGTGAGGAAGCCGGTGCCAAAACAGTAGCTACAATACTACCACCTGTTCACTTTGATCAGCATACAAGGGATCTCCTTAACACCTGAGTGATATATCTCAAGGCTTATGTGACCGACATCTTTATTGTGTGATATTGATTCTTCCTATAGAACCCCACGGTGAAAGACCTGATTGGCTTTGGGCTTCAGGTTGCCAAGGGGATGGAGTACTTAGCACATATGAAGTTTGTGCACAGAGACCTCGCAGCACGCAACTGCATGTAAGTCAGGGTTGAGCAGTCACTTCAGTTCTCTGTGACTGGGGCTAGTCACCACTTTAAACTACAAATGAGTCCTGACATAAGCAAACTGGTTTTATTTTACTTAGCAATCCTACTGTACTATAGTTGCAGGCTTGCTTTCACAGATCACCAATCTGTGACCCTTATGTTTGCCCTTACTATTGTCTGTGCAGGCTGGATGAGTCGTACACAGTGAAGGTGGCAGACTTCGGCATGGCCAGGGATGTGTTCGATAAGGAGTACTACAGTGTTCAGGACCACAGGAAGGCCAAGCTACCAGTCAAGTGGATGGCCATTGAGAGCCTACAGACACAGAAATTCACTGCCAAGTCAGACGTAGTAAGTGAAGGAATTACTTTCTGATAACATAATAAGAATTAGGCAGCATTTGTGGAATTAGGACGGACAATGTTGTTACTTGATTAATTACAGTGTTACTACACAGCAATAAGAGCAACTTTATATTACACCCAAATCCTTTCTCACCATGCTAACTTTCATCATGACCTCCTATTACAGTGGTCCTTTGGGGTGTTGATATGGGAGATGTTAACCAGAGGAGCAAGCCCCTACCCAGAGGTGGACCCCTATGACATCACACATTACCTGCTGAAAGGCAGGAGACTCCCCCAACCACAGTTCTGTTCTGACCCTTTGTAAGTAGTGGTAATGATAGTCTAGATAACAGTTCATTTTGTTGGAAATACCTCATAGTAGAACTCAAAATAAAAAGAGAAGCCCTTTTCAAAGTAAACAAATTATATGTCTATAGTAAATATGGTTATACAGTAACATAGATGCCTTAAAAAATCTGAATGTTCTGCATGAATTTCCCACCTCTACAGTTGCAACAAAGAGGAACAGGAAAGTATAGCCAGTAATTAAAGGATGTTGGAAAGGTCAACCTGCAGTGTTAAACCTGTAAATGTCCACCACACACATATCCAAATATTGTCAAGCAATGTCGTCTGGGAGTTAATGATCATCAATATGCTTCACTTGAAAGATATCCTCATACGCGCCCATATGCACACACATTTACTGGTGTGAGATTACATCTGAACGTCAACATGTTTTTCCATGTGTGCTCATCCCATTATCAATGATACATCCTACAGTCTAATCTAATGTGTCCCTTCTCCCAGTGAAAAATAGGAAGTGTTGAAATACAGATTAACAATTGAGAAAACAACAGTAGAGTAGGATAACAAAACATAATGGCTGACTTTTCTGTGTGGGGAAAAAACACATCAAATATGTAAAAGCCATAAATCGTCTCCATATCGCTTTTGCTAAGTCATTTTGGTCCGTAAATTGAAATAAGTACATAGCCTGCACAATATTGTTTTATTTCAGTTAAGCAATTTGTACACTACCGTTCAAAAGTTTGGGGTCACTTAGAAAGGCCCTTGTTTTTCATGAAAACATACATGAAATGAGTTGCAAAATGAATAGGAAATATAGTCAAGACATTGACAAGGTTATACATAATTATTTTTAATTTAAATAATAATTGTGTCCTTCAAACTGTGTCCTTCAAACCATTTGCTGTAATTACAGCCTTGCAGATCTTTGGCATTCTAGTTGTCAATTTGTTGAGGTAATCTGAAGAGATTTCACCCCATGCTTCCTGAAGCACCGCCCACAAGTTGGATTGGCTTGATGGGCATTTCTTACGGTCAAGCTGCTCCCACAACAATTCAATAGGGTTGAGATCCGGTGACTGTGGTGGCCACTCCATTATAGACAGAATACAAGCTGACTGCTTCACCCCTAAATAGTTATTGCATAGTTTGAAGCTGTGCTTTGGGTCATTGTCCTGTTGTAGGAGGAAATTGGCTCCAATTAAGCGCCGTCCACAGGGTATGGCTGGCGTTGCAAAATGGAGTGATTGCCTTCCTTCTTCAAGATCCCTTTTACCCTGTACATATCTCCCACTTTACCACCACCAAAGCACCCCCAGACCATCACATTGCCTCTACCATGCTTGACAGATGGCGTCAAGCACTCCTCCAGCATCTTTTCATTTTTTCTGCATCTCACAAATGTTCTTCTTTGTGATCCAAACACCCCAAACTTAGATTAGTCCCTGTAGATACTTTTTTCCAATCTTCCTCTGCCCAGTGTCTGTGTTCTTTTGCCCATCTTAATATTTTATTTTTATTGGCCAGTCTGAGATATGGCTTTTTCTTTGCAACTCTGCCTAGGCCAGCATCCCGAAGTCGCCTCTTCACTGTTGTCGTTGAGTCTGGTGTTTTGCGGGTATTATTTAATGAAACTGCCAGTTGAGGACTTGTGAGGCGTCTGTTTCTCAAACTAGACACTCTAATGTACTTATCCTCTTGCTCAGTTGTGCACCGGGGCCTCCCACTCCTCTTTCTATTCTGGTTAGAGCCAGTTTGCGCTGTTCTGTGAAGGGAGTAGTACACAGCGTTGTACGAGATCTTCAGTTTCTTGGCAATTTCTCGCATGGAATAGCTTTAATTTCTCAGAACAAGAATAGACTGACAAGTTTCAGAAGAAAGGACTTTGTTTCTGGCCATTTTGAGCCTGTAATCAAACCCACAAATGCTGCTGCTCCAGATACTCAACTTGTCTAAAGAAGGCTTTATTGCTTCTTTAATCAGAACAGTTTTCAGCTCTGCTAACATAATTGCAAAAGGGTTTTCTAATGATTAATTAGCCTTTTAAAATGATAAACTTGAATTAGCTAACACAACATGCTATTGGAACACAGGAGTGATTGTTGCTGATAATGGGCCTATGTACGCCTATGTAGATATTCCATTAAAAATCTGCCGTTTCCAGCTACCATAGTCATTTACAACATTAACAATGTTTACACTGTATTTCTGATCAATTTGATGTTCTTTTTTTTTTAAACAAGGACATTCCAAACTTTTGAACGGTAGTGTATGACTTGTACTTCTATTTTTAGAAGAAAGCCCCATAGTAAGTGCTATATGTAACTCTCTCCAGGTATGCCATCATGCTGCAGTGCTGGGACCCAGACCCAGAGATGAGACCCAGCTTCGCAACGCTGGTGTCTGCTGTCCTGACCATCCTGTCTGGCCTTGAGGGGGAGCACTACATCAGCCTCAAGGTCACCTACGTCAATCTGGACCAGCCACGCCCCTACCCTGCCCTCACAGAGTCCGCAGACGAGTGTGATTCCTCAGACACTGAAGACACACGCTCAATGTCCTCCTGATGTCACATCAGGACAGGTACATGTAGTACAGTATGGCTTGGTGCTATGAGCACAAGGGGCTCAGTTAGAAAGTCAAACTAAAGGTCGTCGGTTATCCTGGAGAAAATGACTTGTCTTTTACTACCTAGTGTTCTAAGTGTAGGGACTTGAATGGTCCTCCCCCATTCACATTATAGTATATTACCTGGCAAAGCTTTTTGTAAATAAGAACGGATGTAATGTCTATATGTTTTCTCTTAATTTTCTTGAGATGTAGTAATTATACTGTATATTTTGGATCATACTTTTACCAAACAAAATGTACCCTAATGTTTTAACAGTGATCTGTCATTATTCTGTTACTTTTATTTCATGCACAATGTGTTTTAGATAGTGTAATAAATTAACATATTTATTTGTTTATATACTCTTGTTCCTGTGAGATTTTGGTAAAATGGCTCATTTATGTAAAATTCCAATATGATAAGAAATTCATTTATGTAATTTAAGTTTTAACATTTTCTACATTAGCTTCTTCCCATGTGGTTGTTTCACCCATTGTCATTCTACACTTACAGTAGATCAGAGACAACTGACACTTGTGTAAACTGTCACTGGTAAATATGCAGCTGGGATATGCAAAAAACACATTTCCAATTCACACGTGTGTAAATAAACGTGTACATGTGTACACCCCCCAAATTATCTATATTTTTTAATGAGTCCATCAGGATATTATTACTGTCATTGAGAAAGGCTTCCACTAGAGGCCAGTGTTCTACTATATTTATGGAACGCTGGAGAAATATGGAGAAAATTCAGCACTTCTTTAATATGTGAATCACGTTGTATGAACACCATAAAGTAAAATAGAAATAGCTCACTGAAAAACACGTAGCAATGGTGTACATACCATATGGATAATATCCTTTCCATACTTTTAAATTGCATATCTATCTCTTTGTAAGTGCACACAGTGGTCATTAGCCAATTAGATTTGGCTGTTGTCATGAATTAATAGGAAGAACAACCATAAAACACCCATCCAAAGATGAGCTGGATTTCTGTGGAAAGTAGTCACACAACAGTCCCGCTTCTTGCACACAAAAGGAATCCAAGACAAATAAAACAAGAGGGAAATAAACATAAAGTCTATGTTTTTTCCAAGATACATAAGAACAAAAGTGAATTCCCAGATGGCGGGACATTTTATTATTTCTAAGAAAAGCGCACATTGTAAAAAATGTGCCTGGGTTCCGGGGAGGGTAACACCCAGTAGGGCAGAACCCTGGGTTTTACAGGAGATGAAGAAACTCTGTCTCTCTCCACCACACTGCCTGCCTGTCTGTGTGCTAATGCTGCAGCCACTGTGAAACCTGGCTTCATCACACCCAACTTAACCTGCATGCCTCTACTTTTCATCTTTATCTGACTGAGAACCTCTATCGGTTCAATGTTGGGTCTCTTATCATACCGTGATTCTTCTCTCCATGTGCAGGCAATACACATCCAATAAATATTTATACAAGTGCATTCTCATCTGAAATTATAGTATCTATAATGTACAGTATCTATAATGATTCAACAAATGCTTTTCTCTAGGATTTTATTCAAACATCAGAGTTGTGGGACATGTTCTGTCAGCTCTTACTAGCTACAGTATACATGAAGAGAATGAATGACTGTTAACTTTCAAAAGACATAGTATCACTTACTGCAGTATGGTTATAGCATAAGCTAAATCAAAGTGTAAACACTGTCAGGAATGGAGGGTAGTCATGTAAGGAGGTGATTAGGTGCACAGGTAGACAGTACCCTTGCACTTCCACACCTAGGTGGCAGCAGCAACGGGGCCAGGCTTTATAGGTGCAGGGGTGTGGTAGGTGAGAGCAGTGAGGCTGAACAGTAGCCTCTGGAACTTGGCGGGGCCTTTCTGCTTTTGTTTGAATCTTTAGTGTCGGAAGGCCAGCAATTCATAACCTGCTTGGGTTGGCCGACTGTTGGCATCCGGACAAAGCTGTCCCTGGACCCTGGTGAGTAATCTGTTGCCTAGACACATGCATCCAACACTCTGTCTGTCGATTCTTACTTTAATGTTAAATGCACACATTAAGACAGGTTAAGTTAATTAGGACTAGAACCCTAGACATAGCGAGAGTAGACATTTCAGAAAGCTGGCTAGCTGGTTTCGTAACAATACTTCCACAGTACCGCATTTGGCCAGCTCCTGGTAAATCAGGGTTCTGGCACAAATCGTCTGGCACAAAAGCAATGTCAGAATAGAAGTCGGCAACGTAGGAGGCGTGCTGAGCGACTGAGCGTGTTGATTCAGCCATTTATCAGTAGTGTATAGGCCTCTTACAGAGCCTCGGGTTGTTGCCAGAAGATTCCGACCCTACTGTTATGCTTGTTTACACTGAGCTGCACTGGGGTCGGAACGCAATCATGGTTAGCCATATGGAAAAGTAATACACTCCAAAATCATGGGCATTAATATGGAGTGGGTCCCCCTTTGCTGCTATAACAGCCTCCACTCTTATGTGAAGGCTTTCTACTAGATGTCGGAACATTGCTGTGGGGATTTGCTTCCATTCAGCCACAAAGGCATTAGTGAGGTCGGGCACTGATGTTGGGCAATTAGGCCTGGCTTGCAGTCGGCGTTCCAATTCATCCCAAAGGTGTTCGATGGAGTTGAGGTCAGGGCTTTGTGCAGGCCAGTCAAGTTCTTCCACACCGATCTCGACAAACCATTTCTGTATGGACCTCACTTTGTGCATGAGTGCAATGTCATGCTGAAACAGTTAAGAGCCTTCCCAAAACTGTTGCCACAAAGTTGGAAGCACAGAATTGTCTAGAATGTCATTGTAGGGTTAAGATTTCCCTTCACTAGAACTAAGGGTTCTAGCCCAAACCATGAAAAACAGCCCGAGACCATTATTCTTCCTCCACCAAACTTTACAGTTGGCACTATGCCTTCGGCTGGTAGCGTTCTCCTGGCATCCGTCAAAACCAGATTCATCCGTCGGCCTGCCAGATGGTGAAGCGGGATTCATCACTCCAGAGAATGCGATTTTTAAGCGCTTCTACACTCGGCGGTCCCATTTTGTGAGCTTGTGGGGCCTACCACATAGTGGCTGAGCCGTTGTTGCTCCTAGATGTTTCCACTACACAATAACAGCACTTACAGTTGACTGGGGCAGCAGGGCAGAAACTAGCAAGGCAGAAATTTGATGAACTGACTTGTTGGAAAGGTGGCATCCTATGACAGTGCCACGTTGAAGTCACTGAGCTCTTCATTAAGGCCATTCTACTGCCAATGTTTGACTATGAAGATTGCATGGCTGTGTGCTCGATTTTATACACCTGAAATAGCCACATCTAATAATTTGAAGCGGTGTCCACATACTTTTGTGCAGACAGTGCATTCGGAAACTATTCAGACCCTTCTACTTTTTCCTAATTTTGTTACGTTACAGCCTTATTCTAAAAAATACTTAAAAAAATTATAATTCCTCATTATTGGGTATGCACACAATACCCCATAATGACAAAGCAAAAACTGTTTTTTATAAATGTGTACAAATGTATTAAAAATTAAAATCAGAAATACCTTATTTACTTAAGTATTCAGACCCTTTGCTATGAGACTCGAAATTGAGCTCAGGTGCATCCTGTTTCCATTGATCATCCTTGAGATGTTTCTACAATTTGATTGGAGTCCACCTGTGGTAAATTCAATTGATTGGACATGATTTGGAAAGGCACACAGCTGTCTATATAAGGTCCCACAGTTGACAGTGCATGTCAGAGCAAAAACCAAGCCATGAGGTCGAAGGAATTGTCTGTAGACACTTTAATAACTCTACCTACATGTACGTATTATCTCCATTACCTCGACTAACCGGTGCCTCCGCACATTGACTCTGTACCAGTACCCCCTGTATATAGCCTCGCTATTTTTATTTTACTGCTGCTCTTTAATTATTTACATTTTTGGAATTTAAACTGCATTATTGGTTAGGGCTTGTAAGTAAGCATTTCACTGTAAGGTCTACCTGTTGTATTCGGCGCATGTAACAAATCAAATTTGATTTGATTTAGAGCTCCGAGACAGGATTGTGTCAGGGAAGTGTACCAAAACATTTTTGCAGCATTGAAGGTCCCCAAGAACACAGTGACCTCCATTATTTTTAAATGGAAGAAGTTTGGAACCACCAAGACACTTCCTAGAGCTGGCCGCCCGGCCAAATAATCGGGGAGAAGGGCTTCGGTCAGGGAGGTGACCAAGAACCTGATGGTCACTCTGACAGAGCTACAGAGTTCCTCTGTGGAGATGGGAGAACCTTCCAGATGGACAACCATCTCTGCAGAACTCCTCCAATCAGGCCTTTATGATAAAGTGGCCAGACAGAAGCCACTCCTCAGTAAAAGGCACATGACAACCCACTTGGAGATTGCCAAAAGGCACCTAAACGACTCTCAGACCATGAGAAACAAGACTCTCTGGTCTGATGGAACCAAGATTGAACTCAAGCGTTATCTCTGGAAGAAACCTGGCACCATCCCAACGGTGAAGCATGATGGTGGCAGCATCATGCTGTGGGGATGTTTTTCAGTGGCAGGGAAGATCATTGATCGTTGATGAAAACCTGTTCCAGAGCACTCAGGACCTCAGACTGGAGCGGAGGTTCACCTTCCAACAGGACATCGACCCAAGCACACATCCAAGACAATGCAGGAGTGGCTTCGGGACAAGTCTTTGCATGTCTTTGAGTGGCCAAGCCAGAGCCCCGAACTTGAACCCGATCAAACATCTCTGGAGAGACCTGGAAATAGCTGTCCAGCGACGCTCCCCATCCAACCTGACGGCGCTTGACAGGTGTGCCAAGCTTGTAGCTTCATACCCAAGAAGACTCGAGGCTGTGTTCGCTGCCAAAGGTGCTACAACAAAGTACTGAGTAAAATGTCTGAATACTTATGTAAATGTGACATTTCCGTTTTTTGTATTTAAAAATGTTGCAAAAATGTCTAAACCTGTTTTTGCTTTTTCATTTTGGGGTATTGTGTGTAGATTGACGAAGATAAAAAACAACAACAATTTAATCAGTTTTAAAAAGGCTGTAACGTAACAAAATGTGTAAAAAGTCAAGGGGTCTGAATACTTTCCGAAGTGTATATAGCCTTACATATCAAAGACTGTGACATATTTTAATATATGATCGTATATTTAAAACCCATATAAACCTGACAAACATTTAAAAATATAGGATCATATCATTTAATAACATATAAATCTCACATCCAACATACAAAAAAGAATAATATGGATATGTATTTTCATCATGAAAAATGTACTCAGATTTATTTAAAAAATGTTGTTGCTTTGAAATGTGTTCTTTACATGCCATATATTTTAAAGCAATACTTACATTTCCAATGTAGGGATGAATTATTTTCTAATTTCATTTAGTGTTAGGCAACCTTATGATTACTTTGTCAGATCTTCGTATCTACTGTAGATCTTGTCATCTCATTTTGAAATTAGATTGAGATGTCATAGACCATTGTAGGATTAGAATTTGTGATGTACACCTTTTGAAAATGCACAGAAACCTAAGTATGAATGTTTATTTTCGTACACTATAGTTGTGGCTGCCCATGAGGTTATGGAATCACATTGTATTTCTAAAACATTGTTTAGATATTGTTGTAATCTATGACGTCTGAATATGATTTTAATCCACTATTATTTTGGGATGAGTCCTCCAAGGATTTCAATTGGGAATTGTTTATGCCTGTTGCCACCAGCAGGGGGCGAGGGAGCACAGCGGTTTGCATCTCCCCTCCACTTAACACTCGAAGACTCCTGTGACAACTACCATTTCTCTTTTTTTGCTTTGTTCTCTTAATTAAACAGGTATATAGTGTACAAAAGCACATTATTTATAGAAAATGTTAGTCAAAATGATTATCTGAGTGATACTTACCTTTTTATGTTGAAATTGTAATATTTAAATGTGTAAATTGATCGAGTGAACTGTTAGAGATCTTGACATAGAGATGACTGGGTGTGCGGTTATGCAAGGTATGTACTGGTTTATGGTTCATTTAGCTATTTAAAGGCATTTTTATTGAAACTTAGTACTTGAGGTTAACATAAATACTGAGAATGTATTTTTTTATTCATATTCTATTACTGTACTTCAGTCTTTTACAGCATCTGACTTAATTATTCATATTTTGAAGATGGAAATTTCCCTGGCTCCAACGTTACAGTCCCAAAGAACGTCTGGAGGGCGGCCATGCAACCAGGCTAACAGTTCCACTGAAATGGCAAGAGCGCATTTGGGTGCTTTAGATCAGGGTTACCCAAACTCTGTCCTGGGGCCCCCTATGGGTGCATATTTTGGTTTTTGTCCTAGCACTACGCAGCTGATTCAAATAATCAAAGCTTGATGATTAGTTGGTTATTTGAATCACTTGTTTAGTGCCAAGGCAAAAACTACGCCCTTAGATCATTGCTGGGAGGGGCTCTGCCTTTGGGGTGAGGAAGGAGCTTTCTCATGCTCAGTAGTTCTAAGAATGTTTTGGGGGTCCATCTCAGAAAGCACATATCTAGGATAAGAGGCGTTGTGTCGGAGATACATCACCTGTGAAAAGAGGCTACTTGTTGTTCACCCAATCACTGTTTCAGATGGGAATATCTGTTCTAATTCATTCTAATTCTATGTAACAATGGCTGTGGTACAGTATGTATTTGTCGTGTTGTACAGATAAGCCATTATTTTCAGACCTAACTAACATTTTAATATCTGGCTGTGTTATTAGGATTTTGGATAATTATTTATGACACATTGAACTTATTTCATTTTAACAATTCAAGGTGGAAAAGCTAAAAGGGGAGAAGATGGGGAGAAAGACTGATTGGATCCTAAAAAAGTGCTGCGATAACTGGTGAGTAGGTTTTTGTTCATCGATTGGAAATGAGCATTTGACAGTTTGTGGTTATTGCTAACTTCAATAATCTCCAAATTACACACAGAGATATACAAATTGTGTTCGTGAGTTAATCTGACTCTGGGTAAGTAGAAAAATGTCCAATCTCCAAATCCCTCAGTATCACATTAAAAATGAACACCCCATAACAGGGTTGGGTTCAATTTTAATACCTTGAAGATGTTAAAGGGATAGTTCACTTTTTTACACCTTATAGTCAGATGTCTAACAAAAAAAATATGTAGGTGATAGGGGCAATTAGACAAAGTTCAATATTTGTGGCCAAATCCCCTCGAGTTAATAGTGGCTGTTTAAACCATGCATTACAGTGTCTGGCACATAGACTACTTTCAGGGTAAGGAACTGGCTGTAAAAAGAGTGAACTATCCCTTAATTGAATTTACAAATCATTGCACATAGGGCATTAATGGTCAAGGATTTCTTATTAAACTGAATCTGAAGTTTTTCTATTAAATTTTTTTTTTTTACATTTATGACCATAAACCCAACTCCTAACTGTTCAATGAGCTCTTTATATTCTATTTGTTGCTTTCCCACCACAGATGCTGTCATGAAGCGCTTCCCGGGTGCAACAAAAGGACAAGTGGGAACGGCTTAAAACAGTAAAATGAATTGAGAAGTGAATAGGATTAAATTACGTTTTTTGTGTCCAAATCTAATTTATTTATATAGCCCTTCGTACATGAGCTGATATCTCAAAGTGCTCTACAGAAACCCAGCCTAAAACCCCAAACATCAAGCAATGCAGGTGTAGAAGCACGGTGGTTAGGAAAAACTCCCTAGAAAGGCCAAAACCTAGGAAGAAACCTAGAGAGGAACCAGGCTATGAGGGGTGGCCAGTCCTCTTCTGGCTGTGCTGGGTGGAGATTATAACAGAACATGGCCAAGATGTTCAAATGTTCATAGATGACCGGCAGGGTCAAATAATGATAATCACAGTAGTTGTCGAGGGTGCAACAGGTCAGCACCTCAGGAGTAAATGTCAGTTGGCTTTCATAGCCGATCATTCAGAGTATCTCTACCGAGGTAAAATATATAGTGAAAACAATAGTGGTCCTAAAACGGAACCTTGAGGAACACCGAAATGTACAGTTGATTTGTCAGAGGACAAACCATCCACGGAGAAAAACTGATATCCTCCCGACCGACAGATAAGATCTATACCAGGCCATAGCTTGTCCGTGTAGACCAATTTGGGTTTCCAATCTCTCCAAAAGAATGTGGTGATCGATGGTATCAAAAGCAGCACTAAGGTCTAGGAGCACGAGGACAGATGCAGAGCCTCGCCATTAAAAGGTAATTTACCACCTTCACAAGTGCAGTCTCAGTGCTATGATGGGGTCTAAAACCAGACTGAAGTGTTTCGTATACATTGTTTGTCTTCAGGAAGGCAGTGAGTTGCTGCGCAACCGCTTTTTCAAACATTTTTGAGAGGAATGGAAGATTCGATATAGGCCAATAGTTTTTTATATTTTCTGGGTCAATGTTTGGCTTTTTCAAGAGAGGCTTTATTACTGCCACTTTTAGTGAGTTTGGTACACATCCGGTGGATAGAGAGCCGTTTATTATGTTAAACATAGGAGGGCCAAGCACAGGAAGCAGCTCTTTCAGTAGTTTAGTTGGAATAGGGTCCAGTATGCAGCTTGAAGGTTTAGAGGCCATGATTATTTTCATTATTGTGTCAAGAGATATAGTACTAAAACACTTGAGTCTCTCCCTTTATCCTAGGTCCTGGCAGAGTTGTACAGACTCAGGACAACTGAGCTTTGGATGAATAAGCAGATTTAACTTCTTATGGCTGGGGGTACTATTTTTACATTCGGATGAAAAGCGTGCCCAGAGTAAACTGCCTGCTACTCAGGCCCAGAAGCTAAGATATGCATATTGTTAGTAGATTCGGATAGAAAACACTCTGAAGTTTCTAAAACGGTTTAAATGATGTCTGTGAGTATAACAGAACTCATATGGGAGGCAAAAACATGAGACAAAATCCAACCAGGAAGTGGGAAATCTGAGGTTTGTAGGTTTTCAAGCCTTTGCCTATCCAAGATACAGTGTAAATTTGGTCCGATTGCACTTCCTAAGGATTCCACTAGATGTCAACAGTCTTTAGAATGTTGTTTCAGGCTTCTACTGTGAAGGGGGAGCGAATAAGAGCTGTTTGACTAAGGGGTCTGGCAGAATGCCATGAGCTAAGTCAGGCGCGCGGCCGTGAGAGCGAGCTGCGTTCCCTTTCATTTCTGAAGACAAAGGAATTGTCCGGTTGGAACATTATTGAAGATTTATGATAAAACATCCTAAAGATGAATTCTATACATCGATTGACATGTTTCTACGAACTGTAATGGAACTGTTTTGACTTTTCGTCTGTACCTAGTGCTCGCGCCTTGTGAATTTGGATTTTGTGAACTAAACGCGCGAACAAAAAGGAGGTATTTGGACATAAATGATGGACTTTATCGAACAACACAAACATTTATTGTGGAACTGGGATTCCTGGGAGTGCATTCCGATGAAGATCATCAAAGGTAAGTGAATATTTATAATGCTATTTCTGACTTCTGTTGACTCCACAACATGGCGGGTATCTGTATGGCTTGTTTTGGCCTCTGAGCGCTGTACTCAGATTATTCCATGGTGTGCTTTCGCTGTAAAGCTTTTTTGAAATCTGACACAGCGGTTGCATTAAGGAGAAGTATATCTTTAAAGAGGAGTCCGTAATTTGCTTTCTAATGATCATGATCTTTTCCTCAAAGAAGTTAATGAATTTATCACTGCTGAAGGGAAAGCCATCTTCTCTGACAAATGTTTTTGGTTTTTAGGGGTATGACTGCATCTAGGGTATTGCGCAAGGTTAAATTGAGTTCCTCAGTTAGGTGGTTAACTTATTTTGGTACTCTGACGTCCTTGGGTAGGCGGAGGGAGTCTGGAAGGGCATCTAGGAATCTTTGGGTTGTCCGAGAATTTATAGCACAATTTTTGATGATCCTTGGTTGGGGTCTGAGCAGATTATTTGTTGTGATTGCAAATGTAATAAAATGGTGGTCCGATAGTCCAGGATTATGAGGAAAAACATTAAGATCCACAACATTTATTCCACGGGACAAAGAGTATGACTGTGGTAGTGAGTAGATCCGGAGACATGTTGGACAAAACTCACTGAGTCGATGATGGCTCCGAAAACCTTTTGGAGTGGGTCTGTGGACTTTTCCATGTGAATATTAAAGTCACCAAAAATTTGAATATTATCTGCTATGACTGCAAGGTCCGATAGGAATTCAGGGAACTCAGTGAGGAACGCTGTATATGGCCCAGGAGGCCTGTAAACAGTAGCTATAAAAAGTGATTGAGTAGGCTACATAGATTTCATGACTAGAAGCTCAAAAGACGAAAACATTGTTTAAAAAATAAAAAATTGCTATCATAAATGTTAGCAACACCTCCGCCTTTGCGGGATGCGTGGTGGATATGGTCACTAGTGTAACCAGGAGGTGAGGCCTCATTTAACACAGTAAATTCATCAGGCTTAAGCCATGTTTCAATCACATCAAGATTATGATCAGTGATTAGTTCATTGACTATAACTGCCTTGGAAGTGAGGGATCTAACATTAAGTAGACCTATTTTGAGATGTAAGGTATCACAATCTCTTTCAATAATGGCAGGAATGGAGGAGGTCTTTATTTCAGTGAGATTGCTAAGGCGAACACCGCCATGTTTAGTTTTGCCCAACCTAGGTCGAGGCACAGACACAGTCTCAATGGGGATAGCTGAGCTGACTACACTGACTGTGTTAGTGGCAGACTCCACTAAGCTGGCAGGCTGGCTAACAGACTGCTGCCTGGCCTGCACCCTATCTCATTGTGGAGCTAGGGGAGTTAGAGCCCTGTCTATGTTCGTAGATAAGATGAGAGTGCCCCTCCAGCTAGGATGGAGTCCGTCACTCCTCAACAGGCCAGGCTTGGTCCTGTTTGTGGGTGAGTCCCGGAAAGAGGGCCAATTATCTACAAATTCTATCTTTTGGGAGGGGCAGAAAACAGTTTTCAACCAGCGATTGAGTTGTGAGGCTGTAGAGCTCATCACTCCCCCTATCTGGGAGGGGTCCAGAGACAATTACTCGATGCCGACACATCTTTCTAGCTGATTTACACGCTGAAGCTATGTTGCGCTTGGTGACCTCTGACTGTTTCATCCCAACATTGTTGGTGCCGACGTGGATAACAATATCCCTATATCTCTACACTCGCCAGTTTTAGCTTTAGCCAGCACCATCTTCAGATTAGCCTTAACGTCGGTAGCCCTGCCCCCTGGTAAACAGTGTATGATCGCTGGATGATTCGTTTAAAGTCTAATACTGCGGGTAATGGAGTCGCCAATGACTAGGGTTTTCAATTTGTCAGAGCTAATGGTGGGAGGCTTCGGCGTCTCAGACCATTGTAACAGGAGGAGTAGAGACCAGAGAAGGCTCGGCCTCTGACTCCGCCTCGCCGCTTAATGAGGAGAACTGGTTTGAAAGTTTCTGTCGGCTGGATGAGCGACGCCGGTTGAGCGACACCGGTTGAGCATTCCAACAGCATTTCCCTCCAGAAGCCATGAGAAAGTTGTCCAGCTGCGGGGACTGTGCGAGGGGATTTATTCTACTATCTGTACTTACTGGTGGCACAGACGCTGTTTCATCCTTTCCTACACTGAAATTACCCTTGCCTAATGATTGCGTCTGAAGCTGGGCTTGCAGCACAGCTATCCTCGCCGTAAGGCGATCGTTCTCCTGTATATTATGAGTACAGCGATTGCAATTAGAAGGCATCATGTTAATGTTACAACTTAGTGGAGGTCCTGACGAACCACGTCCAGATAAAGCGTCTGGAGTGAAAAAGTTGAATGAAAAAAAGTCGAGCGAGGGAAAAACTAAAAATATAAACGGTTATTTAAAAGTAAAAAACGTAAAGTTGTCAGGTAGCAAAGTAAGGTTAGCAACAAAACACACAGCAGCATGTAAACAAGTCTGCAAGTTGTGACCTGAAATGACGTGAAAGAGAGCGACTAGTGGAATTGGCTGCAACATGATTGAGCCATAGTAGCATCCACTACCTTGTTGAGTTTGCTTATTGATGATGTGCATAGTCTTGACCATTGCGCTAGGGGGGAGATAATAAGGAAAATTAAAAAACAAGGATACTGGTCACCATATGTACAGGCAACAGTAGATGAGGTATTGACGAGATGTGAAGTATGTGCGCAAAATAACACACGGAAAGGAATAACTACACCTATAGGTCACATACCGGTCCCAGAAGGACCATTTCGACACATTTTAATGGACTATGTGGATATTTAAATATGACATTTAAATGACTTAAATGTAAATGATAGTCCATAAAAAAAAGCCAGTACGTGGCAAAAGATACATGTTAGTTATCATAGACAGATTTAGCAGATGGATAGAAGCAATACCATCAGCAGATCAGGGAACAGGAACAGTGATAACATTTTTGACCAGAGAAGTAATACCTAGGTTTGGAATACCTACAGAAATCAGCTCAGATAATGGATCAGAATTTGTGCAAAAAATAGTCAAACTGGTGATACAAGGGTTAACCTCTTTGGGCAACATCCGGTGAAATTGCAGAGCGCGAAATTCAAAATACAAAAATCGTAATATTAAACATGAATGAAAATACAAGTGTCTTACATCGTTTAAAAGCTAACTTCTTGTTAATCCAACCGCGTTGTCAGATTTCAAAAAGGCATTACGGCAAAAGCATATGTGATTATCTGAGGACAGCGCCCCGCATGCACCAGCATTAAAAACATTTTTCAAACCAGCAGAGGCATCAAACAAATCAGAAATAGCGATAAAATAAATCACTTACCTTTGAAGATCTTCCTCTGTTTGCAATCCCAAGGGTCCCAGCTACACAACAAATGGTCGTTTTGTTTGATAAAGTACTTCTTTATATTCCAAAAAAAGTCAGTTTAGTTGGCGCACTTGATTCAGTAATCCACCCGTTCCACTCGTTCAACATGCAGACAAAGGAATCCCAAAAGTTACCGGTAAACTTTGTCCAAACAAGTCAAACAACGTTTCTAATCAATCCTCAGGTACCCTAATATGTAAATAAACTATCAAATTTAAGACGGAATGTAGTGTGTTCAATCCCGGAGATAAATAACAAAATGCGCGCCCTCATTCACGCGCGACACAATACTACAGTCAAAATGGGAGCCACCTAGAAAAACTACACATTTTTCAAAAAACGAGCCAGAAACTCTTTATAAAGACTGTTGACATCTAGTGGAAACTGCAATCTGGGAGGTATTTGGATGGGCAGACACCTCAATTTTTGTTTATTCTGGATGGATTCTCCTTGGGTTTTTGCCTGCCATATCAGTTGTGTCATACTCACAGACATTATTTTAACAGTTCTAGAAACTTCAGAGTGTTTTCTATCCAATACTACCAATTCTATGCATATCCTAGCGTCTATGCCTGAGTAACAGGCAGTTTACTTTGGGCACACTTTTCATCTGGACGTGAAAATACTGCCCCCTACCCAAGAGAGGTTAACCATTAGACATGTAAAAACAGAAAGTAAGCAGAATCTATGTGGATGAGGCAAGGTGGACCAACACAGACTGGTCTGGGCCATATTTGATCTTGTGAAGGCTACTGGACATGCACATGGATGAATCATACATAGACAACATTGGCCTGAACTTGAGAAGACCTTTAGACAGGAACATTAGTTAAAACCTTCTTATGGCTGTAATCCCGTTAACGGAATCGATATGACAACAGCCAGTGAAAGTGCAGGGCGCCAAAGTATTCCTCAAGCATGCAAGTATTTCACACCATTTTAAAGATACACTTCTTGTTAATCCCACCACAGTGTCCGATTTCAAAAAGGCTTTACAGCGAAAGCACCACAGACGATTATGTTAGGTCACCGTAAAAATCACAGAAAAACACAGCCATTTTTCCAGCCAAAGACAGGAGTGTCAGGTTTTGGCCAGGACTGTTCAGGTTTTGGTCACTAGATGTCCCCATTGCACCTTTTTTGTACCTTTTGTTTTTTCCTTGCTCTAATTATTGTTTGCACCTGTGTGTCGTTCCCTTGTTAGTATTTAAACCCTGTGTGTTCCTCAGTTCTTTGCTCAGTGTTTGTATGTTAGCACCCAGCCCCAGCCTTGTTGTGAACATATTTCTCTTATTGGATTTTCCAGAGGTTCTCTGGTTTAGTGCTTGTGTATTTTTGAGTAGTCTTTTGAGGTTTGTTTTTCCCTGCTGTTTTTACCACTTTGTGGAGTTTCTTTGTATTTTGGAGGATATCCATTTTGTGCCTCTTGGCTTTATTTTTGGACGTGGTGAATTTATATTCTTTGCCTGAAGATCTTGTCCTTTTATTAAACCACCATCTCTAGTACTGCTGAGTCTGCCTCATCTTCTGGGTTCTGCCGACTATTAGTGACTGTTTCTCTCACCGGGTCCTGACAAGGAGTCACAAAAAGCAGAAATAGAGATAAAATGAATCACTAACCTTTGATGATCTTCATCAGATGACACTCATAGGACTTCATGTTACACAATACATATATGTTTTGTTCGATAAAGTTCATATTTATATCCAAAAACCTCCATTTATATTGGCGCCATGTTCAGAAATGCCTCCAAATATCCGGAGAAATTGCAGAGAGCCACGTCAAATAACATAAATACTCATCATAAACTTTGATGAAAGATACATGTTTTACATAGAATTAAAGATACACTTGTTCTTAATGCAACCGCTGTGTCACATTTCAAAAAGCTTTACGGCAAAATCACAATATTCAATAATTTGAGAACAGCATTCAGCCACAAAAGGAAGCCATACAGTTACCCGCCAAATTGTGCAGTCAACACAACTCATAAATAGCATTATAAATCTTCACTTACCTTTGCTGATTTTCGTCGGAATGCACTCCCAGGACTCCCACTTCCACAAGAAATGTTTGTTTTGTTTGGTAATGTCCATCATTTATGTCCAAATAGCTATTTTTGTTAGCGTGTTTGGTAAACAAATCCAAAGTCAGGAAGCACGTTCTCTAAAAGCAGACGAAATGTCAAAAAGTTTCGTAACAGTCCGTAGAAACATGTCAAACGATGTATTGAATCAATCTTTAGGATGTTTTTAACATAAATCTTCAATAACGTTCCAACCGGAGAATTCCATTGACTTCAGATGTGCGATGGAACAGAGCTCCCTCTCATGTGAACGCGCATGGTCAGAGCATGGTCAGCTCATGATAGACCTGACTCATTCCTGTCTCCTTCGGCCCCACTTCACAGTAGAGGCATCAGACAAGGTTCTACAGACTGTTGACATCTAGTGGAAGCAGTAGGAAGTGCAAACTGATCCATATCCCACTGTGTATTCGAAAGGCGATGAGTTGAAAATCGACCAACCTCAGATTTCCCACTTCCTGTTTGGATTTTTTCTCAGGGTTTTGCCTGCCATATGAGTTCTGTTATACTCACAGACATCATTCAAACAGTTTTAGACACTTCAGAGTGTGTTCTGTTCAATACTAATAATAATATGCATATATTAGCAACTGGGACTGAGTAGGAGGCAGTTCACTCTGGGCACGCTATTCATCCAAAAGTGAAAATGCTGCCCCCTATCCCAAACAAGTTTTAAATGGTAATCTCTGATTGAGCCGACATATGGTGCGTTTACCATGAATGCAGTCTCTGCTAATGCGGCAACGTTGCCATTAAATTTCAATCATACTGTGAAGCTAAATTTCTGTTATACGGATTGAAGTGCCCTTAGTCTGGCTCATGGTGGAAAAGTGACCAGGTTCTTAAGATCTGGGTTGAGCAGGCAGTGTGAAGTAGAGAAACAAATTACCAGTTTCAACATTTATTTTTAAGGCATGGTTCTCGCAAATGCAATCAAGTTTCCCCATGTTTTTATTCTCTTGATTTACATACACAATATGTTGTTAAAAACTTGTTACTCTAAAAACCATGCAAATGAATACACACAAAACATACCATAAAATACAAAATAAACAAAAAGCGGTACACCCCAGGATGACGGCAATCATTTTCTATAAGCTTCCATTGTCCTCAAAATCAATCACCTCAAACGTGGCCTAGCAAACAGGAACCTGCCACACCGCTCTGGACTACATCACATCCCGTGGGCAGCCACCTAGAAAACAGAAAGAAACAGGGTTTAAATATATGCCAGGTGGCATATTCAATCATCAATTGTCCAATCAAATTCCTCGTTCACTAATCAGGCAATTAGTCACACCTGTGAGGCTGACAATTCCCATTTGTCAACTAATTTATAATTAATATGTTGCAATCGCATATCCATCTCAACCTAAAATCAAAATGAAAGAATAGGAGTAAATAAAATCCAACTTTATTTAAAATGCATTTAATGTTTGTTTTGATATAATCCTATTCTTTAAGTTTAAGATTTTTGGTTGCGATGAGGATGTGAATCCAACAAATTATTAATTTGTAGACTAACTGGAATTAAAGCCAGACTAAGTCAGTGGCACAGGTGTAACGATCCAAGCAGAAGATACGTCTCCTTCAAATGTTGATATAGATAAACACAATTCAATATCTCTTTTTAAATACAATAAATAACCTATTAACTTGTCGACAAGTTAACAAATCATTTGTTGCATTCACATCTCAAACTCAACCACAAAAAAAGTTAAAATGGGATTGAGCCAGTGGCTCAGATGGAACTATCCAAGCAGTAGATAGATATGTCTATAAATGTTGATATTTGATTGCGTTGTCAACCAAACACAATTCAAAATTACTTTTGTAATACAGTAAATAGCCTAAAGTTAAGGGCCTAGCTATCTTACAAACTAATATAACATTCAACCTTTAAATGAGTAACACCTCCATGGCACATTTTGAGGTTACTGGGGAGTAGGGGCAGGGTAAGCAGGTTCGGAGCGGGATCCAAGGAAGCAGTAGAGCAGGGGTCCAGGGCAGGGAAGCAGGACTGACGAGACGAGGTACTGGCAACAGGGACCAGAGTCAGAGCGAACGGCAGCGTCAGGCTAGGGTACAGGGTAACATGCAGGAACAACCAGCTTGAAATGCAGACTGACTGAGCATAGGCTACGATCTGGCAGCATGGAAGTGGCATTGCTGAGTATTTGTAGAGGTCTTGATTATGGAACAGGTTGCAGCTGGTGGGGATCTGCTCTGACTCCAGCACACCTGTCTCCACTCACACAATCAGATACACCCACACACAGAGAGAGAGGGAGAGAGCACTGGGGGAGTGGCGGCAGGTTAGGGAGACACAGGATTAGAAGAAGTAGAGTGTGTGGCAGGGGCAAATGTAACACTTTCACCATTTACTTTTAATGTAATCTCAACTGCAATCCAAGCCATTTGGTTTTGCTATTAGATGAAGCACAGTGATAACGTATTCATCTGTTGTATAAATAAACGAAATATCTGACATTGTATTCCCATTTGAACTTTGCAGTGCTTTTGAATGGTTGAACGCATAGTGATAACACATTGGAAATTCAATTCACTTTTGTGTGTCTTTTTGAAGGTGTATTACCCAATTATACAAGTTATCCCAGTAGGATGGCAATTCTTCATCTGGAAGAAAACTTTACTCCCGAGCATCTTTAATACAAGCCATTAATAATTTACACATCTTTTTTGAAAGGGAGCAGAAACATCTAACCTTTTCTCTCCAGACCATGTTGACGGCAGAGAGGATATTCACTCTGACAAGCTGATATTGGTCCAGGGTCCTGGAAGATGGGTTTGAAATATGGTGATGTTAAAAGCTATTGATTTCACAGCAACATGCCTGAATTATTTCACCTATGCGGCAAGAGGTCAAGAAATCTTGTTCATTTCTTTGGAAACACTTTGCATGGCTTGAGAGAGAAGGGCTCTAAAAAATATAAAAAGTGTAAAGAATCCATTTAGGAATATTGTTTGGCACGTAGCGCTTTAGGAATACAATAAAATCAAGTTTTATTCGTCACATGCTTCATAAAAACAGGTGTAGACTAACAGTGAATTTGCTTACTTATGGGCCCTTCCCAACAGTGCAGAGAGGGAGAGAGAGAGTTAAAGAGAAAATAGAGAAATAGTAGAAAAGTAATAACGTATAATAATAAATGCACAACAAGTAACGATAACTTGGCTGTATACACGGTGTACCAGTACAGAGTCCATGCTCAGGGGTACAAGGTAATTGATGTACATTTACTGTAATTAGGAATAATGTGGCTAGGCAACAGGATAGATAATAAACAGTAGCAGCAGCATATGTGATGAGTCCAAAAAGTGTTAATGCAGATAGTCCGGGTAGCTATTTGGTTAACTACTGTGTTTAACTAAAGCTACTTAGCAGTCTTATGGCTTGGCGGTAGAAGCTGTTTAAGGTCCTGTTGGTTCCAGACTTGGTGAATCGGTACGACTTGCCATGCAATAGCAGAGAGAACAATATACACATTTTCTCTGAAATGTTGCACTTTAGGTCATTGAAAAACCCATCGATGGTTTTGGTGAATGGATAGACACTCTTTGGTTAGTGTTAGCATAGTTCCAAATTATATTTAGTCTCAGTTTTGGCTTTTGAAAGTTGTTTTTGTCTCCAAATTGATTAGCTCTGTAAATGTGTTCAGTAAATTGGAATCCTAAAAGCAGACACAGACAAAGCAATGATCAATGCTGCCTCTTATCCCAAGTAAATTATTGCTTGTGGTAATTGAACTTGTCTGACGCATGCTGAAGAAGCACCACATCTTTTCCTTAAACAGAAGGTCTCTCAGTGGTTCTAAACCATCTCTCCCAATACTAGTCAGAGTTTAGCAATTCCCCCCTCTTTCCTATCCTCTAATGGACTTAACCTGAGACTTCAAGGTATGGCCCAATTGAAGATGGAGGAGGGCTAATGATTTCTTGTCGACTTCAGTCTTTATCAAGCTTTATCCCTGGACACCAGTAAATCCTCAACAAGAGTGTGTGGAGTTGTTCAGGTCCATTCTCACCTCTGCTAGTAGTGCTTAAGAGCATGGCTTGTGTTAAAACACTGAGGTTTCTGACTCACTGTTAGAGAGGGGTCTAGCTCCCAGGGGTCCTAGGGTTATATCTGCACTGTAAGACGTGCACTTACTGACCCCTGCACTCAAGCAGAGGTAAATTCCAACCACACAAATTAGACTATAGAATTAAAAAGCGAAATACTTTCCCCCTAACACCATCACAGTATGGCTTAACTTTAACTCCTGAAAGTCAGTACAGTCTGGACCTGAAAGTATTATGGGAATGTCCATCCAAACCCACTGACCAATACCTTTAGGTAATACCTCTGTCTCACACTGAGCGGGCAAGGGAACAAAGTGTGTAGGCTAAGTAAAAAGGTGAATGAAATGGTCCCTGGACTTTGCGAAAAATGTATGACCTTTTCCAAAATATATTAAGCTCCTAACTAAGTACTAATTGAGATTGATCTGGGCGATTAGCATCTCCTCCATTAAAGAATTCATGTGTAATATTCAGTGATGCATTAGAGCTATACTTCATTTGAGCTTCACTAGCACAGCAATGAGGAAAACACTAGAATCCATTACAGACTTTCTGAGAGCCCTAACATACCTGTAATACAAGGCATCATCTAAAATCAGAATTGAGCAATGGTGTATGCTACATTGAGTGCAGAGGAGGCTGGTGGGAGGATCTATAGGAGGACGGGCTCATTGTAATGGCTGGAATGGAATCAAACATCAAACGTCAAACATATGGAAACCGCATGGTTTACTCCATTCCATAATTACATTCCAGCCATTACAATGAGGCCATCCTCCTATAGCTCCAATTGCTCACATGTAAAGTATTACGCAAAAATAATCAACAATGGAAGAAACATTAAATGTTTTGGTTTAATCTCTTTAGAGCACAATCACAAAAAGTAAAATACATTTCAGAGACGGTTCTGCTCAGGAGCAAAGAGGATTTGTTAAAGGGGACCTCTAAACATAATGGTAACATCTGTTTAATTTTGAGATGAGGCACATACAAACGCCCCCCTATAAGGAATAATAACATTCAATATATTCTATTAAATATGCTCTTTAACCTGTTGAGGACAGAGGGCGCTGTTTTCACTTTGGGGGAAAATCGTGCCCAATTTAAACGGCCTCGTACTCAATTCTTGCTCGTACAATATGCATATTATTATTACTATTGGATAGAAAACACTCTCTAGTTTCTAAAACCGTTTGAATTATATCTGTGAGTAAAACAGAACTCATTTTGCAGCAAACTTCCTGATCAGGAAGTGGAAAATCTTAAAACGATGCTCTGTTCTAGGGCCTGCCTATAAATGGGCTTGATACGTATAAGTATACATGCACGTCATACACCTTCCACTAGATGTCAATAGGCAGTGAGAGAAGAAATGGAGTGTTTATCTTGGTCTGAGGTGGAATAAAAGCTCTTGGCATGACGTGTCACCCATTTCCTGTTTTCTGGAAAGCGCGAGAAGGAGCCTGGGATTGCCTTCTGGAAAGCTGTCGTTATAGACCACTAATATCTCCGGCTTTGATTTTATTTGATAAATGTGACAATATCATCGTAAAGTATGTTTTTTCAATATAGTTTTATTAGATTATTGAATTTTTTTCGGGACGTTAGGCGTGTTGCGTTGTGTGCCTTTGTTCAGGAAGGAGAGTTTCGCGCTACTTTGCTAGCTTTCTGTGCTAATTGACTGGAGAAGAGGACGTTCTAAAACCAAACAACGATTGTTCACGACAAAGGACCCCTTGTACAACATTCTGATGGAAGATCGTCAAAAGTAGGACCCATTTTATGATGCTATTTCATATATCTGTCGAACATGTGTACTATTAGGTAGCGCCCAGATTTTGGGCACGCTCTCGCTATAACATAAGCTGGATGTATCTAGCACGGCGATTGCATTAAGAACTAGTGTATCTATCATTTCCTATACAACATGTATTTTTTAGTCATGTTTATGAATAGTTATTTGGTCAGAATAGGTGAGTTTTAGAAAAATATCCGCACATTCTGGGAAAAAGATGCTACGTTAGCACAATGTATAACCACTGATTTCAGCTCTAAATATGCACATTTTCGAACAAAACATAAGTGTATGTATAACCTGATGTTATAGGACTGTCATCTGATGAAGGTTTATGAAGGTTAGTGAAAATTAATATATTTTGCTGGTTTATTCGCTATCGCTAACGTGCCTATTGCTATCGCTAACGTGCCTTGATGAATGAATGCGGTAGTGTGGTAGGCTATTGTAGTAAGCTAATATAATGCTATATTGTGTTTTTGCTGTAAAACACTTAAAAAATCGGAAATATTGGCTGGATTCACAAGATGTTTGTCTTTCATTTGCTGTACACCATCGATTTTTCAGAAATGTTTTATGACGAGTATTTAGGTATTTCACGTTGGTCTCTATAATTACTCTGGCTGCTTCGGTGCTATTTTTGACGGTAGCTGTGATGGTAGCTGCAATGTAAAACTGATTTATACCTCAAATATGCACATTTTTCGAACAAAACATAGATTTATTGTGTAACATGTTATAGGACTGTCATCTGATGAAGTTGTTTCTTGGTTAGTTTGGTTGGATCTTGGTTAGTTATGTTGGTTTTGTGCATGCTACCTGTGCTGTGAAAAATGTCTGTCCTTTTTTGTATTTGGTGGGGGGCTAACATAAATATACGTGGTGTTTTCGCTGTAAAACATTTTAAAAATCGGACATGTTGGCTGGATTCACAAGATGTGTATCTTTCATTTGCTGTATTGGACTTGTTAATGTGTGAAAGTTAAATATTTCTAAAAAAGATTTTTTGAATTTCGCGCTCTGCCTTTTCAGTGGAATGTGGGAGGAGTTCCGCTAGCGGAACCCCGGAGCCAGACAGGTTAAAAACATTTCCCGCATGAATCGTCATTCTGCTCCCCTCAAGATTTGGGTATGGTACCTAATCCAGGAAAGTTGTCAGGAAGTTATTAATCTCTGTCTTTTGATATTGGCACCATGTTCTCAGAAAGTGATTCAGCTCTGTATTCTGGTAATGGCCCCATGTTCTCAGGAAGTCCCACAAGATTCAGTGTAATAGATAATATATAATAGTGTGAGGCTGTGAATGAGGTGGAGGTGTCTTGTCCATGAGACTATATTAGGCAGGATACTGTTTGATATAATACATTAGAGACCTTGACAAAGCATCAACTCCACATGAACCTCTGACCTTTCTTCTACAACTGAGACAAACCACAAGACCAAAGGTCTTTTCATAATTTCTCAGAGTGTGATTAACCCTTTCTATACAGTGAGTTTCTCGTGCTCAAATGAAAGGTGAAGGAAAGGTCAAACTGACCACATGGTTCATTCTGCCCCTTGGTCCCAAACCATGAATTCTATATCACGTAAACTGTATATTGTTAAGGATATGACCGTGCAGTTCTTTATGTCATGTTTCATTAAAAACTACTGACACTGCTTACGGTCCATGCCAAAGTGCAAGAAGCCCCGAGCAAGCAGCTCAGCATGTAACTGTTTGGGACGCTGGCTGAATAATTTACAATGGCAAACATTTAGTCACTCACCATCTCACCGGATTTACAATGACCTAAAGGGCTGCGGTGGTGTTTGTCTGTAAAAAAACAGGCAGAATTCAATCACCCCAGAGTAAATTCTCTGAGAATAGAAACGTGAGACTATGACGTGAGACTGAGCCAGAAGACATTGTCATGATGCTTCTCTCTCTGTCTATCTCTCTACTATTTGTGAAATTATGTATTGTGATGTTAAACCTTTAATGTGAGAGCATTGTATTCCCTTTAAAGTTTAACTAAGTCATTTGCCCGCCCCCGTGAGCACAGACATGATCTGGCGTCATAGACCCACCTTTTCTATTGTTACGAATAAAACCCCCCTGAGGAAATCCTCTTCAGACCACAAAAACCTCAGTATAAGCTAAGGTTGAAATGGTTGTTGAATTCTTAACCATACCACGTGGAGCATTGCCTACACAGCTGGAAATGGTTCAACTCTGAGACTCGATTCCTAGAGAATAAGAGCAAATCTTAGATAATATTTACTAGTCTGCAGCTAGAAATGATGTCAGCCTGGGATGCGAAGACCGACAACCGCCGAAACATCTATCTATGAGAGCATTTCTGAATGGTACTCTGAAGTATCCATTCTAACCACGAAAGACTGATCTTCAGGAAAGCAGAGAGAGAAACGAGGACGAACTGACTCTCCAACAGAAGAACTGACGATTCCAACAGAGATCACGACGACACACTGGGCATAAATGTATATTGATTGCAGTTATCCCCGAATGAGTGAGCGTTCATGTGCAAAGGATTAGCATTTCAATTACAGTTTTTCTCAATTGCTAAAACACAATTTCTGAAACCTTGCTCCATTTCCTGAAAACATTAAACACAAAACCTCATCTTCAAGCACTATTTACATAACCTCTGACTCCTCTCGCAAAATGAAACATTCGCCTCAAAACAGTTTTACCTGTGTTCAAAATCAAACACTGCTCTCAAATCATAAACAAAGTGATCAAAATGATGTACACTCTCAAGCAGTCAGTTAACAATACACCGAAAAATAGAAAACACATTGTTCAAAACATACAATTCTCAGGGAGAAGTACATTTTTAATCAAAAAAATATTCAGATTTTTCCGTCATTGTCTTTTGATGAACGAAAACATGTTCTATCATAGTAGCTCAAAATTGATCAGAAATTACTACTCTGCTTTGCTCTTTGCAATTTTGTTTTTTGTTCTTCCTCCTCCTTGTACCCCTATTTTTACAGTACTGTACCCTGCATCTCACAAACTTGTCCTTTGTATCTGTGATACTGTAATTATTGTTCTTTGTTGATATGAACCTGCAACCAGTCAAAATCTATTGAGCAGTCAGTACTGTTAAAACTTCTTCTTAATAGGGGGCGCTGTTTTCACTTTGGGAAAAAATCGCGCCCAAATTAACTTCTTGTCACTATAGGGGGTGCTGTTTCAACTTTGTAAAATATCGTCCCCAAATTAAACTGCCTCGTACTCAATTCTTGCTCGTACAATATGCATATTATTATTACTATTGGATAGAAAACACTCTCTAGTTTCTAAAACCGTTTGAATTATATCTGTGAGTTAAACAGAACTCGAGTTGGAGCAATTTTCCTGTGAGGAAGTGAGAAGTCTGAAATCATGCAGGCTGTTCTGAGGTCGGTTTATTAATTTGCCTGTCTTCTATTGGTTGAGATGCACTGCATACGCCTTCTCCTGGATGTCAGCAAATAGTGAGAATTGGAATGGAGTTGCTAGGCAGATCTGAGGCCTTATAAATAGGCTCGGAACGTGATGTCCTCTCTTTCCTTCGTTCGCCATGACGCAAGGCAGACCTCAGGATGGCGTTCTAGAAAGCTCCCGTTATAGCCCTTAGATATATCCGGCTCTGATTTTATTCGATATAGGTGTTAGAAACATCATAACGTAGTTATTTTAAACCGAGTTATTTCAGTTTATGTGAGTATATTGCGATTTTCGAAATTTTCTTTGTGCTGCGCAATAGTGAGTTGGGCACGTCTTCGCCACATGGCTAATGTTTACAGCTAATTCCAAAGTTGAAGGTGACAATCTACAACCGTGCAACGATTCTTTTGGACAAAGGACAACTTGCCCAAGATTCTGATGGAAGCTCATCAAAAAGTAAGAACTATTTATGATGTTAATTCGTTGTTCTGTGGAAAAATTTAAAATTATTATTCCTCCATTCATTTCGGTGGGGTCTCGCTATAACGCACCCTGTATGTCGTAGTAACGTTAATTTAAAAATCTAACACAGCGGTTGCATTAAGAACTAACGTATCTTTCATTTGCTGTCCAACCTGTATTTTTTAGTCAAGTTTATGATTATTTATTGATTAGATTAGGTGCCTCTCCAAGATGGCGCCGGCCAGATTGCCTGAAATGTTGCTACTAATCACATTGTATAACCACGATTTGTGCTGCTAAATATGCACATTTTCGAACAAAACCTATATGCATTGTGTAATATGATGTTACAGGACTGTCATCTGATGAAGTATATCAAGGTTAGTCAAAAATTATATATCTTTTGCTGGATTGTTACGATCGCTAACCTTTGCTGCTGGTAAATTGCTTGTGTTTCTGGCTATTGTGGTAAGCTAATATAATGCTATATTGTGTTTTCGCTGTAAAACACTTAAAAAATCTGAAATATTGGCTGGATTCACAAGATGTTGGGCTTTCATTTGCTGTACGCTGTGTATTTTTCAGAAATGTTTTATGATGAGTATTTAGGTATTTGACGTTGGTCTCTGTAATTATTCTGGCTGCTTCAGCGCTATTTCAGATTGCAGCTGCAATGTAGAACTGTGATTTATACCTGAAATATGCAAATTTTTCTAACAAAACATATGCTATACAATAAATATGTTATCAGACTGTCATCTGATGAAGTTGTTTCTTGGTTAGTGACTATTTATATCTTTATTTGGTCGAATTAGTGATGGCTACCTATGCAGGAAAAAAATGGTGGGAAAAAAAAGTTGTGTCTTTTGCTATGGTGGTTAGCTAACAGAAATACATAGTGTCTTCCCTGTAAAACATTTAAAAAAATCGGAAATGATGGCTGGATTCACAAGATCTGTATCTTTCATTTGGTGTCTTGGACTTGTGATTTCATGAACATTTTATTATATGATATCCCTGTAGCTTTAGGCTAGGCTATGCTAGTCTGCTTTTTTGATGGGGGGATCCCGGATCCGGGTTTGTGACTCGTTAGAGGTTAAACGGCCTCGTACTCTGTTCTAGATCATACAATATGCATATTATTATTACTATTGGATAGAAAACACTCTGAAGTTTCTAAAACTGTTTGAATTATATCTGTGAGTAAAACAGAACTCATTTGGCAGCAAACTTCCAGACAGGAAGTGAAAATTCTGAAAACGGGGCTCTGTGTCAGGGCCTGCCTATTCAACTGGCTTATATTTATGAATCTGTATGCACTTCATACGCCTTCCACTAGATGTCAACAGGCAGTAGAAGGTTGAATGGGGTGTCTAGCTTGATGTGAGACCGAATGAGAGCTTTTGGAGTGACAGGTCCACTCTTGTCAGTTTTCAACTGCGCACAGGGGAACTCCACATTATCTTCTGAAATGCGTTACGTATACACGACGAAATGCTCCGGCTCTGATTTTATTGGATACATATAAGAAAAACATCATAAAGTAGGATTTTTCAACCGAGTTTGACCAGTTTATTCAACGTTTATTGGGACTTTTGGAAGTTTTCGTTCCAGGCGCAACGATTTCTTGGACATGTGCCCACCACATGGCCATCCAAAGTTGCTAATTCGACAGATGAAATGGACATTCTAAAACCAAACAACGATTTATTCTGGAACTAGGACTCCTTGCACAACATTCTGATGGAAGATCATCAAAAGTAAGAGAATATTTATGATGTTATTTCATATTTTTGTGTTTTATGTTGGCTCCAACAAGGCGGAGAATTGTAGGGCGCTGTCTCACAATATTGCATGCTGTATGTTGTACTAAAGTTATTTAAAAAAATCTAACACAGCGGTTGCATTAAGAACCAGTGTATCTTTCATTTGCTGTACAACATGTATTTTTTAGTAAAGTTTATGATGAGTTCTTTGGTTAGATTAGGTGACTGTCCAAAATATCTCCGGACAATTTGGTGCATTGTGGCTATGTATTCACAATGTAAAACCACGATTTGTAGCTCTAAATATGCACATTTTCGAACAAAACATAAATGTATTGTATAACATGATGTTATAAGACTGTCTGATGAAGTTGTCCAAAGGTTAGTGATTAATTTTATCTCTATTTCTGGGTTTTGTGAAAGCTATGTTGGCGGTGAATAAATGGCGTTGTGTGTTTGGCTATTGTGGTGAGCTAATATAAATATATATTGTGCTTTCGCTGTAAAACACTTAAAAAATTGAAAATATTGGCTGGATTCACAAGATGTTTATCTTTCATTTGCTGTACACCATGTATTGTTCATAAATGTTTTATGATGAGTATTTAGGTATTTCACGTTGCTCTCTGTAATTATTCTGGCTGTTTTGGTGCTATTTGTGATGGTGGCTGCAATGTAAAACTACGATTTATACCTCAAATATGCACATTTTCGAACAAAACATAAATGTATTGTATAACATGATGTTATAAGACTGTCATCTGATGAAGTTGTTCAAGGTTAGTGATTAATTTTATCTCTATTTGTGGGTTTTGTGAAAGCTACCTATGTGGTGGAAACATGGTGAAAACATGGCGTTGTGTGTTTGGCTATTGTGGTGAGCTAATATAAATATATATTGTGATTTCGCTGTAAAACATTTTAAAAATTGGAAATGATGGCTGGATTCACAAGATGTTTATCTTTCATTTGCTGTATTGGACTTGTGATTTCATGAAATTATATTATATGATATCCCTGTCGCGTTAGGCTAGGCTATGCTAGTCAGCTCTTTTGATGAGGAGGATCCCGGATCCGGGAGGGAGACTCGTTAGAGGTTAATAAATGGAAAGCACAATGTTCAGGGCCATACAATTTGTCCATTGTACAGTATACAGCCTACAATGCACTGTACTACAGTATACAATACTAAAAGGGACAAAAATCAAAGGAGTAAACATGTGATCAATGTGCTTCTTCTTGTCTTTGGGCTGGGTCAGGCCAGACCACTTCGTCGACATCACAAGCAATATTGTCCCTTCTGAGGCAACGGGGGAAGAAGCCTCTTGTGTGCCTTTTCCAGCCCTGACATGATTCCTCACCTATATCACCACAGGCTAAATCCATGGCTTGCAGCAGATTTACTCTGGTGTAGGGTTGTCTATCATACACTTTCCATCTCCAAGAGGAGAAAAACTCCTCAATCGGATTCAGGAAAGGCGAGTATGGAGGGAGGTACAAGTTCATAAACTGCCCATTGATGTTAAACCATTCCCTTACCTGAGCAGCTCGGTGGAAACTGACATTGTCCCACACTATCACATAGGTGGGAATGGGATTCTCATTTAGCTCTTGACCCTGCTGCTCTTGAACCTGCTGCTCAAATAAAATATCTCTTAGATTGGCAATAAATCTTAGAAGGTGCTGGGTGTTATATGGCCCGAGTGTAACATGGTGATGTAGAACACCATGGTTGCTGATAGCAGCACAGATTGTGACATTGCCACCTCGTTGACCAGGGACTTCAACAATGGCCCGCTGTCCAATCATGTTTCGGCCTCTCCTTCTCCTCTTTGTTAGATTGAAGCCTGCTTCATCGACAAAGATGAACTCATGGGGTCTGTCCAAGGATTCCAAGTCAAATATTGTCTGTGTAGAAATACAATATACTGTATGTAGGATTTTGTAAGTCGTACAGAGACAGTGCTATTAGGCTTCTGATTCACATACATTGTATGTACTGAAGAGTAATGTCATTCACATAGTATGTGTTAGTACTGTAGACAATCTGGATTACAGTAAATGTTTCTGAATGTACACTTACTTGCACATACTGAGCTCGCAGTTCTTTCACCCTTGGTGAGTTGCGCTCAAAAGGTACTCTGTATACTTGTTTCATTCGTATCCTGTTATGATGGAGGACACGGTCAATTGTGGAAATGCTCACACTGTCGATTCCCTGGAAGTGTGTGTTGTCTTGTATCACTCGTTCCTGGATTTCTCTGAGTCGTATTGCATTATCTTGAAGGACCATGCCAACTATAACGGCCTCTTGCTCCCGAGTGAATATAGCTGTCCTTCCACCTGCATGTGGCAGCCTTGTAATTCCACAAAAAGTAGTTGTGCAGTTACAAAACATATTCATGCAGTACAATACATAGTGATTAACTTTACAAATGTCTATTGAAACAGCTGCATATAGTGTAGTACAGTAAATTTGCAATTACAAAAATACAGTAGTATACTGTACCTGTTCTCTTCTCTGAATGTCCTTACTATGGTGGACACAGAAAATCGGCTCAAATTGGGTTGCACTCTAAGTCCTGCTTCCCTCATTGTCAGTCCATGGACAAGAACATGGTCTATAACTGTTGCTCGAATTTCATCAGATATTTCCACTCTTTGTCTTCCTCTTCCTCTTCGTCCTCCTCTTTCTCTTTCTTGCCCTCCTCCTCCTCTTCCTCCTCGTCGCCCACCTCGCATACGCACTCGTCCTCTCACATTGTTTCTTCTATCCATTCTCAGACTTTCTCCTTCCCACCTTCAACAACCTGTTTGCTCTCTGAAATGGCTTATATTGGTTGTGTCGCATCATTTGAAACAGGTTAAATCAATTTTGAGTGGTTGTGTTCAATCAATGACATGTGTTCTCTATTTGTATTTGATTGTTGCCACTTGTGTTTACCAGTATGGATGACATGTGCATTAGAGTGCAGAATATGTTTTGAGAATGAGAATGTGTTTAGAGTTTTGCTGAAAAGTCTAAGTGAGATCTGCAAATTGTATTTTACCATGTGAAATGGTTTAAGGTATTGACAACAGACTGCATAATTAGCTAAATGAGTCCAGGCAACTGAGAACTTTGTTCAGCCAATGGGTTTTAGTGTTTTAGCAATTGAGAAAAACTGTAATATAATTATTTTGACTCCTTTTGTCTTTCCCGCCCTTTTCAGTCCACACCTCCCTTTGGTCCACCAAGCTGTCATATTGGCTTAGCCCACTAGGGAACCTCCCCTATCATTTCCTTGTAACCATATCTACTGTTTGTGTGTTTATGCATTTCTGTGATTATTTTGTTAGATAGTAAATAAATTATTAAGACAATTGGTGTATGGATGATTCATAGTAAAGGCTGGGTTCGTGCAGATAACCAACAATTTACGACATTTGGAATGAGACTAACTTGAGGTAAAGAATAATTCATTAATTAGAAGACAAATTGATCAGATATTAAAATGTCTAAAGAGTTATATTAGGAAAATCTGAATATTTTCCTTGGTGCCCCAACTTCCTAGTTAATTACCTTTACATGATTAGTTTAATCACGTAATAATAATTACCGAGAATTGATTTGATAAAATAACAGTCTTCACTTTGATGATGTCAAAGACATGACAACATGTAACTAACATTCGCAAAAAGGAAAGTGCATCAGACAGTTTTTCTGTCATTTTGTTCCACAATTAACATATATGGATTATAACAATAACATTCATTTGTTTGCACCTGTGTACCATAAACCTTTGCCCAAATCGGTACAGTATGATAAGAGTTTAATAGAGGGGCAGCTGACTGCCTGACACCAGCCTAATGTCCACATTTAGGCAGCTACTGAACAAGCCCTATAATTTGTATGCAGTTTGTGAAAATACCTGCTAAAAAATGTCTTTATCACAGTAATGTATGTGATATGGTTATCTTGTGATATCCCTACCACTCCCTATTGCACAGTAAATGTTTGCAGAAGGCTAGTAGAGAACACAATTTTCAGGAACATTCACCTCATCACATCACATCAGTGCCAACAGGAGTATTTGTTAATGGATTTTGTTGAGTAGCAGATACTCATCTGCTGTGGTGGAGGTCAGGGTTTGTTACAGAGATTTGCATGAACACAGTCAGCCTTAGCATGAGCCTATATCTCATCACACTGAATCAGAATGACCTGAGGGTAAAATGAAAGAATGGAATTCAAATTTATTCAGCCAGTAGACTTGTTTCAAAGGTATATAGTATCTTATTTTGAGGCACAGACTTGTTTTTTATCCTTTTGAGGCCAGCGCCTGTTGAAATATCTCTGGAAGGGTAAGCTATACTGAGTCAGCACTGCTCAAGGTTTCAGATGTTTTTCTATAATCAGAAGAAAGAGAGATGGAGAGAAACACCAAAAGAGTCTGCTGTGCACCTTTTGACGAGCTGAGGCCTCTCCTTTCAAATTCATAGAGAACATTCCACCTAAAAATACAGGAGATACAGTACATTATAACCATACCTAGAATGGATTGTTATTAGATTTTGGAAATAGAATTTCAAGCCAACATATTTACTATGGTATATAAAAAAAATTCTGTTGAGATAGCTATTTGACAATGTGAGGATGAGTGCACGCAGTAAAACAAACATCAATCACATGGATTTTTCCTGGGACTGGACGTCTCTTTGATACACTCCACTCACTCCCCATAATCAATGTCAACATAGGGAGATATCAATATTGCTGCAACTTACTTTTGTGTTACAGCAACATCATGCCGACATTTTCTCTCCCTATGCATCAACATCCATTTTTAATGATGCTCATGCTCATCAAGTGCCTCAGCCCTGTGTCAGAGTGTGGGCTTGCAGAGAGGGATATGAGCTCTTAATGCTGTTCTTTGGAAAGTGTTGGAACTGCTGCCTACCTCTCTTGTACCATCTGTGGAGTGTCAGAGCTACATGGGTAATGATTACACAGAGGTTTAGTATACGCTATATACCCACTTATTTTTCAGTGGACATTGTGTATACTCACTTCTTAATTCCTACGATGCGTATCGAAGTAGTGTAGTGGAGGTATACGTCGTATCAATTAATAAGGCTGATGGAACAGACCAGAATGTTTAGCTTAAAATGTTGAACTGTTATTTCTTCACATTTTAGGCGCAGCAATGTGCACACGGCAGTAGGCCTACGCGCAAATGTTTGAAAATGCATTTTGTGGGAAAACACTTCTAAAATGTGCACTTCCGATGCCAGCGGTTTCATGGACAGAGATGGAATTATCCATTCCAAATTTTGAACGAGGGGAGATCTCAAGATACTATCATGGGTTGTTAATATGACTAGGATAATGCCTTCTTTGGCTGCTAGACCATGAAAGAAAGTTGAAAGAAAACCATTAAAACAGGAGAAGGCATATGAGGAAGTCTTTATACAATAATTGCCTCCACATCTCTATGGTGGGATTTTGTCTATAGGCTACTTTGAAGCAAGGTAAGACATGCCTCATGAAGTAAAAAAAATCCACGTTTCAAACAGTTAAGGAACAGGAAAAATATAGTGATTCTAATGAGAAGTCTAACCATCTCCTGGTAGATGGAAAGGCTTACCAAAAACATTCTCAATTAAATATTAACTAGCTACAAAGTAGCCTACCTGGCAGAATGGTTTTATGATTATTTGCATCAATCCAGTGGCCATTTGTTTTGTAAACTCCATCTCATGTGCTACAGAAACACTGCTAACCAAACAACAGTACTAGGTGCCTGTGTACTTGAATGAAAGAATAACTACACACAAAAATAGTTGCACTGCTTCTTGATAGTCGCACTCCAAGTCACACTGCTTCTTGACACAATGCCTGCTTAACCTGTAAGCCAGCCACACCAATGTGTCAGAGGAAACACCATACACCTGGTGACCGTGTCAGCGTGCATTTGCCCAGCCCGCCACAAGAGTCGCTAGAGCACGATGGGACAAGGACATCCCTGCCGGCCAAACCCTCCCCTTAACCGGACAATGCTGGGCCAATTGTGCGCCGCCCCATGGGTCACCCGGTCATGGCCGGCTGTGACAGAGTCTGGACTCGAACCAGGATCTCTAGCGGCACAGCTAACACTGCGATACAGTGCCTTAGACCACTGCGCCACTCGGGAGGCAACCTGTGCATTTCTTACTCAGTTGACAGCCTCATTTATCTGTTTCAATAATAGGCCTACTATTAGCCGACTTGCACAGTACAGCTTGGGTTGGCCTGACTGTGAAAGAACAATATGGGATTTATAATTTTAGGTAATTCAGAGTGTGTGTCAATGTTTCTCATAGAATGTTTGGCAAAATTAGATTATACCCACTTTTCCAGGCACCAATACCCATACACATATTCAAATCCACACTAAAGACACACCTATTCACACAGGCTTACCCAGATTCTGTTGTCTTAGCTTTTATCCTCTGCCTAGTTCACTTCCCTGGTTAGTCTCTCATCATGTTTAGTGTTCTCCATGGTTAGTATGTACTCAGGTTTAGAGTACTTTTATAAAGTAACTTATTTTAATGTGTCATTTTATGACTTTCTATCCTGCTGATTTTCTTGTGTATGTAAAGTGACTTTGGGTGTTGTGAAAACCACTTCAAATAAGATGTATTATTACCAAACTGCCATAACAGAAGTCATTCAAAACAGTCCTCTTTCACTTTATTGTTACAAGTCCTTAAAATGTTGTGTTTACTTCAATATATGTACAATATTGTTAACCAGTTTCATTCTTGATGCGGTATCTCTTCAATTGCAGTTATCTTGGCTATGTGTCAGATATAGCTTTAAAGTCTTGGTGTTGGGTTTAGAGTTGAGTGGAGTTGTGCATGTTTATTTGCATATTATATAATCTAAATCTATTTTACCTGTGAATACAAACCTTTGGTAGGCCCTACATTGTAATAAATTATCTTTAAAATATGCAACTAAGAAATACACAACATCATATAAACAAATAAAGAAATGGATAAATATGGTTCTGGTAAAATGTTTAGCCTAAAGCTGACTTATTTCTGTTATTCCGAAGAGCAAAACACCCTAGGGATCTTAAATATTCACAATTATTTTATACAAAAAATGCTGTTCCTCGATTATGTTTCAGCCTATAATTCCATCTTTGAAAGAGAATAATATAGTGAGACACTGATGACAAATGTAGAATTTGACATGTCAGATATTCCGTTGGCTCCATCGGTCTTGCTGTACAGGGATGGGTGATAATCGGCAAAATATCATATCACCATATTTTGAAGCTATGGTGGTATTTTACGATGTTTTATGTTTCTCAATAATGAATGTTCTAAATATGTTTTGAATAGTGCATAACCCTTGAATGGCAACAAATTACTGTAGTTCTATGTGGTTTTAATGGCTTTCAATCAAACTAGGACAACACTGACAGTGAAGTGGTCCAATTTTTAGAAAGTTTCATTTCATTTAGCACTGTATAAAAGTATCATAATAGACTGTATTGTAAAAATCCATACCGGAACAGTATACCAGTATTCCCAAAATATCGTCCAGCCTTATGAGACGCCATGTTGAGTTCACTCGGCATGCTACAGTTACACCCAGAGGTTAGGAACTTTCCTGGAGAAACACAAATTACTATTCTCCATCTGCCACACTGACTCCAGTGAATACAGGCAGGCATTCCCCTGTGTGGTATTGTATGGCCAATAGCTCTCAACGGGGCTAGACACCAGTCAAATGGAGCCATTTGTAGCAAATTCGGTTTTCCTATTCAAAATTGCTTTAAGCTCATGGATGTGAATGTGACTGTCTTTATGGCTCCATAATGTATAATTTTAAAACGAGAGCTTGGATACAAGATATTGATTAGTGGATTGGGCTGTGTCTTGCTGCTGAGTTGCCAGAACATTATATACATATGTGACATGGTTAGCTATTGACAATAGAAACCACCGTTGGGGGCATACTTATAGGAATCTGGATCACATTCTGTATTATAGTATGGACTTGTTCACCTCCAATCTGAGTCATCTGACTTCTGGCAGAACCCTGACCCTCCCACTCCCCTGTAAAAAACACAGGGTATAATTATCTAGTGTTACACTGGAGAGAAAGCCCTGGTTTCCACCCCTTAAGAAATTAGTACTTATCCCAGCAGCTAATGAAAACCTGCAGCTCCTCAACCCCAGCAATGACAATTAACATAATACTTAATTACAACATTGCAATGACAGTGGGGGTGGACAGCAGAGCTTACCTCTGGCAGCTAAATTCAAAATGATTCAGCAACATAGGAATAGCTACTCAATAGTGTACTAAAGTGGTCATTGATTTTTGCAATATGAACGCTACAGTACATCAGACACAGCTCTTGAAAACAGCCGACCTCATGTTCTTGTTCTCGAGTTACATTTCCCACATACCAAAAACATATGACATTTTCCTGATTGCTGTGGCCAACGAAACAGCAAGAGAAGACAAATATACTGTACACCGAACAAAAATATGAACGCAACATGCAACAATTTCAAAGATTTTACTGAGTTACAGTTCATGTAAGGAAATCAGTCAATTTAAATGTATTAGGCCCTAATCGACTGGGAACACAGATATGGTAGGGGCGTGGATCAGAAAACCAGCCAATATCTGGTGTGACCACCATTTGCCTCATGCAGCGTGACACATCTTCGCTATAGAGTTGATCAGGCTGTTGATTGTGGCCTGTGCGAATTTGCTGGATATTGGCGGGAACACGCTCTGGTACACGTCAATCCTGAGCATCCCAAACATGCTCAATGGGTGACATGTCTGGTGAGTATGCAGGCCATGGAGAAACTGTGACATTTTCAGCTTCCAGGAATTGTGTACAGATCTTTGCGACATGGGGCTGTGCATTATCATGCTGAAACATGAGGCGATGGCGGCAGATGAATGGAATGACAATGTGCCTCAGGATTTTGTCACGGTATCTCTGTGCATTCAAATTGCCATCGATAAAATGCAATTGTGTACGTTGTCTGTAGCTTATGTCTGCCCATACCATAACCCCACCGCCACCATGGGGCACTCCATTCACAACGTTGACATCAGCAAACAGCTCACCCACACAACACCATACTGCCATCTGCCCGGTACAGTTGAAACTGGGATTCATCCGTGAAGAGCACACTTCTCCAGTGTGCCAGTGACCATTGAAGGTGAGCATTTGCCAACTGAAGTCGGCTACGATGCCGAACTGCAGTCAGGTCAAGACCCTGGTGATTACGACGAGCACACAGATGAGCTTCCCTGAGACGGTTTCGGACAATTTGTGCAGAAATGATTTGATTGTGCAAACCCACAGTTTCATCAGCTGTCCAGGTGGCTGGTCTCAGACGATCCCACAGGTGAAGAAGCCGAATGTGGAGGTCCTGGGCTGGCGTGGTTAAACGTGGTCTGGGGGACGTGCTGCCAAATTTTCTAAAACGACGTAGGAGGCAGCTTATGGTAGAGAAATTAACATTAAATTCTCTGGCAACAGCCCTGGTGGACATTTCTGCAGTCAGCATGCCAGTTGCACACTTAAAACTTGAGACATCTGTGGCATTGTGATGTGTGACAAAACTGCACATTTTAGAGTGGCCTTTCATTGTCCCCAGCACAAGGTGCACCTGTGTAATGATCATGCTGTTTAATCAGAATCTTGAATCATCCACCTCATCATAACCTTCACCTTATCTTAGCAAAGAGAAATGTTCACTAAAAGGAATGTAAATACATTTGTGCACAACATTTGAGAGAAATAAGCTTTTTGTGCGTATGGATAATTTCTGGGATCTTTTATTTCAGCTCATGAAACATTGAACCAGTACTTCACATGTTGCATTTATATTTTTGTTTAATATAGCAAGATACTTAGCAGTAATTATGGTAATATAGGCACCGTGGGTGAAGGTTATAGTAGGGCATGTACGTGGCCTACACAGGGCATGCGATAGAGATGTATGGAGATCGCAACTTTGTATCTGTGCTGGTATGCCATCTGTGACAGTATGGAAAGCACCATTGAGACTGTCTCCATTTTAAAGTAGTACATTTTCTTCTTCTTTTGAAGTTTGAAAAAAAGTTTAAAGCCAATATTGGTGACTTAACACCATCTGCAGTGCTGGAGTCTTGAACCAAACCGTGTCATTAATTTACAAACTACATAAACCAATTTGAAGATGACGATGCTCTGATCGTTGACTGATCCTTACCAACTCATTGGAATCCCCACCCAGTAGACTACATTAAAATGGTGGAATCCCTTAATGTCCAAACAAAAAAGGGTTATTTCCAAGTAATGATCTCTATACATCTCTATGGGCCATGCACACATTAATGTGCTTTCCCTTTTGTTACCCTAAATATTCTACCCCATCAGATTTCTTTTTATAATGTTATAATGAACAATGACTTGTTGAAATATTGTCTCTCCATTCTGAGAACAACACACTGTCCATTTCACTGATAGATGCAGGTTATTACATACATTAAGCAAGTACATGATGAGGGTATGTTTGGCAATTTCCAGTAGTTGTACAATATAATGGGTTTCCTTCCAAACAAGTCACACATATTGTAACCTTAAATTACCCTCTTGCTGTGACAGCACTTAACTGTTATTTGATTGAGAATTAAATTCTCCGACATGTAATATGCTGTCATGGGGGTCAAAACACTGTCAATTATAATCAATACTATTTAACCACAAGGGCATGGTGAAAAATGTGACTGACAATAATTTAAAAAAAGGCAGTATCATCTGAGAGGTGGCGATAGTTCAGCCTGGCCTCATAGAGTAGATGTAACATAGTAAATGTAAATCTGTGAAGCTTAAATTAGTATGATATGTTATGCTTGGTATAGTTAAATAAGACAGATAGTTACTTAAGGTAACAACGAATAAAGCGAATGTCTAGCAACCCAAAGGATGCGAGTTCGAATATCATCATGGACAACTTCAGCATTTCAGCTAATTAGCAACTTTTCAACTACTAAATACATTTGAGCTACTTTCCAACTACATAGCATGTTTTCTAACCTTAACCCTTTAATCGAACTCCTAAACTTAACCCTAACCTTAACCCTAACCCCCTAGACCAGTTTACATTAGCCAGCTAGCCACCTAGCTAGAATTCCTAACATATCATACATTTAGAAAATTCATAACTGTCAGCGTATGCGCTACTGGTGTTTGAAGTTAGGTGCAGGAGAGCAGAGAGTTGTGAGCAGGCGCACTCTTTATTGGGCAGGAGCACAACGAACGGACGCAACAGCATCAAACCTCCAGCCAAAATGCAAAAGAGAACTGCGCAAAATACAGTCACAAAAAACAAACGTAATAATCCAACCTCCCATGGGTTACACAAGAATAGCCAAGGGGGGAAATAACCAGCCTGGCGCAACACTGAACATGTAACAAAACAAACAATTCCACACAAAGACATGGGGGGAACAGAGGGAATATATACGTATGTAGTGTGATTAGGGAATGTAAACCAGGTGTGCTAGGAAACAAGACAAAACAAATGGAACAATGAACAGTGGAACGGCAATGGCTAGAAGACCGGCGACGTCGACCGCCGAACACTGCCCGAACAAGGAGAGGAGCCGACTTCGGCGGAAGTTGTGACAATAACATATACTATGTTTTACAAATTTGGAACATATAGTAGGTTTTGTAAATTCATAACGTAATCTACATTTCACAAATGTGTAAGATATAATACAAAATGGGTGATGGACATCCACAAATTAATACATACCATATGAAACGTAACATATCTTACTTAATGTAATGTACCGGATTTACGTACTGAATAATACGAAGTGCTCTGAGACCAGGTTGGATAGTTACATAGTGCCAATGGTTCTGTCTGTCCCTCGGCTGGTGTGTTACATTCAGGGATGCAACTTTCATTGGGGACGGGGGAGACATGTCCCCCACATTCTGAAATTGCATTTTTGTCCCCCCCAGTTTTATTATTGGAATGTGATACAAAACGAGACAAAGGTGTGCTTTAGGACCATGCGGACGCCTCCGAGCGGTCGGTTTGGAATGTTTATCCGACTGGATAAAAAATGAATAAAGTTATGTCCCCCCCACTTATAAAACCCTGGTTACATTGTTGTTGTAATGAGCCTCTTTTTCTCACCTCTTTCGTCTTAGCCCCAGTGACATCTCCCTCCAAACGCTCTAACCTCTCATCTCACACTGCACTGCTCACATCTCCTTTCAATAACACAAAGGAAAAGGAGAGAGAGAGAGAAGCTCAGGTTGCAGTCAGCAACTAACTGCTATCCCAGCTTTTCCTGGACTAGTTTTTATTTTTTCTCACTGCCCCAGATCTGGGCAAAGTTAGGTTTGGAATCTGAGCTTTTGAGAGTCATTATTGACCAAAAAAGCATTGCCATGATTCCACTTGAATAAACACCATACAGTATATGTTTGCTTGCAATGCATTTACTTTTTTCAAAAGATGCTAGCGAGGGGAAATGTTTGAGTTAAGGAGCTTATAAGGAATTGTGTTAAACAACATTAAACTGGTTGCTACATTTTGTATTTGCATCAGATTACAATAAGTATGTGTGGATTGTTTCACTTTATTTAGAATAATTGGATATTTAAACATGTCCCACTATACTACAGACTAGAGAGATGATGAATAATCAATTATAAATAATGTATAATTCTCCACCACTTTCTCAAGTCAGATATTTCCAAACCAATGCACCATATTAAAAAAAGTTTCATACATACAATGCATTCGGAAAGTATTCAGACCCGTTGACTTTTCCACATTTTGTTACGTTACAATCTGTATTCTAAAAATACCCCATAATGACAAAGCAAAAACAGTATACTAATGTCAATTTGGTATTTCGAAAACCATCCAAAATGAGCAGATGGAAGCATTGAAGTGTTGGCTACTATAGTGCTGAAGCCCAGGTTGGACAGTGAGACTTGCCTATCATATCAGAGCACATGGAGCTGTAGTGATCACCCCAGCATCTGACGCTCTACAAAGACCAGTGGAGCCCAGGCTGTCCCTCAGGCATCTGCGGCCTGACGTCACTCACAAGGATCTCTGTCTCCTCTAGTGCAACTCATCTTGCCTAATTGGGCCTGTCACAGATGGATCTTGGTCATTCGTTCACACTTCAAACACTCCAGCAGCAGTAGTGCTAGTATGTGTGTCTCACTGCGGGAAAATAAGCATAGAAAAAATGGATAGGCCTACATACTAGTGTAGGTTTTAGAAAGCTTACAGGCTACAGGGCATTGCTGCACTGAACTGCACTGGAATTCAATTGTTGCAGGGGAAAAAATGACAGTAATTTGAGGCGCTCTGGGCTGTGGAAGGAAATGCTAATGTTTCAGGCCAAGATACTGAAGCATGATTTGTCCCACAATTATAAATGTAGGTTAGACATGTTGTAATTACTTGCTTTAACTCCGACTGGGGCACTACAGTATCATGTCTGGTATTGGCATGCTGTCAGGTGCTGAGCTCTGTTGCACAATAGTTTATTTGAAGCCAACCCAAACTGTGGGTGTTTTTGTCACTGTTCTGCAGTAGCTGATGGTCCCTGTTTTAGAGAGGAAGAATACTTTTTCATTGGAGCTTTGAGATTCTGCTATTGGCAACATGGAATCAAAGGGCTGAGGCATGCACTTGCCAAGTGAGGAAAAATGATCTGAGGTGGAATGCCTTCAAAAGGTATATACAGTTTTTTCACCTTTATTTAACCAGGTAGGCTAGTTGAGAACAAGTTCTCATTTGCTACTGCGACCTGGCCAAGGTAAAGCAAAGCAGTTCGACACATACAACAACACAGAGCTACACATGGAATAAACAAACATACAATCAATAATACAGTAGAAAAAGTCTATATACAGCATGTGCAAATGAGGTAGGATAAGGGAGGTAAGGCAATAAATAGGCCATGGTGGCGAAGTAATTACAATATAGCAATTAAACACTGGAATGGTAGAATGTGCAGAAGATGAATGTGCAAGTAGAGATACTGGGGTGCAAAGGAGCAAGATAAATAAATAAATACAGTATGGGGATCAGGTAGTTGGATGGGCTATTTACAGATGGGCTATGTACAGGTGCAGTGATCTGTGAGCTGCTCTGACAGCTGGTGCTTAAAGCTAGTGAGGGAGGTATGAGTCTCCAGCTTTAGTGATTTTTGCAGTTCGTTCCAGGCATTGGCAGCAGAGAACTGGAAAGAGAGGCGGCCAAAGGAAGAATTGGCTTTGAGGGTGACCAGTGAGATATACCTGCTGGAGCGTGTGCTACGGGTGGGTGCTGCTATGGTGACCAGTGAGCTGAGATAAGGGCTTTACCTTGCAGAGACTTGTAGATGACCTGGAGCCAGTGGGTTTGGCGACGAGTATGAAGCGAGGGCCAGCCAACAAGAGCATACAGGTCGCAGTGGTGGGTAGTATATGAGGCTTTGGTGACAAAACGGATGGCACTGTGATAGACTGCATCCAATTTGTTGAGTAGAGTGTTGGAGGCTATTTTGTAAATGATATCGCCCGAAGTCGAGAATCGGTAGGATGGTCAGTTTTACGAGGGTATGTTTGGCAGAATGAGTGAAGGAGGCTTTGTTGCGAAATAGGAATCCGATTCTAGATTTAATTTTGGATTGGAGATGTTTAATGTGAGTCTGGAAGGAGAGTTTACAGTCTAACCAGACACCTAGGTATTTGTAATTGTCCACATATTCTAAGTCAGAACCGTCCAGAATAGTGATGCTGGACGGGCGGGCATGTGCGGGCAGCGATCGGTTGAAGAGCATGCATTTAGTTTTACTTAAGTTTAAGAGCAGTTGGAGGCCACGGAAGGAGAGTTGTATCGCATTGAAGCTCGTCTGGAGGTTAGTTAACACAGTGTCCAAAGAAGGGCCAGAGGTATACAGAATGGTGTCGTCGCTCTTGCTGCTGATCAAAGAATCATCAGCAGCAAGAGCGACATCATTGATGTATACAGAGAAGAGAGTCGGCCCAAGAATTGAACCCTGTAGCACACCCATAGAGACTGCCAGAGATCCGGATAACAGGCCCTCCGATTTGACACACTGAACTCTATCAGAGAAGTAGTTGGTGAACCAGGCGAGGCAGTCATTTGAGAAACCAAGGCTGTTGAGTCTGCCAATAAGAATGTTGTGATTGACAGAGTCGAAAGCCTTAGCCAGGTCGATGAATACGGCTGCACAGTAATGTCTCTTATCGATGGCGGTTATGATATCGTTTAGGACCTTGAGCATGGCTGAGGTGCACCCATGACCAGCTCTGAAACCAGATTGCATAGCGGAGAAGGTACGGCGGTATTCAAAATGGTCGGTAATCTGTTTGTTAACTTGGCTTTCGAAGACCTTAGAACCTTAGAACTTCCCTGAAAGTTGCATATCACGGGGGCTATTCGATGCTAACAAGATGTTTTTGTGTTGGTCAAGGACAGTCAGGTGTGGAGAGAACCAAGGGCTATATCTCTTCCTGGTTCAATTTTTTTTGGAATGGGGCATGCTTATTTAAGATGGTGAGGAAGGCATATTTAAAGAATAACCAGGCATCCTTTACTGACAGGATGAGGTCAATATCCTTCCAGGATACCACAGCCAGGTCGATTAGAAAGGCCTGCTCGCTGAAGTGTTTTAGGGAACGTTTGACAGTGATGAGGGGTGGTCATTTGACCGCAGACCCATTACGGATGCAGGCAGTGAGGCAGTGACCGCTGAGATCTTGGTTGAAAACAGCAGAGGTGTATTTGGAGGGCAAGTTGGTTAGGATGATATCTATGAGGGTGCCTGTGTTTACGGATTTGGGGTTGTACCTGGTGGGTTCATTGATAATTTGTGTGAGATTGAGGGCATCAAGTTTAGATTGTAGGATGGCCGGGGTGTTAAGCATGTCACAGTTTAGGTCACCTAGCAGCACGAGCTCTGAAGATAGATGGGGGGCAATCAATTCACAAATGGTGTTCAGGGCACAGCTGGGGGCAGAGGGTGGTCCATAGCAAGCGGCAACGGTGAGAGACTTGTTTCTGGAAAGGTGGATTTTTAAAAGTAGAAGCTCTAATTGTTTGGGTACAGACCTGGATAGTAAGAAAGAACTCTGCAGGCTATCTCTGCAGTAGATTGCAACACCGCCACCTTTGGCAGTTCTATCTAGTCGGAAAATTTTATAGTTAGGGATGGAAATTTCAATGATGGAAATTGTTGAAGTCGGAAGTTTACATACACCTTAGCCGAATACATTTAAACTCAGTTTTTCACAATTCCTGACATTTAATCCTAGTAAAATTTGCTGTTTTAGGTCACTTAGGATCACCACTTTATTTTAAGAATGTGAAATGTCAGAATAATAGTAGAGAGGATGATTTATTTCAGCTTTTATTTATTTCGTCACATTCCCAGCGGGTCAGAAGTTTACATACACTCAATTAGTATTTGGTAGCATTACCTTTAAATTGTTTAACTTGGGTAAAACATTTTGGGTAGCCTTCCACAAGCTTCCCACAATAAGTTGGGTGAATTTTGGCCCATTCCTCCTGACAGAGCTGGTGTAACTGAGTCAGGTGTGTAGGCCTCGCTTTTTCAGTTCTGCACACCAATTTTCTATAGGATTGAGGGCAGGGCTTTGTGATGGCCACTCCAATACCTTGACTTTGTTGTCCTTGCCACAACTTTGGAAGTATGCTTGGGGTCATTGTCCATTTGGAAGACCAAGCTTTAACTTCCTGACCGATGTCTTGAGATGTTGCTTCAATAAATCCACATAATTTTTCTTCCTCATGAGGCCATCTATTTTGTGAAGTGCACCAGTCCCTCCTGCAGCAAAGCACCCCCACAACATGATGCTGCCACCACCGTGCTGCCACCCCCGAGGCTTCCTCTCCTCTCAACATGACAGAGAAAATAAAATCAGTTTGCGCCATAGATGCCTTAATATTTGGTTTAGGCCCTCAGGAATTCAGGATGACATTCCCAGGACAACCTGCTGAACTCAATCACATTTATCTCACATCTAATCTCATGAGCATTGATCTTTTCCACAATCTCATCAAAAAGAGATTGTCACTGTCTCAGTCTGAAAGCCCAGGCCCGGCTGGCAGATCAGATTTCTTTGAGAGGGTGAGCTGGCCGTCTCCTGGGTTTGGACACCCAGGTGCCTGCATGCCTATGGCGCTGGCTCCCTAGAGGAGAGGTCTGTCTGTTAGCAGCTGCAAGTCATCTGTGCATCTGAGGGCTTCCCTCCACACTGGGGTATCCGCTTCTCTCTCGTTCTCTGTCCCGCTCCTGTTACAGGCAACCCTTTTATATGAGCCCCTATCCTTGGTGCTGAAACTTCCAGCGTTGAAAATGTGAAGGAAAAATGCAAATACAACACTTGATGTTTCAACACCACAGATAGTGGTCCACATACAAAGGGCCAGTGGGCGAGAGATAAAAGCCACTCCACCTTTTAGATAGATATCGCCTCAAATGTCAAGTTCACAAATTCTGTGGCTAAATGCAGTCAGGGTCATTCCGTATCTGTAACGGTTTTCCTCCTCCTCTTCATCCCGAAGAGGAGGATTAAACCAAGGCGCAGCGTAGTGAAATGACATGATTTATTAAACAAACAAAACAGACGAAAACGAACTATACTTGATAACTAATAAAACAACAAACGATGTAGACAGACCTGAAACGACGAACTTACATATAACGTGAAGAACGCAAATAACAGGAACAGACTACATGAAACGAACAAACCGCAAACAGTCCCGTATGGTGTAACATCGACACAGACACAGGAGACAACCACCCACAACGAACACTGTGAAACAACCTACCTAAATATGACTCTCAATTAGAGGAACGCCAAACACCTGCCTCTAATTGAGAGCCATACCAGGCAACCCTTAAACCAACATAGAAACAGACAACATAGAATGCCCACCCAAACTCACGTCCTGACCAACTAACACATACAACAAACTAACAGAAATAGGTCAGGAACGTGACATAACCCCCCCCTTAAGGTGCGAACTCCGGGCGCACCAGCACAAAGTCTAGGGGAGGGTCTGGGTGGGCATCTGACCACGGTGGTGGCTCAGGCTCCGGACGAGGTCCCCACCCCACCATAGTCAATCCCAGCTTAAGTTTACCCCTTATCATGACCACCCTCTTATTTCCCCCACCTAATTTAAGGGGCAACACCAAGATAAAGGACAGCTCCGGGACAAGGTAGCTCAGGACCGAGAAATAGCTCAGGACAGAGGGATAGCTCAGGATAGAGAGGTAGCTCAGGATAAAGAGGTAGCTTAGGATAGAGGGGCAACTCCGGACTGAAGGGCAGCTCCGGACAGAGAGACAGCTCTGGACTGAGGGGCAGTTCTGGATTATTAGCCGCTTCTGGCTGAGGGGCAGCTCATGGCTGACTGACGGCTCTGGACGCTCATGGCCGGCTGACGGCTCTGGACGCTCATGGCAGGCTGACGGCTCTGGACGCTCATGGCTGGCTGACGGCTCTGGACGCTCATGGCTGGCTGACGGCTCTGGACGCTCATGGCTCGCTGACGGCTCTGGACGGTCATGGCTCGCTGACGGCTCTGGCAGATCCTGTCTGGTTGGCGGCTCTGGCAGATCCTGTCTGGTTGGCGGCTCTGGCAGATCCTGTCTGGTTGGCGGCTCTGGCAGATCCTGTCTGGTTGGCGGCTCTGGCAGATCCTGTCTGACGAATGGCTCTAGCGGCTCCTGACTGACTATCGGCTCTGACGGCTCGGGACAGACGGGCGGCTCTAATGGCTCGGGACAGACGGATGGCTCAGATGGCGCTGGGGAGACGGATGGCTCAGACGGCGCTGGGGAGACGGATGGCTCAGACGGCGCTGGGGAGACGGATGGCTCAGACGGCGCTGGGGAGACGGATGGCTCAGATGGCGCTGAGGAGACGGATGGCTCAGATGGCGCTGCGGAGACGGATGGCTCAGACTGATCCTGTCTAGCGGAAGGCTTTGGCTGCTCCTGTCTGGCGGAAGGCTCTAGCGGCTCCTGTCTGGCGGAAGGCTCTAGCGGCTCCAGTCTGGCGGAAGGCTCTGTAGGCTCATGGCAGACGGGCGGCTTTGCAGGCTCATGGCAGACGGGCGGCTTTGAAGGCTCAATACAGACGGGCAGTTCATGCGGCGCTTGGCAGACGGACAGTTCAGGCGCCGTTGGGCAGACGGCAGACTCTGGCCGGCTGAGTCGCACTGTAGGCCTGGTACGTGGTGCCGGAACTGGAGGCACCGGACTGGAGACACGCACTTCAAGCCTAGTGCGAGGAGCAGGAACAGGGCACACTGACCTCTCAAAGCGCACTATAGGCCTGGTGCGTGGTACCGGCACTGGTGGTACCGGGCTAAGGGCACGCACCTCAGGGCGAGTGCGGGGAGAAGGAACAGTGTGTACAGGACTCTGGAGACGCACAGGTGGCTTAGTGCGTGGTGCCGGAACTGGAGGCACCGAACTGGATACACGCACCATAGGAAAAGTGCGTGGAGGAGGAACAGGGCTCTGGAAACGCACTGGAAGCCTGGTGCGTGGTGTAGGCACTGGTGGTACTGGGCTAGGGCGGGGAGGTAGCGCCGGAAATACCGGACCGTGCAGGCGTACTGGCTCTCTTGAGCATTGAGCCTGCCCAACCTTACCTGGTTGAATGCTCCCGGTCGCCCGACCAGTGCGGGGAGGTGGAATAACCCGCACCGGGCTATGTAGGCGAACCGGGGAAACCATGCGTAAGGCAGGTGCCATGTATGCCGGCCCGAGGAGACGCACTGGAGACCAGACGCGTTGAGCCGGCCTCATGACACCTGGCTCAATGCCCAATCTAGCCCTACCAGTGCGGGGAGGTGGAATAACCCGCACCGGGCTATGCACACGTACAGGAGACACCCTGCGCTCTACTGCGTAACACGGTGTCTGCCCGTACTCCCGCTCTCCACGGTTAGCCTGAGAAGTGGGCGCAGGTCTCCTACCTGCCCTTGGCCCACTACCTCTTAGCCCCCCCCCAAGAAATTTTTGGGTGTTACTCACGGGCTTTTCGGGCTTCCGTGCAAGACGCGTCCCCTCATAACGCCGGTTCCTCTCTCTCTTTTCCTCCGCTCTCCGAACTGCCTCCAGCTGTTCCCATGGACGGTGATTCACTTTAGCCCATGGTCCTTCTCCGTTAAATACTTGCTCCCAACTCCACAAGTCCTGTATACTTTCCCGTTGCTCGACATTACGCTGCTTGGTTCTGGATTGGTGGGTGGTTCTGTAACGGTTTTCCTCCTCCTCTTCATCCGAAGAGGAGGAGCAGGGATTAAACCAAGGCGCAGCGTAGTGAAATGACATGATTTATTAAACAAACAAAACAGACGAAAACGAACTATACTTGATAACTAATAAAACAACAAACGATGTAGACAGACCTGAAACGACGAACTTACATATAACGTGAAGAACGCAAATAACAGGAACAGACTACATGAAACGAACAAACCGCAAACAGTCCCGTATGGTGTAACATCGACACAGACACAGGAGACAACCACCCACAACGAACACTGTGAAACAACCTACCTAAATATGACTCTCAATTAGAGGAACGCCAAACACCTGCCTCTAATTGAGAGCCATACCAGGCAACCCTTAAACCAACATAGAAACAGACAACATAGAATGCCCACCCAAACTCACGTCCTGACCAACTAACACATACAACAAACTAACAGAAATAGGTCAGGAACGTGACAGTATCACTTGAATAAACTGTTTAGGTAGGAATTAGCCAGACATTCCTAATCCGGCTGACGGTGGGTTCGGCTACAGTAAGACCGGGAGAATAAATTGAACATATTCTCTTGTGGATTGTAACCCTTGTGATATTTGGTGTTATTGAAATAATTCTAACTTTAAATATCAGTTGTTATGAGAGAGAAGCAACAAGCCAACTGAGTCACCCAGATAAGTCACATTCACCAGGGTCCTCTAATGCATCTGCAGGAATAAGTAGTGACAGGGTGGAATAACATAGAAGGCGTACTGTTGTTCTGAGGCCATGGCAATGTAACACTTATGTAAATGTGTTGCCATAAATCAAGACAAAACAACAACACGGAGGTAGGAATCACCTTAGCATTCTATCTAGAGGTCTCTTCCAGTTGAAGGAAATCCCAAACCAATTATTTTCTATAATTCCTCACATCCTGCTACGGTGTCTGAATATGTCTGGTGTGTGTCATATTTCACTCCTATATTATAATTCAGTATTACAATATATTCAATATTTTCTGTGTAGCCCGCTTGCTTTGTTCCAAATATATCACGTCCCTTTCACACATCGATGGCTGATGTATTCCACAAATAGCCTTGAATATATGGCGTCCAACAATTCTGCATTGCAAAACTGAACATCGTACTATAAAAACAACCAAACAAACCCTGGCTCCTGTTCATGGCAGGGACATGATGATGGAGCTCCAGATGAACTTAATCAGTGATGGAGTACTTGCAGGCCAAGTAGTGCTTGCCACATTTTCACTGACAGAGTAGCAAGGTTGGCGGCTATTAGATTTTGGATGGGTGCAGTTCCTCCAGGCATACAGAATGTAGGTCGACCTACAATTGTCCAAGGTTGTCGCTGTGGTGCGATTCTGCTGTCATGAATCCCTTGTTAGAGGCTGTGTTTGGGCATGAGCACATACGGTGGCCCATCGTATGACAGGGCTCTAATGAAGCAACCACATTCTCCAGTATTCCATGAGCTGCAGTCTACTGTAGGTGTGAAGGGAAAACCAACTGAGTTGCCTGGTGTTTGGCGAAAGGCCCAAATGGAAAGTTACCTAGGCAGAAGCTATTCCTAACAATAATCCAGTCGAGTGACATAATGATAAGCCTCTGGAGCCTTCAGCATTAGAAGCAGCAGCAATATAAAACCTTCCACAGAGGAATCCTTCTTTGATCAGTGCCTAACTGAAGTGGGCCGAGCAGTTTAAGTGTATGAAATGTTATCAGTAGCACTTAACGAATTAAATGGATGAAATTCAGATCCAATATCGCTCGAAAAACCACCTCCACCTGCCAACCATTTTGACTGTATGAAGCATACACCAAACATACTGTATAAAGACGAAATTAAGTGTTCCTCCTTTGTGAGGTATCAGTGCCATCAGGCACCGGTTCAAACCAGGACTGGGCAACCTGGCTGGTGCATGTCAGAATCCCATCTCTATTCAGTGATGGTACCACAGTAAGTTAGAGGAAGAAGCAACAGCAGTGTCCATGTGACAGAATGGTGTTTTACCCAAGATCTCAGTATGAGTGATTGTACAGTAAATGTCCTTGATTACGTAAATCTATTACACGGATCCAGCCTCCGTTTCACAGTACGATTTGTTTGTCTCCCAATTTGCCCTTATTGTGGTGTGCTTGTTGCCAAGGTAACTGCTGTTTTCACAATGAGGATGTGTAGGTTGCCAAAAGCGATGGCAGAATTTGGTTCAATATAGTAGATAAACTAGTCTTTATTTGTACATTGCAACATAGCGTTGTTAAATTTGGAAATTGGTAGTTGTAGGAGGCACTAGCTATTTTGTTTGTCTTGGTGTGAAGGAATTTTCTCCCTAAAACCAGATCAAAATGGTGCTGCTCTGGCTTCTGTGAGAGGAATACATGTTGTGAATAATGGATTAGGATCAGCATGAAGGGAGATACTGTGTGTGCTTGGACAATCTCAACTCCAGGCAAAATCACAATTTTTTTCCAAATGTTTATGTTATGTAAGATTTATTGGGTCATGAAGCGCATTTTTAACAAGTAGAACAAATAGAAACATTTCAAAATAGTAGGAGGCACTAGAGTACAAGGATACAACGCAACATTTTCCCCATGTGAATGGTTCAAGTTTGAAGCACAACTGTTGGTAGGACTTGCAGCTGCATTATGAAGATTACACATATGAGAATGATAAATCTAGCAAATCAAGCATATTGAATCTACTTATTACACTTATCAGAAAATTGTATAAAAAAAGTTATGGAATGTCATTGAGACAAACACATTAAAAGACCAACAAGAATGAGAGGTATCTTGGATTGCTCCTGATGAATAAAAAGGAAAATCACACGACAAGTCCACGTTTTCTACTAGCTTCGCCATTGTTTTCAGCATGGGAAGTGAGTTCCACAAAAGTATTCATACAATAACGTGTCTACTGCACCCCGTCACCATTGGGTTCATCCTCTGCTGTTGGAGCCATCATTCCCACCCAGCAGCATCTTCCATCAGGATTAAGAGCTGGGAATGGGAGAGTAATAGGGTATGGCCTGAGCATGAAGCCAACACCAAAGTGCTCCTTACCCAGAGCAGAGCTGTGATTCACTGAATTATTCAGCTCATTCAGGCCAGTTTAAATATTAAGGTGTGAGTGGGAGTACCTCCCGGTACTTCCCTGGGGACAGACACAGTTGATGGGACACTAACTGCGTACTCCTGTCCAGCTGAAGTCTTTATTTAAAGAAAGGATAAAGCTTGGTGGAGCTCTCTTGGAGATGGGCTGCCTGGTCTCTGTAGAATGCCTCGGTGTGGAAGTCTGGCAAGACAAGCCATCCTGACCTGGTCATGGAACGGCCTTCTGCATAATGGAAGCTGTACACTGACGGTTCAGAAAGCAACTAATTACATTACTGCTCCTTTGCATATTTTGTATGGATGTATTTTAGATCTTAATCTAAGGATACAACGCAAAGGCACAATTTCCAGCTGCACTTCAAATAAATATTTGTTTGCATTTAAGCACAATGTCAGAATTTGCTAATCAATTATTTTGATAGTTACATTCAAGGTAATTGAAGGTAATTGAAATTCAGTTAAAACACATCAAACAATATTTTGGTTCCGTCAATAGATATGCCAGTTACAGTAGCTGTTGTAAATGTGTCTAGAATATGCTTGATTTCCATTGATAGAAGTCTAGAGTACAGTACACATGCAGCGTAAAGGCTTCAATTGATGAGTATAAGGAAACAGGACTGCAATATCTGAAACATAATGCTGCTCAATTGAACATCAGAGAAGTCATAACAAGTATTTAATTTTTGTTGTTGTTGAGGAAATATGGAAGTACACAACTACCTGTCTAATCATAGGACATTGACATACAGTAAGAGATAGATTTGATGCAGACATCTTGGGATAAGGCTGAGGTTTTTCTGAGTATTACTTTAGTGTGCAGTCTAATCCCCTATTAATCACTACAGATTGACACTGGGAGTATTAATGGTTGCAATAAAAATGTACCTTAAATTTGCTCTTAATGAAAAATGTAAATCCAAGAGGACTATGTAAAACATTTTTTTACAACCATTTACTGACACTTTGCTGATATTACACTGAAAATAATATAAACGTTGCATGTAAAGTGTTGGTCTCCCAGAAATATCCCAGAAATGTTCCATATGCACAAAAAGCAAATTTCTCTCAAATGTTTTGCACAAATTTGTTTACACCCCTGTTAGTGAGCATTTCTCCTCAGTGGTGGAAAAAGTACCCAATTATCATACTTGAGTAAAAGTAAAGATACCTTAATGGAAAATTACTCAAATAAAAGTGAGTCACCAAGTAAAATATTACTTGAGAAAAAGTCTAAAAGTATTTGGTTTTAAATATACTTAAGTATCAAAAGTAAATGTAAAAGCTAGAAAATATGTATCAAAAGTGAAAGAATAAATACGTATGGCGTCGTATGGGTGATCAGTTTGCTGATGTCAACATTGTGAATAGAGTGCCTCATGGTGGTGGTGGGATTATGGTATGGGCAGGCATAAGCTACGGACAACGAACACAGTTACATTGAATGCACAGATATACCGTAACGAGATCCTGAGGCCCATATTCGTGCCATTCATCTGCTGCCATCACCTCATGTTTCAGCATGATAATGGATGGTGTCGTGTCTTTGCTATGCCGGATTAAGTGATATGACATGCTATTCTATAAAATTCTTTCTCTGTAATTAATATTACCTGATTGAGCTAATCATGTAAATGTAATTAACTAGAAAGTCGGGGCACCACAAAATAATATTTATAGAGCAGTTATTTTCCCGAATAAACTCTTAAAGACCTAGTAATATTTTACATCAATAGCAGTCAATATTAATCGTCACCTTATTTCAGTCTCATCTGAATGTTGTAAATTCTTGGTTCTCTTCACGAACCCTGGCTAACAAGTTGAATCAGCAATACAAAATTGGGTTTAATTATTTATTTACTAAATACCTAATTAATCACACAGAATTACATATACACAGAATGAATCATACCTTGATTACAAATTATGTCATAAAGGAAAACGTCCCTAGCGGACAGAACAGATATGACAACTGGTTACACAAAGACAAGGGGGTTGGGTTTGAGTGAAAGAGCGGGAAGACTGAAGAACAAAGGGAGAAGCAATGTCTCTATCGCAAATACAGGATCTTATGCATTCTAAATTACCGCCCATTTGGAAAAGGAAAATGCAATGAATATTTACTCTGAGCTGCGCTTCAATAGGTTGGTGGTAGATGGAAGGCCGTGTTGCCCAACAGAGTCCTTTGAAGAGTGTCTCTGGTGGTGAACGGGAAACGTTGTAGTGTCGTTGTTGTGTGGTAGACGGGATACTCTGTCTGTCCTCTCCTAGCCCAGTTTACAGCGGCCGCTGCTAACTCAACAGCTAGGAGGTATCACTTCTGTAGCAAATAAGAGTTCAAAGTTCATACCATTCGCAACCAAAGCTCACGCTGAGGTTGGCTTCGTTCTGTAGTTATTATCTGAACCCTTCTGACATCGGATCGTAGTCCTAATGTACCCGGAACAAAAAGTTATATTGTCGTCAAGGCTTTATATAGGAAGGGAGAAGAGGGCGTGTTTCATAGTTTATAACCAATGTCTCTTCACATGGGCGGGCCACTGAGTCGGGCCTAATTCACTCATGAAAACCCAATTCTCACATTTTAGAAGCTAAATACACATTTCATCCCCTCACAAATCATTTCATATTCAAGCATTTAAATTGAACAACAATTCCATGTGAATCTGTTATGTGTAGACTTTCCACTGTATCGTTTATGTCATTCTATCATTGATGAGAATGTCTCAGATAACAACCGAACTGACATCATATTCATTAAGTACCAACGCATATGTTCAACTGGTTGGATTACTGAAATATGGTTAATTTCCCCCCCACCTTCTGATGTTCCCATAATCTCTATGCTAACCAAGGGATTTTCAATAGTCACATCAGTAGGGTAGAGAGAGGAAAAAAGGGGGGAGAGGTATTTATGACTGTCATAAACCTACCCCATGTTGCAAGGATTTGTACACAATTCTTGAAAGCTGAAAATGACCTACTTACTCACCAGACATGTCACCCATTGAGCATGTTTGGGATGCTCTGGATTGACGTGTAAGAAAACTTGTTCCAGTTCCCGCCAATATCTAGCAACGTTGCACAGCCATTGATGAGTGGGACAACATTCCACAGGCCACAATCAACAGCCTGATCAACTCTATGTGAAGGAGATGTCAAACTGCATGAGGCAATACTGACTGGTTTTCTGATCCACGCCACAACATTTATTTAAGGTATCTGTGACCAACAGATGCATATCTGTATTTCCAGTCATATTAAATCCATAGATTAGGTCCTAATGAATGTATTTCAACTGACTGATTTCCTTATATGAACTGTAACGCAGTAGAATCTTTGAAATTGTTGCATGTTGCGTTCATATATTTTTTCTGTATAGTTGTGTAAAGAGCAAATACGCATTTGTACAATAGACAAGCTTTGGCCTCAACCCACAATTACGCCCTTGGCCCCAAAACAAGATTATCCACAGGAATGCAGTACTACTCGACCTCTACCTCTGACAGAAAAGTGATTAGGAGGCCTTACACACCTTATCCCCAACTGACCACCATAACCCTCATCCCCTCCACCTAGCGTACCCCAGGGTCTCCCCACCCACCTTACCACCCTCATCCCCTCCACCTAGCGTACCCCAGAGTCTCCCCACCCACCCTACCACCCTCATCCCCTCCACCTAGCGTACCCCAGGGTCTCCCCACCCTACCACCCCCATCCCCTCCACCTAGCGCACTCCAGGGTCTCCCCACCCTACCACCCCCATCCCCTCCAACTAGCGTACCACAGTGTCTCCCCACCCTACCACCCTCATCCCCTCCACCTAGTGTACCACAAGGTCTCCCCACCCTATCATCCTCATCCCCTCCACCTAGCGTACCCCAGGGTCTCCCCACCCTACCACCCCCATCCCCTCCAACTAGCGTACCACAGTGTCTCCTCACCCTACCACCCTCATCCCCTCCAACTAGCGTACCACAGTGTCTCCTCACCCTACCACCCTCATCCCCTCCACCTAGCGTACCACAGGGTCTCCCCACACACCCTACCACCCTCATCCCCTCCACCTAGCGTACCCCAGGGTCTCCCCACCCACCCTACCACCCTCATCCCCTCCACTTAGCGTACAACCCCACCCCTCCACCTAGAGTACCACAGGGTCTCCCCACCCACCATACCACGCCACTGTGTACTACTGACCTCACACACGTCAGCCATTGCCAGGGCAGGGTGTAATGAATTTCCTGATTGCGTACCTTTACATGAAGGGGAAATGGGATTGGGAGGGCAGTAGTTGTGTTCCCCTTATCCTCCTCATCATCTCTGCTGGCCTCATGAGGACCTAATCTCTGGTCTTGTTTTAGTGGCCACTTCATTATGTGGATTGACATAAAGAACTGAGGATGTCATCATGGAAAATGGAGACTTTGCGGATCTCTATGGCAGCTGCTAACACTGTGACCAGAGCCAGAGTGGCTATACTGAGGTCATTGAGCATTAGTCCCTTAGGTGTCTGTTGGTACAGATTGACTGTGGAGCAGAGGATGCTGGTGCGAGGAGGTATAGGAGGACGGGCTCATTGTAATGGCTGGAATGGAATGGTATCAAACATATGGAAACCACGTTCGACTCTGTTTCATTTATTTCATTACAATGAGCCTATCCTGCTATACCTCCTCCCAGCAGCCTCCTCTGCTATGGAGAAATGTTGATAAACAGACTTCAGAAATCACAAAACAACACAGCACCTCATCTGAGTTGTTTATAGTCCAATTCATTTTGAAGTCTGAAACATCACGTCAATAACCCTGCTCATGTCTTAGCCTGCTTTCTCACACATGATAACATGGACACACAAACATAATGAGCAAAGGCCAAGTGTACAGTCAAAGTATGGTAGTTTTGTTCTGTAAGGCTGCCTCCCTATTAATGGTAGTGTTGACCAGAGGATCAGCAGTTCATATTTTTTGGAGTGGGTTGCTGAATTCACTACTGTCAGTTTACACAGTAAACAATGTTTATTTTTTTATATTTTTTTATGAAGCATGGTTATCAGTTTTAAACATACACCTCGAATAGAGAAGTTTGACACTGGTTGGGTAGTCATGTGATTGTTAATCTTGGATTTAGGACACTGTAAACAATGCTGTCAACGTTTCAGTGAAAAGAGGTAATACATCCTTCCCTTTCCAGCAAATGTACCATCTCTGCATCCCAAAATACACTGATCTTTTAATGAAGCACAAAATGGACTGCATCCAGAACAACAAATCAACCGTTGTATTAAATTGAGCCGTGTAATTCTGAAGCCATTGTCTATTGTCTTTATATAGGCAGGATGTTATTAGTATATTCTGCAGAACATAGGCTTGTATAGGCTTGTTCCATGCAGGAGTTAATTTATTAATAATTTCATTCAGCTGTGTTTTTCCCCTGCCTTCCCATAACTATGGCAACACAGTGCAGTCTTGCACAGAGTCTAGTTCTATCATGAGATTAAAAATACAACAACAACATATATATTTAAAAGCAGACGTTCACATGTGACTTTTGGCAGTATGAAGGCACAGTCCATCTTCCCAGTCAATGGACAGGCTCTTATCTCCTTGAAAAACCTACAGACTGTCTACCCACGAACAGATGTCAACGGCATCTCACCACCTACCATCTGCTTGTAATGCAGACAGTGTGTGGGGAGCAGCATGGAGTCTGGGGAGCTTATTTCACATTTCAGCTTTTGCATCTGCAACACTGATCTATTTCGTCACCCTACACTCTGTCTATTTTCTTACCACTCAATTCATATTTACATCCCACAACTCCTTGTGTTGTCTCACGCTTCAATGTTTTCATTGTATATTTCTTCATCAGATCGTGGAGCAGTAAGATGCAGTGGAAAAGGGAAAGACATCAGTGTTGAGCTCCCAGTAGAGAAGCCTTGTAGCACATAACCCCAGGCTTGAGCTTCCATGCTGTGTATGTTGGTCTTCAGAGGCCTGAAGGTCCATGCCTCCTCTCTCCCCGTGTCACTCCCTCCTGTTTGTGTATCTCTCTCCCTTGGTGCCTCTGAAAGCTTTGTTACTCTTTGGGGGGCTTCATACCGTAACATTCAACTATTGACATACATCAGGTCTCTCACAGGTAGCAGGGGGTACTGGATCAAATGAGGCTGGTCCTCAAGGAACTGTCAACATTTCCGCACCAATACCCCCAACAAACTAGGATGTCCTCTGGGACAAGCGAGAACAGCTCTCTCTAAACCTCAGTTTTCACCTCAAGCAAACAGACCTTGTGCGTGCCATTTTCTCTGCGTTCAGGGCTGTTTAGCAGGGATGACATTATAAAATGGGATGACGAGACAATGGGTGTATTTACTGCCAAATTAACATAAGACAACTGTATAAGAATGTCTATTTCCCAAGGTCATGTATTAGGGCTAAGTAGCTACGTATGGTAGTTATATTGCAGGTCGATGCTAGCAGGTCCTGATGATTCAGTAGCATGTACAGTACTGCATGTAGTCATGGTTGTTGTTTCTCTCATACCCTTTGGGGTAACACTTTACATTAAGTTGCCCCTATAACTATGTAGCCTGAATACACAGTAATAACTGTAGTAATTACATAGTAATTACATGGGTGTTACTATGTAAAGACAGGGTCATAAAGTTGTATTGCTGTGCAGTTACATCATAATAGGGGCAACAATGTAAAGTCTCACCGCCTTTTGTAATCCCCTGAGGGTTCATATGTATCACGGATATACTCACACTTATGCTTTTACCCAACATATGTTTAAATGTCTTATCAAATAAGCTTGTCCTTTTAAATCCTGCTGCTCCAGCAAGACACATTCTCAAATCCTTAGTCTTGTAGTGTCTCATTTAAACAGGTCGCCCATTAATCTTTGGTATTAAATATTCAAGCTGCATTTTCATTTTAAATCTGGAACTGTTTCTGTTGTCTTTCATAATAAGCTTTACATTTGACAGTTTTAAGAATATTATTCCAGATAATAAGATAAAAGTCCAATTTACAAGTCGAGAGCAAATAGACTCTCATTTATGGATTGATTGGTCCAGGCACATTCGACATGCCTGAATTAGTCAAGACATACACTGAACAAAACTATAAATGCAACATGCAACAATTTCAATATAAGGAAATCAGTCAATTGAAATGAATTCATTAGGCCCTAATCAATGGATTTCACATGACTGGGAATACAGATGTGCATCTGCTAGTCACAGATACCTTTAAAAAAAAGGTAGGTGCAAGGATCAGAAAACCAGTCAGCATCTGGTGTGACCACCATTTTCCTCCTGCAGTGCGACACATCTCTTTCGTATAGAATTGATCAGGCTGTTGTTTGTGGCATGTGGTATGTTTTCCCACTCTTCAATGGCTGTGCGAAGTTACTGGATATTGGCGGGAACTGGAATACGCTGTCGTAAACATTGATCCAGAACATCCCAAACATGCTCAATAGGTGGTGACTAATGTTCCCTCTAATTCTTTTCATCACTGAAAAATTTCAGGTCTGCTGAGCGCAAATTTGGACATTGAAAATTCTGTGCAACTTTAGGCACTTTTTTACTGTAAACACTGAGGCTGTACCCACGTTAAGTTCCAGTTTTAACAGTGGCCATGTAGGCTACTGTGGCTATTTGATTATAATGTACGCCTACCAGAGTGGCCTACTGTACTATCAAAACAATGGACAAAAATATGTTGTCCATAACATTTTAACATGGAAATAGCTGTTAAAATATTCAGCATACAATAGCAACCAATGTGTGGTGTTCAATGCCTACATTCCATGAGACTTTTGAAAAACAAACATGCAGGGCTTGACATTAACGTGTTTATCCACTTGTCCTTCGAACAAGGAGGTGACTGAAAATGTTGTGTTTGATGAAAGAAACCACTTTACAAAATAAAATTTATTATTATTCCTATACCATTATTACAGAAAATCAGACAAATTATACTACACTCTGCCTAATGGCTACTCAGCTAGCTTATTCAAGACCGTCTCAAAATACAACACTTTCACTTTAAAGCTCTTTACCTGACTCACTTTTCAAAAATGGATAGAAATGCTAACATTTTGTGCTCTTGTTGGAAACAACCACTCCCCCATTGTTGACTAGAAATTAGCTATAACTGGGCTAATAACCTAAACACAGTCCAGTTCAAGTGAATGGCAGAGACCATATATGGCAATGGCTATTTGCATATAGGTCTACTGCAGCTCTGATTGGTTATGGCGCACCCGGTCTGTGTAAAGTGCATGTCAATGCAATATAATCCTACTCCAATGTGCTCTGCCTACAAGAAAATCTCTTGCACAGTTAATTTTGCATACTAAATCTTGCATAATTCGTTTTCTTCCGGTATATAACATTGAAGTGCTAATATTGCTTTGATTCGATCACAATTCCCACAGTAGAGTGAAACGTTTGTGTTAACTAAAGGGTAAAACTGTAGAAAGTTGAGTAAAGTTCAATCTTGTGTTTATCTGCACAGGCTCATATTTCTTCAGCGCGGGCTCACATTTCGTCTGCGCAAAGGAACATATGTGGTGACATGTCTGAGTATTTAGGCAATGGAAGAACTGTGACATTTTCAACATTCAGGAATTGTGTACAGATCCTTGTGACATGGGGCCATTCGTTAGCATGGTGGTGGATGAATGGCACGACAATGGGCCTCAGGATCTCGCCATGGTACAGTATCTCTGTGCACTCAAATTGCCATCGATAAAATGCACTTGTGTTCATTGTCCGTAGCTTATGCTTGCCCGTACCATAACCCCACCGCCACCATGGGACACTCTGTTCACAACGTTGACATCCGAAAACCGCTTGCCCACACAACGCCACACATGCTGTCTGCCATCTGCCCGGTACAGTTGAAACCGGGATTCATCCGTGAATGGGGATTCATTTATGTATGCCAGTGGCCATCGAATGTGAGCATTTGCCCACTGAAGTCGGTTACGATGCCGAACTGCAGTCAGGTCAAGACCCTGGCAAGGATGATGAACACACAGATGAGCTTCTGACCATTTATTCAGAAATTTGTCAGTTGTTATGTCTGTTTGCACCAGTGGCCAACCCCTGTATGTTGATAAGTTCATCGTTGAAAGAAAAGACGCCCATTCATAACGTTTCATCTTTGAAAATATTCTTATGGTAAACTTTGATTTCTAATGAAATTGTTTGTTTGAATGTGTTAATAATGTAAATGACATTGCCTATACATTGCCTTGATGAGTGTGAGATGTTGAAAATGGCGAAGAGAAATCTGGAATGATAAATTATGTCACGCTTGAACGTGTGAGATAACACCCTCTCTCTGGTCTAAACAAAGTGCAACACACATGTAATTCGTTCGTCTGAACATCCTGAGCAATCTCTAACTGCGCCCAATACAGAACCTTCAACAGTCAATCTTTCATTCATGGCTGCACTCTGCTGAGGCCCAAACAAGATATGCTTCTCAAATCAAATCAAATCAAATTGTATTGGTCACATACACATGGTTAGCAGATGTTAATGCGAGAGTAGCGAAATGCTTGTGCTTCTAGTTCTGACAGTGCAGTAATATCTAACAAATAATCTAACAAATTCACAATGACTAACTTATACACACAAATGTAAAGGGATGAATAAGAATATGTACATATAAAGATATAGATGAGCGATGCCCGTAAGGCATAGGCAAGATGCAGTAGATGGCATAGAACACAGTATATACATATGAGAAGAGTAATGTAGGATATGTAAACATTATTAAAGTGCCGTTATTTAAAGTGACTAGTGATACCTTTATTAAGTCTGTTTATTTAAGTGGCCAGAGATTTGAGTCTCTATGTTGGCAGCAGCCTCTCTATGTTAGTGATGGCTGTTTAACAGTCTGATGGCCTTGAGATAGAAGCTGTTTTTCAGTCTCTCGGTCCCAGCTTTGATGCACCTGTACTGACCTCGCCTTCTGGATGATAGCGGGATGAACAGGCAGTGGCTCGGGTGGTTATTGTCCTTGATCTTTTTGGCCTTCCTGTGACATCAGGTGCTGTAGGTGTCCTGGAGGGCAGGTAGTTTTCCCCCGGTGATGCGTTGTGCTACTACCCTCTGGAGAGCCTTGCGGTTGTGGGCAGAGCAGTTGCCGTACCAGGCGGTGTCGTGTCTCTGACTGATTAAATTGTATGACATTTTATCAAATCGATTACCTAACGTTTGACTGATTACGTGATTGAATTAAACCATGCAATAATTAACTCATTAACTTCTTCGGGGTAGGGGGCAGCATTTTCACTTTTGGATAAATAGCGTGCCCAATTTCAACTTCCTTCTACTCATCCCCAGAATATAAGATATGCATATTATTAGATATTTGGATAGAAAACACTCTGAATTTTCTAAAACTGTTTGAATCATGTCTGTGAGCATAACAGAACTTATGTAGCAGGCAAAACCGAGGACAAACCATTCCGAATATTTATTTTTTTGAGGTCACTGTCTTTTCAATGAGATTTCATTGGGACACCAGATTTCTAAGGGACTTGTTTGCAGTTCCTACCGCTTCCACTGGATGTCACCAGTCTTTGGAAATTGGTTGAGGTTATTCCTTTGTGTAATGAAGAAGTACGGCCACCGTAAAGGAGGGTCACTTGAAGTAAATTGTTTGAGAGAGGCACATTACCAAAAAAGTTGCGTCAGTTTGTTTTCTTTTTGTATTGAACACAGATCATCCCGTCTTCAAATTGATCAATTATTAACGTTTAAAAATACCTAACGTTGTATTACAAAAGTAGTTTGAAATGTTTTGGTAAAGTTTACATGTAACTTTTGATATATTTTGTAGTGACGTTGCGCAAGATGGAAGCTGTGTTTTTCTGGATGAAACGTGCCAAATAAATTGACATTTTGGATATATATCAACGGAATTAATCGAACAAAAGGACCATTTGTGATGTTTATGGGACATATTGGAGTGCCAACAAAATTATTTCGTCAAAGGTAAGGGATGAATTATATTTTTATTTCTGCGTTTTGTGTCGTGCCTGCAGTGTTGAAATATGCCACTCTCTTTGTTTACTGTTGTGCTATCATCAGTTAATAGCATCTTATGCTTTCGCTGAAAAGCCTTTTTGAAATCTGACATGTTGGCTGGATTCACAACGAGTGTAGCTTTAATTTGGTATCTTACATGTGTGATTTAATGAAAGTTTGATTTTTACATCATTTTATTTGAATATGGCGCTCTGTATTTTCCCTGGCTATTGGCCACCTACCCCAGAGAGGTTAATAACCTGGGGCACCATGGAAGAGTGTTTATAGAGCTGCTGTCTTCCAAATAAACTCTTAAAGATCTGAAGATCTTTTATATCAATAGCAGTCAATTATTAATCACCACCTTATTCAGTCTCATCTGAACGTCGTAAAACTCTTGGTTATCTTCACGAACCCTGGCTAACTAGTTGAATCAGCAATACAAAAATTGGCTTAATTATTAATTTACTAAATACCTAAATAATCACACAGAATTACGTATACACAGGATGGATCATACATCGATTACTAATCATGTCATGAAAGAAAAAGTCCTTAGCGGACGAAAACGATAAGACGGCTGGTTACACAAAGAAAGGGGGTTGGGTTTGGATGAAAGAGAGGGAAGACTGAGGCACAAAGGGGATTGGGACTCTATTGGACCTTGAGAAGCTATGCTACCATAAATACAGAATCTTATGCATTCTAAGAACAGCCCATTCGGAAAAGGAAAATGCAAGATATATATTTACATTGGGTTGCGCATCGATAGATGGGTCGAAGATGGAAGACTGGTTTGCCCAGCAGAGATCGCCATTGTCCTATGGAGAATCTTTCTGTTCGTAGTGTTGTAGGGTGGATACGTTGTACCCTGTTGTTCTTATTAGGAGATCGTCCTTTCCTAGGCCACGTACGTTCACAGCTGCAGCTGATAACTCGACGCCTAGGATGCATCATTTATTTAGTGAATAAGAATTCAAAGTTCATACCAGCTCGTGCTGTATTCTGGCTGGTCTAGTCGAAATTCATCCTTCCAGCGTGATGATTGTTACCTCCACGTTGAAATTAGCTTTTTTAAACGTATGGACACCAATCCTCACGTAGTCGGGAACTAAGTTTGACTTCCGTCAACGGGCTTTTGTATTGGGGGAGAGAAGGGCGTGTTTCATAGTTCTCAACCAATGTCTGTTCACTTGGGTGTGGCCACTGAGTGATTATAGTTTACTTATGAAGACTATTCTCTCATTTAGAAGCTGACTCGGTGAGCGAGTTTATTAGCAAGTGCATCGGTGATGTTGTACCCACTGTGACTATTAAAACCTACCCTAACCAGAAACTGTGGATAGATGGCAGCATTCACGCATAACTGAAAGCGCGAACAATCACATTTAACCATGGCAAGGTGACTGGGAATATGGCAGAATACAAACAGTGTAGTTATTCCCCCCATAATAATGCTGTTCATTGACTATAGCTCAGCATTCAACACCATAGTACCCTCCAAGCTCATCATTAACCTCAAGGACCTGAGTCTGAACCATGCCCTGTGCAACTGGGTCCTGGACTTTCTGACGGGCTACCTCCAGGTGGAGAATGTAGGAAACAACACCTCCACTTCGCTGATGCTCAACACTTGGGCCTCATAAGGATGCGTGCTCAGCCCCCTCCTGTACTCCCTGTTCACCCATGACTGCGTGGCCATGCACGCCTCCAACTCAATCATCAAGTTTGCAGACGACACTACTGTGGTAGGCTTGATTACCAACAATGCCGAGACAGCCTATAGGGAGGAGGTGAGGGGAGTGTGGTGCCAGGAAAATAACCTCTCACCCAATGTGAACCACACAAAGGAGCTGATCGTGGACTTCAGGAAACAGCAGAGGGAGCACCCCCCTATCCACATTGACGGGACCGCAGTGGAGAAGGTGGAAAGCTTCAAGTTCCTCTGCGTACACATCACTGACCAACTGAAATGGTCCAACCACACAGACAGTGTGGTGAAGAAGGAGGCTGAAGAAATGTGGCTTAGCACCTAGAACCCTCACAAACTTTTACAGATGTACAATTGAGAGCATCCTGTCTGGCTGTATCACCACCTGGTACAGCAACTGCACTGTCCGCAACCAGAGGGTTCTCCAGAGGGTGGTACGGTCTGACCAACACATCATTGGGGATAAACTACCTGCCCTCCAGGACACCTACACCACCCGATGTCACAGGAAGGCATACCCTACACTACTTATCTCATATGTATATACTGTACTCTATACCATCTACTGCATCTTGCCTATGCCGTTTGGCCATCGCTCATCCATATATATTTTTATTTACATATTCTTATTCATTCCTTTACACTTGTGTGTATAAGGTAGTTTTTGTGAAATTGTTAGATAACTTTTTAGATATTACTGCAAGGTTGGAACTAGAAGCACAAGCATTTCGCTACACTCGCATGAACATCTGCTAACCATGTGTAAGTGACAAATACAATTTAATTTGATTTGACTAGAAAATGTTACGGGATTCATCTGATGGCATTGAGTAATTTATCACATCAGTCACCGGCTTCATTAATAACTACGTCGACGACATCGTCCCCACAGGGACTGTACGTACATATCCCAACAAGAAGCAATGGATTACAGGCAACATCCGATAGAGCTGCCGCTTTCAAGGAGTGGGACACTAATCCGGACGGTTATAAGAAATTCCACTACGCCCTCAGACGAACCATCAAATAGGCAAAGCGTCAATACAGCACCAAGATCGAATCCTAGTTCACCGGCTCTGACGCACGTCGGATGTGGCAGGGTTTACAAATTATCTCGGATTACAAAGGGCAACCCAGCCATGAGCTGTTCAGTGACGCACGTCTACCAGACGAGCAACACTGAAACATACGTGTTCCGGATGTCTGTGTGATAATGCTCTCCGTACCGATGTGAGTAAGACCTTTAAACAGGTTAATGTTCACAAGGCCACATGGCCAGATGGATTACCAAGAGGCATATTTCCTGACCTAGTCTGTAATACCTACATGTTTCAAGCAGACCACCATAGTCCCTGTGCCCAAGAACGCCAAGGTAACCTGTCTAAATGACTATTGCCTCGTAGCAGTCACATCTGTAGCCATGAAATGCTTTGAAAGGCTGGTCATGGCTCACATCAACATAATCATTCCAGACACCCTCGACCAACTCCAATTTGCTTTCCGCCCCAATGGATCACCTACAGCCTGAATTCAACATGGATTATTTCGTTTTTTCTCTCAAGAATCAACACACATTAGCCCATAATAACAAAGTCTGAAGGAGTGTGTGCTTAGTCCCCTCTTTTACTTCTTGTTCACCCACGACTGCATGGCCGTGCACTACTCCAACACCATCATTAAGTTTGCTGACGACACGACGGTGGTAGGCCTGATCACCGACCAAGATAAGACCGCCTACAGGCAGGAGGTCAGAGACCTGGCAGTGTGGTGCAGACAAGAGAGCTGATTGTGGAAGACAGGAAACGGAGGGCTGAGCTCACCTCCTTTCACATTGACAGGGCTGTAGTGGAGCAGTTTGAGAGCTTGAAGTTCCTCAGTATCCACATCATTAAGGACCTATCATGGTCCAAACACACTAAGTACACCCCCATTCACATTGACGGGGCTGTAGTGGAGCAGGTGGAGAGCTTCAAGTTCCTCGTGTCCATATCACTAAGGACCTATCATGGTCCTAATACACCACCAGTCATGAAGAGAGCACTACAACACCTCTTCCCCCTCAGGAGGATAAAAAGATTTGGCATGGGCCCTCAGATCCTCAAAAGGTTCTGCAGCTGCAACATTAACTTCTCTGCGCTACGGATCCCTTTTACGGGATCATTTTCCTAAACAACCGCTGAATTGCAGGGCGCAAAATATTACAAAAAATATTTATAATCAGGCAATCACAAGTGAAATATACCAAAACACAGTTTAGCTTGTTGTTAATCCACCTATCGTGTCAGATTTGGAAAATATGCTTTACAGAGAAAGAAATCCAAGCTTTTGTGAGTGTATCAATCAATGCTAGAACAGCTAGCCCCAAATTAGCATGGTCACGAAAGTCAGAAAAGCAATAAAATTAATCGCTTACCTTTGATAATCTTCGGATGTTTGCACTCACGAGACTCCCAGTTACACAACAAATGTTATTTTTGTTCGATAAATATTACTTTTGTAACAAAAAAACGCCATTTGGGTTGCGCGTTATGTTCAGAAAACTACAGCCTCGTTCCGGTCCTGAAAGCCAGAAGAAAATTCCCAAGCGTATCAGATTCAAAAATATTACTAAAAATATTTATAATCATGCAATCACAAGTGAAATATACCAAAACACAGATTAGCTTGTTGTTAATCCACCTATCGTGTCAGATTTTGAAAATATGCTTTGCAACGAAAGCAATCTAAGCTTTTGTGAGTGTATCAATCAATGCTAGAACAGTTAGCCTTATATTAGCCTGGTTAGCTTGGTCACAAAAGTCAGAAAAGCAATAAAAATTAATCGCTTACCTTTGATAATCTTCGGGTGTTTGCACTCACAAGACTCCCAGTTACACAACAAATGTTCTTTTTGTTCGATAAATATTACTTTTATAACAAAAAAACGCGATTTGGGTTGCGCGTTATGTTCAGAAAACCAAAGCCTCGTTCCGTTCGACGAAAATTCCAAAAAGTATCCGTAATGGTCGTAGAAACATGTCAAATGTTTTTTTATAATCAATCCTCAGGTTGTTTTTAACAAACATAATCGATAATATTTCAACCGGACCGTAACCTATTCAATAAAAGAGAGAAAGAAAATGGAGAGCTACCCCTCTCGCGCGCAGGAACTAATCAGAGGACACCTGACTAGTTTAGAAAAATCTCGCTAATTTTTCAAAATAAAAGCCTGAACCTATGTCTAAAGCCTGGTCACAGCCTGAGGAAGCCATTGGAAAAGGAATCTGGTTGATACCCTTTAAATGGAAGAAAGACTGGCCAGGAAACACAGATAAAAAATAAAAATAAATCACTTCCGGGTTAGATTTTCTCAGGTTTACGCCTGCAGAATCAGTTTTGTTATAGTTAGACAATATTTGGACAGTTTTGGAAACTTTGGAGTGTTTTGGGAACGTTATTTAAAAAAAAGAAGAAAATCTGACCCCTAGCGTCAAGAGGTTTTAAGAGCATGTTGACTGACTGCCTCACTGCTTGGCATGACACTGATTCCTCCGCAAGGCGCTACAGAGGATAGTGTGTATAGCCCAGTACATCACTGGGGCTGAGCTCCCTGACTCGGTACTGGGACTCCTAGTATAGCATCGTTATTGCTGTTTTATTGTGTTAATATTGTCACGGCCGTTAAAGGAAGAGGACCAAGGTGCAGCGTGGTTAGCATACATTTTCTTTTATTTAATAAAATTACGGCGAACAAAACAATAAACACTTCAAAAACAAACCGCGAAGCTAAAGGCTATGTGCCCTAAACAAAGTCAACTTCCCACAAAGACAGGTGGAAAAAAGGGCTACCTAAGTATGTTTCTCAATCAGAGACAAAAATAGACAGCTGCCTCTGAGAACCACACCCGGCCAAACACAAAGAAATAGAAAACATAGAAATAAAGAAACTAGAATGCCCACCCTAGTCACACCCTGGCCTAACCAAAACAGAGAATGAAAGCCTCTCTCTGGCCAGGGCGTGACAAATATTTCCTGTCTTTTTTGGGGTTTAATCTTTTCTTATTTTTTAAATCTACATTGTTGGGAAAGGGCTTGTAAGTAAGCATTTCAAAGTAAAGTCTACACCTGTTGTATTCGGCACATGTGACAAATACAATTTTTTTAAATCACTTTAAGCATATCATACTAATTTCACCCGTTTTGGCTCGTGAGCGCTACTTTCAAAACTACTGTCTGAAATTACACAAAACCTTTTGTAACGCATCTTTAACCTTTTTGATAAGTGTGAGGATAAATACTTCCCATACTTCCTATTACATTTACATTACATTTTAGTCATTTAGCAGACGCTCTTATCCAGAGCGACTTACAGTAGAGTGCATACATTTTATTACATTTTTACATACTGAGACAAGGATATCCTTACCGGCCAAGAGCAGACGCTCTTATCCAGAGCGACTTACAGTAGAGTGCATACATTTTATTACATTTTTAACATACTGAGACAAGGATATCCCTACCGGCCAAACCCTCCCTACCGGCCAAACCCTCCCTAACCCGGGCGACGCTATGCCAATTGTGCGTCGCCCCACGGATCTCCCGGTTGCGGCCGGCTGCGACAGAGCCTGGGCGCGAACCCAGCCCAGCCTGGGCGCGAACCCAGAGACTCTGGTGGCGCAGCTAGCACTGCGATGCAGTGCCCTAGACCACTGCGCCACCCGGGAGATTGATTCATTTGGAATCTTAGATACTTTGTTTTACAATGTATGTAGGTGCACCTATGAATCAGAAATTAACTGGGATTATTATTTTGTGCCTCTCCAAAATTCAAATCTCGATCTAAGAACATCTCACCTATTGAGTCACCAGCTTAAAACCGTTTCAGACGCAGCACTCGACACACTTTGTCCTGTTTTCTTCTCTGCAGCCTCTTAACCAGAGAGGAAGAGAGGAGAGAGTGAGTGTGTTATAGCCAGAAGGCCTGGTTGTCTAATGCTGCCTGCCAGTTGGGAGTGTGTCGGGTTCCAGCAGGTCCCTATAGGGTGCTACCGACTGTCACTCCTCCCCCAGGGCTGTGCCTGTGGTACCATGACCACTGGGCTTCCTGCTCCTCAGTCAAACAGGCTTTGTGACTGCTCTCAGTGCTTTTTTTGTTCAAATCAATGGTGATGGTTGCATGGCAAGAGGCATAGTGTGTGTGCACATAGAGGGACAATGCCTGAGCTGACCGACTAAACGGGATCAGCTCCTGCATAATCAATGCAAAGGAAAGACAGATGCTTTTAAAATATACAGTAGTCTACCTATGATTTATCTTCCATCCCTTTAGGAACAATGAACATGTCATATATGAGATTGGATCTTATATAATCATGGGTCATCAAATCACACTGACAGCTTTATGTTAGAACAAGATTGCAGTCTGGAGCAATATTCATGACATTTTCCATGACTACAGGCTGGGTCTTTTTCAATATAATTCATGTTGCACATGACCCCCCCCTCATACATTATTTAAATATATGCTGAATTCCTCTGAGCGAGGTGTGTTGCTGTAGTTAATTCCTTTCCTTGTCACCTTTCTCACGAAGGCCTAAAGCACTTCCAAACACCACAGATTTGAATGTTTATTGCAATCCACTACATACCCTCACAAACCCTAGCAGAGCTGTAGTCTCCACACACTGAGCTTGCTGGAAAAGTGCTTGGAGCAGATATACTGGCTGGAGGCAGTTTCTACAGGCCCCAAATAACTTTGGACAGTATTTGAATATACACTGATGGGTAAATATTTGAGGTCTTTGAAGGTGTATCTCACTGAAGGGTCAAGGGTCGTGCACTGTGTATCTGTGGCTCAATCAATCAGTATGTCCACCACTCCTGTAAAGCAGCCGAGGGAGTGATGGATAGAGTAATGTGATGGATGTGGAGCTGTGCAAGGCAGCAGGCAGTCTGGAAGGCCTGCCCTGAATAAGTGGCTAGTTGAGACCAAAAGTCATTCTGATTCTAATTCTGCCTAGATGCATACCGATGGGTGTAAACGCACACATCTCCCACTAATATCCTCTCCTTTCCACCACAACAATATACAGTAACTCCCTCTGGGACTGTGTGCTGTGGTTCAGAAGGGTGTGACTATCTGGGAGTGGCCCAGAAGTCTGTTTGAAGCCCCTCTGGCACCCTAGCCTGGGAGACCCGTGGGATGTAATCTCTTTCACTCACGGTAGCATCCTACCTCCATGAGTTTATTGATATGATAGGAGGGACCTATCATAGCCCATCTGATTGACAGTAGACTAGATAACATGCTATAGATCGAAAATACACCCCAAGCTGCCGGTTTCCAATTAAATTATTCAATTTCCTAGATTTATAGGTGCAGTATACCCCACCCACCCCTTTGTTTTTTTTTGCCTCTGCAGCCTGGCTGTCTGAACAATATCTTACCTCAGGGGAGTGTGTTTGTGCACTTCATGAAATTGGATTTGTACTGTTATCTGGTACACAATCTCCAATACCATTTGCCCACACATTGACTCAACTCATGGATGTATTGAAAAAAAAAATATATATATACTGTATATATATACAGTGTATATACAAACAAGTATTTGAAACACTGCCGATTTTGCAGGTTTTCCTACTTACAAAGCATGTAGAGGTCTGTAATTTTTATCATAGGTACACTTCAACTGTGAGAGACGGAATCTAAAACAAAAATCCAGAAAATCACATTGTATGATTTTTAAGTAATTAATTTGCATTTTATTGCAGTGTACCTATGATAAAAATTACAGACCTCTACATGCTTTGTAAGTAGGAAAACCTGCAAAATCGGCAGTGTTTCAAATACTTGTTCTCCCCACTGTATATATATTTCACTTTTATTTAACCAGGTAGGCCAGTTGAGAACAAGTTCTCATTTACAACTGCGACCTGGCCAAGATAAAGCAAAGCAGTGCGACAAAAACAACAACACAGAGTTACATATAAACAAACGTACAGTCAATAACACAATATAAAGATTTGTATACAGTGTGTGCAAATGAAGTAAGGAGGTAAGGCAATAAATAGGCCAATAGTGGCGAAGTAATTACAATTTAGCAATTTAAACTGGAGTGATATATGTGCAGATGAGGATGTGCAAGTAGAAATACTGGTGTGCAAAAGAGCAGAAAAACAAAAACAAATATGGGGATGAGGTAGGTAGTTGGTTGGATGGGCTATTTACAGATGGGCTGTGTACAGCTGCAGCGATCGGTAAGCTGCTCTGACAGCTGAAGCTTAAAGTTAGTGAGGGAGATATAAGTCTCCAACTTCAGTGATTTTTGCAATTCGTTCCAGTCATTGGCAGCAGAGAACTGTAAGGAAAGGCTGCCAAACGAGGTGTTGGCTTTGGGGATGACCAGTGAAATATACCTGCTGGAGCGCGTGCTACGGGTGGGTGTTGCTATGGTGACCAGTGAGCTGAGATAAGGCGAAGCTATACCTAGCAAAGACTTATAGATGACCTGGAGCCAGTGGGTTTGGCGATGAATATGTAGCGAAGACCAGCCAACGAGAGCATTCAGGTCACAGTGGTGGGTAGTATACAGGGCTTTGGTGACAAAACGGATGGCACTGTGATAGACTGCATCCAATTTGCTGAGTAGAGTTTTGGAGACTATTTTGTAAATGACATCGCCGAAGTCGAGGATCAGTGGATAGTCCGTTTTACGAGGGTAAGTTTGGCAGCATGAGTGAAGGAGGCTTTGTTGTGAAATAGGAAGCCAATTCTATATTTAACTTTGGATTGGAGATGCTTACTGTGAGTCTGGAAGGAGAGTTTACAGTCTAACCAGACACCTAGGTATTTATAGTTGTCCACATATTCTAAGTCAGAACCGTCCAGAGTAGTGATGCTAGTCGGGCCGGGCGGGTGCGGGCAACGATCGTTTGAAGAAAATGCATTTAATTTTATTAGCATTTAAGAGCAATTGGAGGCCACGGAAGGAGTGTTGTATGGCGTTGAAGGTCGTTTGGAGGTTTGTTTTCACAGTTTCCAAAGAAGGTCCAGATGTATACAGAATGGTGTCATCTGCATAGAGGTGGATCAAAGAATCACCAGCAGAAAGAGCGACATCATTGATACAGTTGAAGTCAGAAGTTTACATACACCTTAGCCAAATACATTTAAACTCAGTTTTTCACAATTCCTGACATTTAATACTAGTAAAAATGCCCTGTCTTAGGTCAGTTAGGATCACCACTTCATTTTAAGAATGTGAAATGTCAGAATAATAGTAGAGAGATGGATTTATTTCAGCTTTTATTTCTTTCATCACATTCCCAGTGGGTCAGAAGTTTACATACACTCAATTAGTATTTGGTAGCATTGCCTTTAAATTGTTTAACTTGGGTCAAACATTTCGGGTAGCCTTCCACAAGCTTCCCACAATAGGTTGGGTGGATTTTGGCTCATTCCTGACAGAGCTGGTGTAACTGAGTCAGGTTTGTAGGCCTCCTTGCTCGCACACGCTTTTTCAGTTCTGCATACAAATGTCCTATAGGATTGAGGTCAGGGCTTTAAGATGGCCACTCCAATACCGTGACCTTGTTTTACTTAAGCCATTTTGTCACAACTTTGGAAGTATGCTTGGGGTCATTGTCCATTTGGAAAGCCCATTTGCGACCAAGTTTTAACTTCCTGACTGATGTTTTGAGATGTTGCTTCAATATATCCACATCATTTCTCATCCTCATGATGCCATCTATTTTGTGAAGTGCACCAGTCCCTCCTGCAGCAAAGCACCCACAATACATGATGCTGCCACCCCCGTGCTTCACGGTTGGGATGGTGTTCTTCGGCTTTGAGTCCTCCCCTTTTTCCTCCAAACATAACGATGGTCATGATGGCCAAACAGTCATCAGACCAGAGGTCATTTCTCCAAAAAGTACAGTCTTTGTCCCCATTTGCAGTTGCAAACCGTAGTCTGGCTTTTTTATGGCAGTTTTGGAGCAGTGGCTTCATCCTTGCTGAGCGGCCTTTCAGGTTATCTCGATATAGGACTCATTACTGTGGATATAGATACTTTTGTACCAGTTTCGTCCAGCATCTTCACAAGGTCCTTTGCTGTTGTTCTGGGATTGATTTGCACATTTCGCACCAAAGTACGTAAATTTCTAGGAGACAGAACGCGTCTCCTTCCTGAGCGGTATGATGGCTGCGTGGTCCCATTGTGTTTATACTTGTGTACTATTGTTTGTACACAATGAAAGTGGTACCTTCAGGCATTTGGAAATTGCTCCCAAGGATGAACCAGACTTGTGGAGGTATACAATTGTTTTTCTGAGGTCTTGGTTGATTTCTTTTGATTTTCCCATGATGTCAAGCAAAGAGGCACTGAGTTTGAAGGTAGGCCTTGAAATACATCCACAGGTACACCTCCAATTGACTCAAATTATGTCAATTAGCATATCAGAAGCTTCTAATCTGTCTGTAAACAATTGTTGGAAAAATTACTTGTGTCATGCACAAAGTAGATATCCTAACCGACTTGCCAGAACTATAGTTTGTTAACAAGAAATTTGTGGAGTGGTTGAAAAACGAGTTTTAATGACTCCATCCTAAGTGTATGTAAACTTCCGGCTTCAACTGTATATACAGAGAAATAAGTCGGCCCGAGAATTGAACCCTGTGGCACCCCCATAAGAATAAGGTGCTTGACAGAGTCGAAATCCTTGGCCAGGTCGATGAAGACGGCTGCACAGTACTGTCTTTTACCGATAGCGGTTATGATATCGTGTTGGACCTTGAGGATGGCTGAGGTGCACCCGTGACCAGCTCAGAAACCAAATTACATAGTGGAGAAGGTACGGTGGGATTCAAAATGGTCGGTGATCTGTTTGTTCACTTGACTTTCGAAGACTTTAGGAAGGCAGGGCAGGATGGATATAGGTCTGTATCGGTTTGGGTCTAGAGTGTCTCCCCCTTTGAAGAGGGGGATGACGATGGCCGCTTTCCAATCTTTGGGTATCTCAGACGATACAAAAGAGAGATTGAACAGACTACTAATAAATAGCGGTTGCAACAATGGCGGCGGATACTTTTTGGAAGAGAGGGTCCAGATTGTCTAACCCAGCTGATTTGTAGGGATCCAGATTTTGCAGCTCTTTCAGAACATCAGCTGCCTGGATTTGGGGGAAGGAGAAGCGGGGGGGGGGGGGGCGCTTGGGCCAGTTGCTGCGGGGGGTGCAGAGCTGTTGGCCGGGGTAGGGGTAGCCAGGTGGAAAGCATGACCAGCCGTAGCGAAATGCTTATTAATTTGTGGAAGTGTGGAATATGGGCTATATTATGAGATCCTCACAATGGAGGTAGTATCTGCACCTTATCACAGTTGAAAACAGTTTAGGTTTATTCATGAATGTGGATGTGTTGACATTTGTGATGGAATAATATTCTGATTTAGGATGTTTTCTAGTACACAGATGTTACATCGTACCAAGGGTTTTTCAGGTGCTGAGGCGAGATCAGTGGTCAATGCAAACCTGTGTCATAATTACAGCTGTATGATTGTGCCTATTAATGCCAGCGTGTGTGTATCGAGAAATCCATCCCTTTCCCTCCCACCGCTGAGTGTGTTGACAGTGAGGACTCCGAGAGGTGGGGTTGGGTGCCGTAACACACATGGATGTGATGAGGATGAAGTGGTGATCCAGCTTCTCGTCTCTACAGCTCCTGTCACATGTATGCTGGGACAGCCGGGCTCCTGAGAAACCTACCCTGCCAGTAATGACCTCTCCATGCTGAAATATTCATGCCCTGTCTTGAATTTAGAAAAGCTGAAATGTCTAGTTTTCCACACAACTTCATTAAAAGAGCTGGTGACAAAGAGAGAGGGATGTTGCGAGAAATAGAGGATGGAGATAGAGCCACTGCGCTGGAGGTGTACAGTATCCCTTTTCTCTCAGGAATTGCTTGTGATTAACAGGAGAAAAGGAGGATGTTCCTAAGGTTAGGTCCTCTCCCTCCACCCCCCATTCCAGGTTGTGGAGGATCTCAAAGACCCATGGGAGTGGAGTATTTTAATTGCAACTTTCATAGCATCCTGCATAGAAACCTGGTTGTTACACTTTATGGTTCCACTAATAACGGAGCAGAAATGGCCACAAATAGGCAGTGCTCATGTGACTGAATAATAGGGAGAGATTAACAAAGTTTGATTTAAAACTTGGGTCAGAGGAGAGTTAAGGGTGCCAGATGTAGAATACAGTTTAGAATGTTATTCACCACTATTTAGACCTATTGCATAATATTTAAAATCCTATAAAGCTGATATATTACCTGTATCTTTGTATGAATATAAGATTAGGCTGAGGAAGTACAACTTAAACATATTGTAGCGACCTTAACCCAACATCTAGCAACCTCATCAAGGGATTCGCACCTCTTGGCATGACGGTTAAGGCGTTGGCTCGCTGGACCCGGGTTGGAGTACGCTAGGTGGTCGCTACCCCCGGAAATCGCTAAATTGGTGTCAGAAGTGGCATGGCGCCCTTGAGGCCATCGGAGAAGCGTGTACACGTGAGGGACTTGGTATAGAGAAGCGTGCGGACACACTCTCCCAAAGGAAGGGGGTAATGTGCCGGCCTTAACCCAACACTCAGCAACACCATCAAGGGTTTTGGACCTCTTGGCGTAAAGGTTAAGGTGTTGGCTTAACAGTCGCTGGACCTGGGTTCGAGTCCAGGCCGGGGCTACCGCCTGAATTTGCTACAATATGGAATGCAGTATTACTATGCTCTACAGTGTGTCCAGTAATAAAAGCGTGATAGAGTTCAGGTGTGACATTTCAAAGCAGTATCGGAATGCAATTGACCAGAATAATGTTACTGTAACTCTGGCCCCCTGAGGGGACAGCTGGAAGCAAGTTACAGAAGTTTAAAGTAGATTTTATCTCTCCCTATGGAAATACAATAGTTAGTTTCAGAATTCATACAGGAACTGTTTGACGGAGGAGTCATGGTTTTGCTGTGTGAGCAGTACACAGTAGATACAGTGTAGCCACAAACACAATACAGACTGTGTGGAAATACTCACATTGATGCCTTTGGGGTGTAAAATGTAATTTAGTTTTATAGGATCTTTTACCTTTAAAATCCCCTTTTGAATTGTATTTCATCTCTATTGCTAAGAGTTCTCTCAGTTTGACCACAATAAGCTAACATTCATCAGCTATGTAGCACATGGAGGGAGAGAGAGAATTTCACCACTGAGACAAAAATGTCAACTATGCAAAATGTTATGCAATGCAGTACCATATGGATCTTTATTCAGCTTACCCCAAAACGGATAAGTTAACCTGAAATTACAGAAACTCCTTGGCATTTAAAAGGATTCCAACTGACAAAACGTTTCCTCTAATAGCAGTGTGAGTGCATCCGAGTTTGTTATTTTCTGTTTGTCCATGTCTTAACTTATACAGTATAGGAAAGGAGTTTTGTTGTATCCATATAAGTAGATTACTGAAGCCAATAATGGCCTCACTCTCTGTATACCTTTTAGAAAAGCACATGAAACATTCAGTGCAACTCTCCTTCAAATATTGTGACCAACTTGTCACGGCCGTCGTCTAGGTGGAAATGACCAGACCAAGGTGCAGTGTGGTGAGCGTACATTTTATTTTATTTAGAATGTCGCCAACAAAACAAGAAACAAAGAACCGACCGTGAAGCTTACTAGGGCTATAGTGCCACGAACAAAGTCAACTACCCACAAACACCAAAGGAAAAAAGAAAACGATAGACAGCTGTCCCTGATTGAGAACCATACCCGGCCAAAACATAGAAATACAAAACATATAAATAAAGAAATTAGAATGCCCACCCTAGTCACACCCAGGCCTAACCAAAATAGAGAATAAAAGCCTCTCTGTGGCCAGGGCGTGACACAACTGTGGTCTGCACTTGATTTGTATTTATTTATTTCACCTTTATTTAACCAGGTAGGCAAGTTGAGAACAAGTTCTCATTTACAACTGCGACCTGGCCAAGATAAAGCAAAACAGTTCGACACATACAACAACAGAGCTACACATGGAATAAACAAACATACAATCAATAATACAGTAGAAAAAGTCTATATACAGTGTGTGCAAATGAGGTAAGATAAGGAAGGTAAGGCAATAAATAGGCCATGGTGGCGAAGTAATTACAATATAGCAATTAAACACTGGAATGGCAGAATGTGCAGAAGATGAATGTGCAAGTAGAGATACTGCGGTGTAAAGGAGCAAGATAAATAAATAAATACAGTATGGGGATGTGGTAGTTGGATGGGCTATTTACAGATGGGCTATGTACATGTGCAGTGATCTGTGAGCTGCTCTGACAGCTGGTGCTTAAAGTTAGTGAGGGAGATATGTGTCTCCCCCTTTGAAGAGGGGGATGACCGCGGCAGCTTTACAATCTTTAGTAATCTCAGACGATACGAAAGAGAGGTTGAACAGGCTACTAACAGGGGTTGCAACAATTTCCTCAGATCATTTTAGAAAGAGAGGGTCCAGATTGTCTAGCCCGGCTGATTTGTAGGGGTTCAGATTTTGCAGCTCTTTCAGAACATCAGCTATCTGGATTTGGGTGAAGGAGAAATGGGGGAGGCTCGGTCGAGTTGCTGTGGGGGGTGCAGGGCTGTTGACCGGGGTAGGGGTAGCCAGGTGGAAAGCATGGCCAGCCGTAGAAAAATGCTTATTGAAATTCTCAATTATTAGTGGATTTGTATGTGGTGGCATTGTTTCCTAGCCTCAGTGTAGTGGGCAGCTGGGAGGAGGTGCTCTTTTTCTCATTGTACTTTACAGTGTCCCAGAACTTTTTTGAGTTTGTGCTACAGGATGCAAACTTCTCTTTGAAAAAGCTAGCCTTAGCTTTCCTAATAGCCTGTGTATATTGATTCCTAACTTCCCTGAAAAGTTGCATATCACGGGGGCTATTCGATGCTAATGCAGTATGCCACAGGATGTTTTTGTGCTGGTCAAGGGCAGTCAGGTCTGGAGTGAACCAAGGGCTATATCTGTTCCTGGTTCTACATTTTTTGAATGGGGCATGCTTATTTAAGATGGGGAGGACGGCACTTTTAAAGAATAACCAGGCATCCTCTACTGACGGGATGGGGTCAATATCCGTCCAGGATACCCGGGCCAGTTCGGTTAGAAAGGCCTGCTCGCTGAAGTGTTTGACAGTGATGAGGGGTAATTGCAAAGCACATCACAAATAAACATACTACTATTATTACTACAAGTTATCACACCTTTGTGGCCGATTAAAATTATATCAGACACTGCTCAAATACTCTGTTATTCAGGGTAGCAGTCAGTAGTCTACATCAGTGCACCAGTGTTGGCGAACACTCTGTACGATGAGCAATCACATTTTGAATCAAAATGACAATTATTCTCACTCTGAATGAAACTCTGTCATTGTGTGAAATTTACTCAGAAATTGTTCAGGTATGTGATGGGGTTGCTCTCACCAGCCCATAACTTATTTAACATTGTATTATTTCAATCCTTTTTTAAGGCAATGCTTTAAAAGGACATGTCAAATATGTTGTCAAGGAAACCATCAGTCTTGAGGATGCTCCATCATACGTATAGGAACTGTTGTGATGACACTAGTCTACCCAGTTTCTGATCTTTATCACACAATACAAGATCATTTATTTAAAAAATGACCGTATAGCGTATCAACCTGATATAAAATAAATCGACACCCCTAATCCATTTTGCAGTAAACAAACACATTTGGGTAGTCAGTATAAAGCCTAGTAGGAGCCTAGTCTGTGGTGCCATAGCATGATTGCCATTCTCACGTGTTCCTGTCCTGAGCTAGGCGGGCGGCGATGCACTCATTACCACACAGCTGACCTGCCCCTCGCACCAGGACACACAGATGGTCGCCACCGAGCATCAGGCACCCATTCACAGCCTAGCTCACTCAGAGTGACACCAGGTTACTATTCCTGACTGTCAGGCACATTTGTTCCGTCTTCTGGACCCTGGTGATGGGATGGTTCGGCCCATAGATGCGGTAAAGAGCTCCATGGAACACAGACCGTGTGGGTTAGAAGGACGCAGGTTTGGCTCACAATCAACAAATCTGATCTAACAAAGTGGATATTCAAATCTTTCATGTATCGTAACAGGTCCACGTGTGGTTATTAAAGTCCGAATTTGATATATTTCTGCTGCATAACATTTAGAAGTTGTACTTTTTCAGATTTTGAGGTGACTGCTAAATACTAACTCCCGTTCGAATAAGCTGGTAGCATAGCTAGCATACAGAAATCGGTGGTAGTCAGTCTTTTTTAACTGTAATGCAGTAGATTTGTGATGACGACATGAACATGTATTGGGGTTGACATCCATACAAGCATTATACCCCCCCTCCCCCAAAAAGTTGTATTGTCACATACACCAGATAGGTGCAGTCAAACGCGTTGTTTTACAGGATCAGACATGTAGTTACAGCACCCCAGGAGCAAATTAGGGTTAGAGTGCATTCGGAAAGTATTCAGATCCATTGGTTTTTTCTACATTCTGTTACGTTACAGCCTTATTCTATAATAGATAAAATTATTGTTTTTTCCCCCCTCATCAATCTACACACAATACCCCCATAATGACAAACCCCAAATATTTTTGGGGAAATGTTTGCATGTGTATAAAAAACATTTATTCTGAAATATCACATTTACATAAGTATTCTGACCTTTTACTCAGTACTTTGTTGAAGCACCTTTGGCAGCGATTACAGCCTCGTGTCTTCTTGGGTATGATGCTACAAGCTTGGTACACCTGTATTTGGGGAGTTTCCCCCCTTCTTCTATGCAGATCCTCTCAAGCTCTGTCAGGTTGGATGGAGAGCGTTGCTGCACAGCTATCTTAAGGTCTCTCCAGAGATGTTCGATTGGGTTCAGTCCGGGCTTTGGCTGGGCCACTCAAGGACATTCAGAGACTTGTCCCGAAGCCACTCCTGTATTGTGCTTAGGGTATTTTGCCTTGTAGAAGGTGAACCTTCGCCCGTGTCTGAGGTCCTGAGCGCTCTGGAGCAGGTTTTCATGAAAGATCTCTCTGTACATCGATCTGTTCATTTTCCCCTCTTTCCTGACTAGTCACACAGTAACTGCCGCTGAAAAAAATTCATACAGCATGATGCTGCTACAACCATGCATCACCGTAGGGATGGTGCCAGGTTTCCTCCAGACGTAATGGTTGGCATTCAGGCCAAAGAGTTCAATCTTGGTTTCATCAAATCATGATCATCATTAAATCTGATCGTCCTCGCAGTGGCAGACCACGTGTAACAACACCTGCACAGGATCGGTACATCCAAACATCACACCTGTGGGACAGGTACAGGATGGCAACAACAACTGCCCGAGTTACACCAGGAACGCAAAATCCCTCCATCAGTGCTCAGACTGTCCGTAATAGTCTGAGAGCGGCTGAACTGAGGGCTTGTAGGCCTGTTGTAAGGCAGGTCCTCACCAGACATCACCGGCAACAACGTCGCCTATAGGCACAAACCCACCGTCGCTGGACCAGACAGGACTGGCTAAAAGTGCTCTTCATTGATGAGTCGCGGTTTTGTCTCACCTGGGGTGATGGTCGGATTCGCGTTTATCATCGAAGGAATGAGCGTTACACCGAGGCCTTTAATCTGGAGCGGGAAAGATTTGGAGGTGGAGGGTCCGTCATGGTCTGGGGCAGTGTGTCACAGCATCATCGGACTGAGCTTGTTGGGAAGACATGATCCTCCCACATGTGGTACCCTTCCTGAAAGCTCATCCTGACATGACAATGCCACCAGCCATACTGCTCGTTCTATGCGTGATTTCCTGCAAGACAGGAATGTCAGTGTTCTGCATGGCCAGCGAAGAGCCCGGATCTCAATCCCACTGAGCATGTATGAGACCTGTTGGATCGGCGAGTGAGGGCTAGGGCCCTTCCTCCCAGATATGTCCGGGAACTTGCAGGTGCCTTGGTGGAAGAGTGGGGTAACATCTCACAGCAAGAACTGGCAAATCTGGTGCAGTCCATGAGGAGGAGATGCACTGCAGTACTTAATGCAGTTGGTGGCCACACCAGATACTGACTGTTACTTTTGATTTTGACCCCCTTTGTTCAGGGACACATTATTACATTTCTGTTAGTCACATGTCTGTGGAACTTGTTCAGTTTATGTCTCAGTTGTTGAATCTTGTTATGTTCATTCAAATATTTACAAATGTTAAGTTTGCTGAAAATAAACGCAGTTGACACAGAGAATACGTTTATTTTTTTGCTGAGTTTATGATAAACAGAGAGTAGCAGTAGCGTAAAAGAGGGGTTAGCAGGTGGTGGGTGGCGGGACACAATGCTGATAGCCCGGGTAGCCAATGTGCGGGGGCACTGGTTGGTCGGGCTAATTGAGGTAGCATGTACATGAATGTATAGTTAAAGTGACTATGCATATATGATAAACAGAGAGTAGCAGCAGCGTAAAAGAGGGGTTGGGGGGGTGGGCACACAATGCAAGTAGTCCGGGTAGCCATTTGATTACCTGTTCAGGAGTCTTATGGCTTGGGGGTAAAAACTGTTGAGAAACCTTTTTGTCCTAGACCTGGCACTCCGGTACCGCTTGCCATGTGGTAGTAGAGAGAACAGTCTATGACTGGGGTGGCTGGGATCTTTGAAAAATTTTCGGGCCTTCCTCTGACCCCGCCTGGTGTAGAGGTCCTGGATGGCAGGCAGCTTAGCCACAGTGATGTACTGGGCCGTACGCACTACCCTCTGTAGTGCCTTGCGGTCAGAGGCCGAGCAATTGCCGTACCAGGCAGTGATGCAACCAGTCAGGATGCTCTCGATGTTGCAGCTGTAGAACCTTTTGAGGATCTCAGGACCCATGCCAAATCTTTTTAGTTTCCTGAGGGGGAATAGGCTTTGTTGTGTCCTCTTCACGACTGTCTTGGTGTGTTTGGACCATTCTAGATTGTTGGTGATCTGGACACCAAGGAACTTGAAGCTCTTAACCTGCTCCACTACAGCCCCGTCGATGAGAATGGGGGCGTGCTCAGTCCTCCTTTTCCTGTAGTCCACAATCATCTCCTTAGTCTTGGTTATGTTGAGGGATAGGTTGTTATTCTGGCACTATAGGCTGTCTCGTCGTTGATCAGGCCTACCACTGTTGTGTCGTCTGCAAACTTAATGATGGTATTGGAGTCGTGCCTGGCCACGCAGTCGTGGGTGAACAGGGAGTACAGGAGGAGACTGAGCACGCACCCCTGAGGGGCTCCAGTGTTGAGGATCAGCGTGGCCGATGTGTTGCTACCTACCATCATCACCTGGGGGCAACACGTCAGAAAGTCATACGCTGAGCTGTAGTCAATGAATAGCATTCTCACGTAGGTGTTCCTTTTGTCCAGGTGGGAAAGAGCAGTGTGGAGTGAGGTAGAGATTGCATCATCTGTGGATCTGATTGGGCTGTATGCAAATTGGAGAGGGTCTAGTGTTTCTGGGATAATGGTGTTGATGTGAGCCATTACCAGCCTTTCAAAGCACTTCATGGCTACGGACGTGAGTGCTATGGGTCTGTAGTCATTTAGGCAGGTTGTCTTCGTGTTCTTGTGCACAGGGACTATGGTGATCTGCTTGAAACATGTTGGTATTACAGACTCAATCAGGGACATGTTGAAAATGTCAGTGAAGACACCGGCCAGTTGGTCAGCACATGCCCAGAGCGCACGTCCTGGTAATCCGTCTGGCCCCACAGCCTTGTGAATGTTGACCTGTTTAAAGGTCTTACTCATGTCGGCTACGGAGAGCGTGATCAGACAGTCGTCCGGAACAGCTGATGCTCTTATGCATGCCTCAATGTAGCTTGCCTAGAAGCGAGCATAGAAGTGATTTAGCTAGAGAATCTTGTTTCTCATTGTCTGAGAGTCTTTCGGTGCCTTTTGGCAAACTCCAAGCGCGCTGTCATGAGCCTTTTGCTGAGGAGTGAATTCCGTCTGCCCACTTTTCCATAAAGGCCGGATTGGTGGAGTGCTGCAGAGATAGTGGTCCTTCTGGCAGGTTCTCCCATCTCCACAGAGGAACTCCCTGACCAAGGCCCTTCTCCCCCAATTGCTCAGTTTGGCCAGCTCTAGGAAGAGTATTGGTGGTTCCAAACTTCTTCGATTTAAGAATGATGGAGATGACTGTGTTCTTGGCAACTTTCAATGCTGCATAAATGTTTGGTACCCTTATACCAGAGCTGTGCCTCGACACAATCCTATCTGGGAGGACAATTCCTTCGTCCTCATGGCTTGATTTTTGCTCTGACATGCACTGTCAACTGTGGGACCTTATATAAACAGGTGTGTGCCTTTCCAAATCATGTCCAATCAATTGAATTTACCACAGCTGGACTCCAATCAAGTTGTAGAAACATCTCAAGGATGATCAATGGAAACAGGATGCACATGAGTTCAATGTCGAGTCTCATAGCAAAAAGTCTGAAAATGTACGTAAATAAGGTATTCCCATTTATATTTTCACTAAATTTGCCAACATTTCTAAAAACCTGTTTTCGCTTGGCCCTTATGTTTTTTTTCTGTAGATTGATGAGGAAAATGTTTTATTTAATACATTTTAGAATAAGGCTGTAACGTAACAAAATGTGGAAAAAGTCAAGGGGTCTGAATACTTTCCAAATGCACTGTAAGTGCCTTGCTCAAGGTCACATTGACAGATTTTGTCAGCTTGGGTATTTGAATCAGCAACCTTTTGGTGACTGGCCCAACGCTCTAACTGCTAGGCTACCCTGTCACCCAAAGTACAAACAATAGCCTTAATGTAGGCTAATTTTGCTGAAGGGCAAAGGGATCATTCCATCCACAGGACCTTTCCCCCATGCATTTCCATGGCATTTCCATTGTTTTGGTCGAGTTCAATTGATCTCTTTACCGCATGTATGTGGAAGAAGCCTCTGTTAACCTTACATGACTGTACTGTGGAGGTGGACCCCACTGGGGGAGGCAGGAACACAACTTCACCTCTCCTTTAGTGGTTCACTGCTCGGTTAATGCATTTTTATAGCCTTATTCATACAATTTGGGGAAAGATAAATTAACACACACCATTCCAATCCAAGCGTCTTTATATTCTTGTTTCAGTTGAACAAATTGAATCAGTAATGGGATTATTTTTTTAAACAATAGTTTTAGTTCACTGTCAAGTATATAAAGGGATGTAGCTATTCAGTTTGGATATAACAATGACAATATTTTCTTTTACATTTCAATCTATCACTGACTCTCTGTTCTCTCCCTCCTCCTGGCAGCACTACGCATCCCCAGTCAAGCTGCTGAAGGCGGACATGTTTTCTGTGCCCTTGATGCAGGCTGTCAGTAGCCAGCAAGATGACGACTGTTGAACATTACCCAGAGGGGGCTGCATGGAGACATGGCACAGGTGAATGTTAAACACTGGGGCAGGGAGCTTCAGGGTGTCTCTGTTGATGCCAACCAAGCTGGCCACAGCTGGGGTATTTACCCCCTCCACGGGAGACAAGCTATTAGCATAGCTGATGCACAGCCTGAAGTGCACTGAATCCATGCATAAAGCGGTGTTTGATGACAGGGCCTCCAGCAGGTGCATGTCTAATCCAATAGCCGACTATAATCAAGCATTAGAAAGCTAAGTGCCAGAAAAATACCAGCCCACTTTTCAGATTGCAATTGTTTTGAAGTTTCTGACATCTTTTTTTTTCTTTCTGCTTTTGACCCAAGACCAGAATCCTCACAGGAGTTATCTGCAAAACTCTCGCACCATGAGTTCAGCTAGTGAGAAATTAGACATTGTTTTATGCACAGCAAGGATCTCTTTATTTCATATAATTAGAGGCTCTTAACTCTGACCTTTTTAAAGTTCTGTTTGTAGCCTTGGGAGTCAAATTGGCCAGTTATTACCTTGGTCAATTATCCTTAAAAGCAATAGGTGAAAGCTTTGCTAAATGTCCTTGACATGAACCTTATAAATGTTACAATTAGTTTGACAGTAGCTGGGTTTCCATCCTAATTGGCGACAGATTCTCTTGCAAATATTCTAAAATCCGCATAAAGAAAATGTGTATTTTTCCAAGTAGTGGTGTGTTTCCACCAAACTGACTTGTTGCAGATAAAATCAGTGCTTGATGACAGTGCACACAAAATATTTTTTGCTTACGTTTTCATGTACTGGATAAAAATCTAAACGTTCAATGTGATTCCATTGCATTTTCAACTCTACCAATAGTTTTGTAAATAGAAAATGTGTCTACTTTAATCCTGGCACATGCGCTCTAGCCAACAGCTCGCAGATAAAGTGCAGGTAGGGTCTGCTGGTAGGATAGTCTACAATGAGATTATGGATAAGAGCAAGTGTTTTTATTTGTCAAAACTGCAGTCAAGCATTGATCATCATGTCACCAGAATAAGACCCTAGACATTTATTGGAAAGGAGCATCAAGCTCATACCATGCACTTTCGCCACCATGTGATATAATTTATTTAGTATGTAGCCTAATTTAAACTGCATGGTTTCCAGAGTCGTAGTGGGAGGACTACACACACCATGTCATCATGTGACTCCAAGTTTACTTTGAAATTATGGTTATTATATCAATATTTGCGCATAAAGGCGTTTCCACTGCCATTTCTCCGAATTAATTTTAGACAAAAATATCCCACCATGTCAACGAACAAATTATGTCGGCATCTATAAAATTGTACCGAAACTTCCTGTTTCCATCACAGTTGTCCCGAATGTATTTTATACAGTATGACTTTACTCTCATAAAAACTCGATGGAAATGTGGTTAGTGTTGGCATATTTGTATTTTTCATCCTTATCCAAGTCATCATCCTTTTCATCGTTATAATGCAATCAGTGTCTCTTGGTTGAACACACTGACCGTGGAAATTCATCACCATATACTGTATAAAAACGTCAAAGCTGCAGACAAAAATTAGCTTACTGCAGTATATCTGGGGAGCCAAAAATAGCCCCAGAGGATCCTGGCATGTACCAATATACCTGCCATATGTAAACAGACTGTGGGAGACTTACAGTAAATGAACAGTGTGAGCTCTGCCACTAGGCTGCATGCCTGTCATTGTGCAGGCCTGTGAGCTCCATTTTGATGTTCAATACAAACAGCTTATCTGGTTGAATATAATCAGCTTTACTGAGCGGAGAGTGAGAACTGTCCACTTTGGTTCCACTTCTTGAATTTAACATTCACCCAATGCGTAAGCCAGCTATAAAAGAAAGCTCCTCTGAAGCCAATACCTTTATGAAAGACCGTGGACAGACTTGGCTACCATTGGGCCTGACCAATGTTGAATTGATTTGTGATGTATACCTGTACAATGACATGAAGTACTGCATTGCTGTTATTGAATCAATGGGGCAGATGGAGCACCTATACTGAAAAAAAATATAAACGCAACATGCAACAATTAATAAAGGGGGGTTAGGGTAGAAACATGGTCTTTTTCTTGAGTAAGGCAGCAACAAAATGCTGGTGTTTCAGCCTAGCTCAGTGCTTTGTGGTGGAGGGGCAGCCAGCAAAAATACAGAGCGTAGGCATTGGTAATCTTCTCTAGTTGTACCGTGATTGGCTCAGTGTTCTGTCTCTCATGGGGACACTACGTCACAGCCGAATCTACACAGAGAGCTAGGCAGTTCAAGCCCCCTTGGGTGCTGCTATAGATTTACATTAGAAGTGCCCGTGCAAGAAGGTTCAAGGTCATTGGCCACAGATAAAATTACGTCAAATCACGTTATATCTTCTGTAGCTTTAATTGGACTAATCATGTCACATCATACTGTCACAATCTTAGCTAGCAAGCTAGACAAGCAGTCATCGTCATGAATCACATTGACAATCTACTGGAAAATCAGTTTTCTAAAGCTAACACTATGGTGTCCCGGTTCTATATTCTTACATGGTGTCAGAAGTTAAGAAAATCTTACGTTGATCGTCACTCTGCTGAAACTAGCTACTGAATCTCATTCTCAGTGAGTGTGAATATTTACAAGTGAAAATGAACTAGAGACATTGTGCAAATGAACGAAGTTGTGATGCTTGCTAGCTAAAGTCAGGAGGAAGCCCAGCAGCGAGCCTACTGTGTGTGTGTGGAGCATGGTGTGGAGTCTTAGTTGCTAGGCAACTCCGGGCCCTCATGGAGCAGCACAGAGGGACAGAGAGGAAAAAAATGATGCTAGGAGGAAAACTTTGTCTGCAAGCAATAATAATAAATATATATAAAAACTGTACATATAACTCATCTAGAGCCCTTTGATTTCTCAAACGCGGCAGAGTGGCCAAGATGGATCAGGAGATTCGAGAGGTTTCATATGGCGTTAGGGCTGAATACAAAACAAGAGGAATATCAGAGGAACTCTTATATACTGTATGCTAATGGAGATGCCGCTGATGATATTTTGGGAGTATTGCCGTTGAATGATGCAGAAAAAAAGGAGTATGATGCTGTAACATGAGCATTTGAGCAGCACTGTGTAGGAAAACAGTGTTATTTCTGAGAGAGCTCAATTCAACATGGGATGTCAAGATGAGGGAGATCGTGCAGAGCCATTCATCACAGCTGTACACAAGCTGGCTGAGCATTGTAATATTGGAGTGCTCAAAGAAGAACTGATAAGAGAGAATTGTGGTTCTAATAAAAGATAGGAAGCTGTCAGAACAGCTTCAGTTAACACTAGCAAAAGCTATTCAACGAGTCAGACAATGTAAAACTGTAAAGGAACAACAAACAATATTGCACAGCAATGCAGTAGGAAGAGAAACCACTACAAATGTGAACGCCATCAAAACAAAATGGAATAAAAAGGAACAAATTCCAACAAAGTGCACAGACAACATACAAATGGAAAAACAAAACATATGACAGTCCAAGTGAAAAGGGATGCAAAAGATGTGGAGGATGACAACATGGATGGAAGGACTGTCCAGCCAAGGAAGCTGAGTGCAGAAAGTTTTACAAAAAGAAACATTATGCAGCAGTCTTATTTTCTCAAGCTGTACACAGTCACAGCCCACCACAAGACTATGCTTTCCTAGGGGAAGCGTCCTCGCAAGATACACAGCCGTGGATGGAGAAAAGTCTCCAGCTTCAAACTCAACACAAGAGCATCTGTGACAGCTATACCAGAGAAATACTTAAAAACAGAGTTTTGGCAGTCTGGTTAGACCCACCAATAATTTCTATGGTCCGGGGCTTGATGTGAAAGGCTGCTTTAAGAGCAAGCTGATAGCAAAAGGGAACGAGGTGTACATTGTAGCAGGACTGACACAATCACTCCTAGGCCTAGCAGCCATAAAGGCCCTACAGTTAGTGACACAGCCAGAGACCGACTTCGCCGTCTATCCGTCCGTCTTTCAAGGACTGGGGAAACTCCAACAGTCATACAAGATAAAGCTCAAAGATGGAACCACACCCTGTGCTCTTTCAACACCACATGTCCCACTCCCCATAAGAGAAAAAGTATATGGAGAGCTGGTCAGGATGGAGAACGTGGATGTCATAACCAAAGCGACAGAGCTCAAATGTTTGAGAAAGGTGTTGTGTGCCACACTGACAACAATCTGGTGTTTGGACATGATGGACAAGAACCCGACAAGACTTCATAAAGTACATCAGAAATTGCAGCTGGAAGGTTTCACACTCAATGAAAAGTCAGTTTGCCAAGGATGAAATCTTCTTCTTGGGTCACAGGGTTTCTGCCTCAGGACTGGAGCCAGATCCCAATAAGGTCAAGGCAATCAGGTAGTTTGCCATCCCCATCAGTAGGTTAGTAGCTAAGAAAGTAATACTAAGTGTATGTTGTGTCAGAACCGTAGGTTAAACAACAGGGGCATATATATATTTTTTAAATTTCACCTTTATTTAACCAGGTAGGCAAGTTGAGAACAAGTTCTCATTTACAATTGCGACCTGGCCAAGATAAAGCAAAGCAGTTCGACACATACAACACAGAGTTACACATGGAGTAAAACAAACATACAGTCAATAATACAGTAGAAAAATAAGTCTATATACAATGTGAGCAAATGAGGTGAGATAAGGGAGGTAAAGGCAAAAAAAGGCCATGGTGGCAAAGTAAATACAATATAGCAAGTAAAACACTGGAATGGTAGATTTGCAGTGGAAGAATGTGCAAAGTAGAAATATAAATAATGGGGTGCAAAGGAGCAAAATAAATAAATACAGTAGGGGAAGAGGTAGTTGTTTGGGCTAAATTATAGATGGGCTATGTACAGGTGCAGTGATCTGTGAGCTGCTCTGACAGCTGGTGCTTAAAGCTAGTGAGGGAGATAAGTGTTTCCAGTTTCAGAGATTTTTGTAGTTCGTTACAGTCATTGGCAGCAGAGAACTGGAAGGAGAGGTGGCCAAAGGAGGAATTGGTTTTGGGGGTGACCAGAGAGATATACCTGCTGGAGCGCTTGCTACAGGTGGGTGCTGCTATGGTGACCAGCGAGCTGAGATAAGGGGGGACTTTACCTAGTAGGGTCTTGTAGATGACCTGGAGCCAGTGGGTTTGGCAACGAGTATGAAGCGAGGGCCAGCCAACGAGAGCGTACAGGTCGCAGTGGTGGGTAGTATATGGGGCTTTGGTGACAAAACGGATGGTACTGTGATAGACTGCATCCAATTTATTGAGTAGGGTATTGGACGCTATTTTGTAAATGACATCGCCGAAGTCGAGGATCGGTAGGATGGTCAGTTTTACGAGGGTATGTTTGGCAGCATGAGTGAAGGATGCTTTGTTGCGAAATAGGAAGCCAATTCTAGATTTAACTTTGGATTGGATATGTTTGATGTGAGTCTGGAAGGAGAGTTTACAGTCTAACCAGACACCTAGGTATTTGTAGTTGTGCACATATTCTAAGTCAGAACCGTCCAGAGTAGTGATGCTGGACGTGCAGGCAGGTGCAGGCAGCGATCAGTTGAAGAGCATGCATTTCGTTTTACTTGTATTGAAGAGCAGTTGGAGGCCACGGAAGGAGAGTTGTATGGCATTGAAGCTTGTCTGGAGGGTTGTTAACACAGTGTCCAAAGAAGGGCCAGAAGTATACAGAATGGTGTCGTCTGCGTAGAGGTGGATCAGAGACTCACCAGCAGCAAGAGCGACATCATTGATGTACACAGAGAAGAGAGTCGGCCCAAGAATTGAACCCTGTGGCACCCCAATAGAGACTGCCAGAGGCCTGGACAACAGGCCCTCCGATTTGACACACTGAACTCTATCAGAGCAGTAGTTGGTGAACCAGGCGAGGCAATCATTTGAGAAACCAAGGCTATCGAGTCTGCCGATGAGGATGTGGTGATTGACAGAGTCGAAAGCCTTGGCAAGGTCAATGAATACGGCTGCACAGTATTGTTTCTTATCGATGGCGGTTAAGATATCGTTTAGGACCTTGAGTGTGGCTGAGGTGCACCCATGACCAGCTCTCAAACCAGATTGCATAGCGGAGAAGGTGCGGTGGGATTCGAAATGGTTGGTAATCTGTTTGTTGACTTGGCTTTCGAAGACCTTAGAAAGGCAGGGTAGGATAGATATAGGTCTGTAGCAGTTTGGGTCTAGAGTGTCCCCCCTTTGAAGAGGGGGATGACCGCAGCTGCTTTCCAATCTTTGGGAATCTCAGACGACACGAAAGAGAGGTTGAACAGGCTAGTAACAGGGGTTGCAACAATTTCGGCAGATCATTTTAGAAAGAAAGGGTCCAGATTGTCTAGCCCGGCTGATTTGTAGGGGTCCATTTTGCAGCTCTTTCAGAACATTAGCTGACTGGATTTGGGAGACGGAGAAATGGGGAGGCTTGGGCGAGTTGCTGTGGGGGTGCAGTGCTGTTGACCGGGGTAGGGGAGGCCAGGTGGAAAGCATGGCCAGCGGTAGAAAAATGCTTTTGAAATTCTCAATTATAGTGGATCTATCGGTGGGGACAGAGTTTCCTATCCTCCGTGCAGTGGACAGCTGGGATGAGGTGTTCTTATTCTCCATGGACTTTACAGTGTCCCAGAACTTTTTTGAGTTTGTGTTGCAGGACGCAAATTTCTGGTTGAAAAAGCTAGCCTTGGCTTTTCTAACTGCCTGTGTCTATTGGTTTCTAACTAAAGTTGCATATCACGGGGGCTGTTCGATGCTAATGCAGAACGCCATAGGATGTTTTTGTGTTGGTTAAGGGCAGTCAGGTCTGGAGAGAACCAAGGGCTATATCTGTTCCTGGTTCTAAATTTATTGAATGGGGCATGCTTATTTAAGATGGTGAGGAAGGCATTTAAAAAAAATAACCAGGCATCCTCTACTGATGGGATGAGGTCAATATCCTTCCAGGATACCCGGGCCAGGTTGATTAGAAAGGCCTGCTCGCTGAAGTGTTTCAGGGAGCGTTTGACAGTGATGAGTGGAGGTCGTTTGACCGCTGACCCATTATGGATGCAGGCAATGAGGCAGTGATTGCTGAGATCTTGGTTGAAAACAGCAGAGGTGTATTTAGAGGGCAAGTTGGTTAGGATGATACCTATGAGGGTGCCCGTGTTTACGGCTTTAGGGTGGTACCTGGTAGGTTCATTGACAATTTGTGTGAGATTGAGGGCATCAAGCTTAGATTGTAGGATTGCTGGGGTGTTAAGCATGTCCCATTTTAGGTCACCTAGCAGCACGAGCTCTGAAGATAGATGGGGGGCAATCAGTTCACATATGGTGTCCAGAGCACAGCTAGGGGCAGAGGGTGGTCTATAGCAGGCGGCAACGGTGAGAGACTTGTTTTTAGAGAGGTGGATTTTTTAAAGTAGAAGTTCAAATTGTTTGGGTACAGACCTGGATAGTAGGACAGAACTCTGCAGGCTCTCTCTACAGTATATTGCAACACCGCCCCCTTTGGCCGTTCTATCTTGTCTGAAATTGTTGAGGTTAGGGATGGAGATTTCAGAGTTTTTGTTGGTCTTCCTAAGCCAGGATTCAGACACGGCTAGGACATCCGTGTTGGCAGAGTGTGCTAAAGCAGTGAATAAAACAAACTTAGGTAGGAGGTTTCTAATGTTAACATGCATGAAACCAAGGCTATTACGGACACAGAAGTCATCAAAAGAGAGCGCCTGGGGAATAGGAGTGGAGCTAGGTATTGCAGGGCCTGGATTCACCTCTACATCACCAGAGGAACAGAGGAGGAGTAGGATAAGGGTACGGCTAAAAGCTATGAGAATTGGTCGTCTAGGACATCCGGAACAGAGAGTAAAAGGAGCAGGTTTCTGGGGGTGATAAAATAGCTTCAAGGTATAATGTACAGACAAAGGTATGGTAGGATGTGAATACAGTGGAGGTAAACCTAGGCATTGAGTGATAATGAGAGAGATATTGTCTCTAGAAACATCATTGAAACCAGGTGATGTCATCGCATGTGTGGGTGGTGGAACTGAAAGGTTGGATAAGGTATAATGAGCAGGGCTAGAGGCTCTACAGTGAAATAAGCCAATAAACACTAACCAGAACAGCAATGGACAAGGCATATTGACATTAAGGTGAGGCATGCTTAGTCGAGTGATCATAAGGGTCCAGTGAGTAGTGTTGATGAATCGTTACTAGAGAAATGAGACCAAGTTAAGACGCAGGACAGGGTGGATCGGTATATAGTAAGACAGTTTAATTGGATGTAAAGATATCTGACAAAACGTGCACGGAAGGAACTCATTTAGCTCAGAAGGAACTAGCCGAAAAAAGAGTCCCTAAACAGAGCGTGCATTAGGTTTTATACACAATATGATGTTGGTTGATTCTGGTAGTTCTGCTCTTCTGACTGGTCGGTGAAGAGTTGGAGGCGGGCCTGCTCTAGCCAGAACAGGAGCCCCATTGGTGCACAGCAGAGTCCTCTGCTCTTGGCACCCGACCAGTAGGAGAGGGGGTAAGGTGTGTGTGTTCATGTGATGAAATGTATGTGTGTCAAAGAACAGTGAAATAAGGGGAACTGGGGTTAAAGGTCTCCTGAATAGAGGGAGTGTGTGCAATGACTTGAGTCAATCAGATGAGTTTAGTATTCTATGTTTGTTTGTGCGATTAGAATCTGCTGAGACTAGAATGCTCTTTGTGTTATTGGGGAACTGTGTTTTGAGCAACAGCAGTTTCATGTCTAGTCATGGGGTGTGTTGTGCAAGTGTTAATCATATGGTTGCAGGCAGGCTCTTAAGCAGCCCATGGGCACTAAAGTCACCAAATGATGCTCAATATATGTGCTTGATATATGAGCTATGCATATGAATATATGCATATATGACAAATCCCCCTCTTCACGTCTTATTAGACGTGATATAAATTTCTCACACAGTATTAACCAAAAAACGAGAAAAATGTTTAAACCCTTAGGTCCATCCCTCTATACAACCTGTACCAGGTGGGCTCGTCGCCTCTCGGGAACTTTAAACCTTCATAACAGGGAGGACAACCTTCACTTTTTATTACTGGAGTATCAACCAACGACATCATATCAGAGGTCCTTGCCACATCTGTAACAGACTTCTTTAAACAAGTTATAATACCGGCAGCACAGCACACGAGCATAAGAAAAACAACAACTAGAGTCAGAAATCCAGTAACCATCATTGTAGTGTACTTACCAAACCAACCACACAGCCAGGGGAACAGTCCACTCTCCTCCACACCTGCAAGACCCTTCATCTCCACTGATAACCTTGCCAACCCACTCAGAGCTTTTGAAATGCTCCCATCCGGACTAGTATTGTTAGGGACAAATGTGCAACACTGTTCTCCAATCATTTTACATACACCTCCCTGGTTGGCCAGAATCATGTCCAGTTCTAGTCTATTTTGTCTACTGGTTTGAGAGGTAGCATCCAATCGTTCAGCCATCCCCGTAAGTACTTTGTGGGTGTAGTTAACAAATCATTGTTGACTATAGTAGATATAATTGATCCAGGCATTCTGCTTAGCATCAACAATAGCTGGGCCAATAATGGGCAATAAATGCCACAGGCCATCATTCCTGTTTAATGTCTGGAATTCGTGGGGGACCCCTATTGGGACCCCAACAGGTTGGTGTGGATGTTATCTGTACTCTCGGACCAAGGAGCGTCACGTTTCTGGCGTCTCCTGGGTTGGCCCCGAGCCTTTGTGTCATGTGCAGATCACAGGAGGTGGATAGCTGCAACCTCAATAATAGTCAATGGTGTTATCAGACTGGCCAAAGCACATGTGCCCTGACAATCTCCTTTCAACATGTGGGGTCAACCGCCTGGCAGGTCCACACATCCACCATACATCAGCAACACCTCTAGTTAATAGTGACATTAGTGATGCAGGCAGTAGTAGGGAGCCTCCCATAGTCTATACCCCTACCTGTACCAGTGATACAGCTGTAATATCCTCCATATGCCTTAACTCCCCACGGTACCTTCTGGGGAGGGACTTCTGGGAACACAAAACTCAGAGTTTTACACAAGGTTGAATTTGGCTTAAACTTTCCAATATACACATCCAACCTTCCCCATTACTTAGGGCAAATGGGTGAGCAGCCAGAATAGGTCTGGCATGTCCACATACGACAGTCCTTTCTATTAAGTATTTTGTAGGCCAACCACATATTCTCCCTTTCCTCATAACCAGTTTCAGTCCCCAATTGTTCACTATCTTAGATGTCTTTTATATTTATTATCTGTACTAGATTGGAGAGCTTAGGTGATGGCGTGGGACTTGGTCTTGAAGTGGTGGAGGAGGCCGGCTGAACCCTGGTCCGTTGGAACTGGTGGTGGTTCTGGCAGCACTGTGATGGTAACATCCCCATCGTATCCTAATCAGACAGCTCAGGACTACAAGCAGTCCTGTAAAACCCCACCCTCTCCCAAAGAACACATCATCAGCCAGAGGTCAAACAACACTTTCACTTCTATGAACGTACACAGTGAGGAAAGGTCGGGGTCAGGGAATTCTTCATTAAGGAGTTGATCCCCGAACTCTATTAGCAACGGTTCTTCTCCTTAACTCTGTGATCATTCGGCAGTGTCAGTGTGTCTCCCCCTCCAAGTGCGATATGCCCCCAGGTCGAGTGAATCACCTTCTCCTTTAATTCACCTGCAATGCATAAAATCTTGGACATACAGGTTTGGTTACCAAACAGTATCTCATTTGTTCTATCTGATTATATATTTAACTTCTATGCCTATTTTTTAGCTATACATTTTTAATTTTAAATAAGTTTATTATCCAATAGGCCCCATCCTATCCTAGACCGCAATGTACCCCTCCCCCGTTTGATACCTGGCTCTGGCCAGGTATCAACCTTACCTACTCTAAATAATGACTTAGTACATTATAATATAGAAACGTCCCTTTCATTCGCCGCATATCCAATTCTCCCTTGGGCGTACATTCATATCTATTCTTTTCCAATTCTCTGTCAAGTGCCTTATCTACTTTAAAATGTATCTGTGCTGCTTATATATGTTAAACCCTTTCTCTCCTTTCTTATTTCACAGCCTACCTTGCTCATTTCCTGGTCCCCCTCCCCACTCTGCTCTCAAACCTTCAAGGTCTCAACAGTGCGGGGTAGACCCATCTGTCTGCCTTTTTCTAATAATAGCCAATAACAACTATGTGTTCTTTTGCAATATTAACTAAGTGTCTCACTGTTTTGACTTTATCTATCCCAAATGGATTTAAAAATAACAACATGTCTTATAGTGTCAATCTCTAAAGTCCTTACATAACCTTAATAAACCTATCTCTATCTTCTAATGGCCAAAACAAATGCTAACCTTATGGTCAAGAGTTATAAACTAGTATCCCAAATGACACAAATTCATTATTCTCACTACATTCTCCCGTGAGTGATCAAGTCACCGGAAAATGCAACGAAAATAGGTCAAAAAGGTTACACCTACATTCGTGTTCCATACCATATCTAGGCATACCAAAAGAACCCTTTATCTTCTCAAAGTCCCTTGCCTAAATAAAACTCAGAAAGTAAAACTCCTATTCCAATATGAGTGTATTCTTTTAAGATATCTTGTCTCTGGGAACACGGAAAACCCCTTAACCCAAACGTTTACCACAAAAACAAAACCTAATAATTATGATAATACCCTTAAATCATTCGTTTTAAATTTCCCCGATGTTTCATGTAACACAACTGTGATAAACGTGTACTGACCCTTTAAAAACTCCCTGCCAGCCATACCAGGTTGCGAGTCGTTCATTGTTCCCCATAATGAAAACAGCTCACGTTTAGAATACGTTTACTTATTGTTCGAATTCTCTGGTGTTACCTAAACAAAAACCAATAACTTTCAGCAACTTTTGAAAAGTATCTCAAAGCTATAATGTACACATTTTCCCTCTAAATGACACAACCAATTTTCTCTAGCATAATTTAATACGGCCACACCCGGTGGGGAAAGTACAAATTTTATCCCGTTCCTCCTATAATACTCAATGCTAAATTCAAAGTTGTGGTTAAATATATGGATTTGCCAATCATTATCAAATGTTAAATATACAGGTTTAGTACTTTTATCAAATAGATTAGTATAGTTCAAATAAAGATATGCGTTTACTAGCGCTCAACCTGTGTTCAGAACGCAGCAACTAGCCAATATAATACCAAAAATGACTGTCTTATTCATGCCTCTAGGCAAAACATCTAGTTACCCCAACTAAGTTTGGCAGCAAAACTATCGTATAAGTAAAATCGACTTCTCCACTTTCTCCATTCCAAAGTGTAAACTTACCATATACTTCGCTAAATTTATATTGCATGCCAGCCAATCCATAACAATAATATCATTAGTCTGTAAATTTAACCTAAATAAGTTATTAAATGTATTCTCTCTACTCCGAATTGGTTTTAAGTTTTTCTCTGTCACCAGCATTCAAACAGGCTCCCCGTTTGCTGGGAGACCGTTGAGTGCTGCAATACTGCCATCTTCTGTCCATTCTCTGTACAGCTCTCCACCCCCAGACTATTCTAAGAGTTATGAGCGTATGGAGGAATATCACAAATAAGGGGCCAGATATCCCTAGTCTTGCCCAGGGAGGGAGAAATGTCCCTCTAACTGGGCGAGGTTCCTTTTTCAGGGGAGGCGGAGTTTGATGCCGCATCCCCTGAGTCAGGAATGTCTTCATTTGGAATCGGATTTAAGCTGTTTAAATCAGCTCTGACTTCTGTCAGTGTTCTAGAAGGGATTGGGGCTGGAGTGCAATGTGTGAGGTGGTGCCAAGGTGCGCCTGATTTACCTTTGACCTGGACTGAGTGTGAAGTAACCTCCCTCACTTCGTACGGTCCAGTCCACCTGGGTTCTAGCCACTTTCTCTTGTGGACTTTAACCCTCACCCCAGTCACCAACTTTTTACCTTCAGTGGTGGCGTGTCTCCCGGCAGCTCCCCCTCTTTGACCTTGCGAACCTGGGAAGAGAGTGCTGCAGAGAGTTCCATCAGTTTTTTCACATAATCAGACATTACAATTTGATGTACATCAAGGGCGGGCATATGACCTCCCTCCCTTGGTGGACCAGGCATGACTCTTCCAGCCATTATCTCATGAGGAGAGAGATGGGTGCCTGCTCCTGGTGAGGCTCTCATGGCCATCAATGCCAGGGGCAGGGCTTCGACCCATGTCAGCTTCGAACCTGCACATACTTTGGCTATCTTAGCCTTCAACATGTTACATTTCATTGCAATATTAACAGTCATCATATTTATAACGGCCAATCTTCAAATCAGTTTGAGTTCCATACAGTAATATCCAGTTAAATGCCAACTCAACAAATACCAAACTGTACGAACTTAAATATTTTAATATAAACACTCAGGATCCTTCTCTCGTGGATCAAATAAAAACACAGGATCCTTCTCTCGTGGATCAAATAAAAACTCAGGATCCTTCTCTCGTGGATCAAATAAAAACACAGGATCCTTCTCTCGTGGATCAAATAAAAACTCAGGATCCTTCTCTCGTGGATCAAATAAAAACACAGGATCCTTCTCTCGTGGATCAAATAAAAACACAGGATCCTTCTCTCGTGGATCAAATAAAAACACAGGATCCTTCTCTCGTGGATCAAATAAAAAACACAGGATCCTTCTCTCGTGGATCAAATAAAAACACAGGATCCTTCTCTCGTGGATCAAATAAAAAGACAGGATCCTTCTCTCGTGGATCAAATAAAAAACACAGGATCCTTCTCTCGTGGATCAAATAAAAACACAGGATCCTTCTCTCGTGGATCAAATAAAAACACACAGGATCCTTCTCTCGTGGATCAAATAAAACACACAGGATCCTTCTCTCGTGGATCAAATAAAAACACAGGATCCTTCTCTCGTGGATCAAATAAAAAACACAGGATCCTTCTCTCGTGGATCAAATAAAAACACACAGGATCCTTCTCTCGTGGATCAAATAAAACTCATATTTCTCAGATATCTTCACACCTTTGCCTTTATTTATGTCAATTCCATATAAATTTAACAGCAATTCATACTCACGCCTCCAGTACTCCTGATCTCAATTTAGATATTGGCTATAATACAATATACAGATTTTGATTTAACAGGCTCTGCTTACCTTTTAATGTCGAGCTCTTTGATCAGTTTCCTGGGGCGAGATGAATCCCCGATGGCTCCTGTCAACAGGTCACCCGTCCTTTTGGAATCTGTCTCAAACTTCTCCTTTCTCACATCAACTTTCTATGGACCGAATTCAAAGGTTGAGAAACCATCCTCTGCTACCAATTTGTTGATGAATCGTTACTAGAGAAATGAGACCAAGTTAAGACGCAGGACAGGGTGGATCGGTATATAGTAAGACAGTTTAATTGGATGTAAAGATATCTGACAAAACGTGCACGGACTCATTCATTTAGCTCAGAAGGAACTAGCCGAAAAAAGAGTCCCTAAACAGAGCGTGCATTAGGTTTTATACACAATATGATGTTGGTTGATTCTGGTAGTTCTGCTCTTCTGACTGGTCGGTGAAGAGTTGGAGGCGGGCCTGCTCTAGCCAGAACAGGAGCCCCATTGGTGCACAGCAGAGTCCTCTGCTCTTGGCACCCGACCAGTAGGAGAGGGGGTAAGGTGTGTGTGTTCATGTGATGAAATGTATGTGTGTCAAAGAACAGTGAAATAAGGGGAACTGGGGTTAAAGGTCTCCTGAATAGAGGGAGTGTGTGCAATGACTTGAGTCAATCAGATGAGTTTAGTATTCTATGTTTGTTTGTGCGATTAGAATCTGCTGAGACTAGAATGCTCTTTGTGTTATTGGGGAACTGTGTTTTGAGCAACAGCAGTTTCATGTCTAGTCATGGGGTGTGTTGTGCAAGTGTTAATCATATGGTTGCAGGCAGGCTCTTAAGCAGCCCATGGGCACTAAAGTCACCAAATGATGCTCAATATACAGTATGTGCTTGATATATGAGCTATGCATATGAATATATGCATATATGACAGTAGTGAGGTTGGTTGGGGTCACTGCGATTCAGACAGCTAGCCGGGCCATGGTTAGCAAGCTGGCAGAGGATGGAGGTCTGTTTTTAGCCACCTCATGTGTTTCCATCGGTAGATTAGTGGAGTTCCGTGTGGTAGAGGGGACCAATCCAATTGGCAAAATAGTTATAGTTATAGTGACCCAAGAAAATTGTCCGATAGACCTATTCAGATAGCAGCCGATAAGACAGCTAACGATTAGCGGGCCGCAGATGGGCGTTCAGGTTACGTCGTGACGGAGGGGCCAGTTGGATAATTCCCTAGTCCAGTCGTGAAGGCCCGGTGGGGCTCTGCATCGGCAGTAAAACGGGTCCGGATAGGTGATTGTAGCCCAGGAGTGGCTGATGGAACTCTTCAGCTGGCTAGCTCCGGAATAATTGATGTTTGCTCCGGGACCGACGTAAGCCAATAGGCAAGATCCAGGTGTAAATGTCCAGAGCTTGCGGTAGAAATCCGGGGATATGGAAAGAAAATAGGTCCGGTATGCTCTGGTCTGAGTCGCGTTGTACAAAACTGCCGAAAGCTTTTCGAGCTAAAGGATAGCTGATGACCGCCAACCGTGGTTAGCTGAATACTAACGTTAGCCAGTGAACTGGCTAGCTTCTGGCTAGCTCCTGGCTAGCTTTTGTTGTGGATTTCAGATCTGAGGTGAATAATATTTTTTTAAATTGGTGAGGCGGGTTGCAGGAGAGTGTTTTTATATATATATAAGCAGACAATATTTGATGATGACATTTCTCTAAAACAGACTACTAACTAACTTAGCCTACTGTTCAGACTTGGTGGTGCACATGTAGCCTATAGCCTGTTTTAGAGAAATGTCAAATATTGTACGAACTTTCATTGTCTGCTTATATGACTTGGTATATAGGGAGAATACTGTAAGAACGGCCCATGTTCATGTTCTGAATTCTGTCATTGTACATTTTGAAAGTGCTGAACAAATAATTATATTGACTACTCACTTATTAATTATCATGATTCAGGATGAGACCCAGATGCAGACACGTGAGGCAGATGGTTCAAGTCCCAGAGATTGATTGAATATACAGGGGCAAGCAAAAGGCAGGTCTAGGACAGATGGGTTAGTAATAGTAATCCTGGTAATAGTTGGCAGACGTAGACGGAAGGCAGGCTCAGGACAGGCAGGGGTTAGTAATCCTGGTAATAGTTGGCAGACGTAGACGGCAGGCAGGCTCAGTACAGGCAAACAGGTCGTAACATGGGAGACTAGAACAAAAACCAGAAAGAGGAAAGACGAACTGGCAACAGACAAACAGAAAACGTAGGTATAAATACACAGGGGATAATGGGGGGTAAACGGGAGACACCTGGTCGGGTGTGGAGACAAGCACAAGACAGGTGAAACAGATTTGGGTGTGACATTAATGCCTTAATCGAAAGCACGGCTTGTGTCTTATCCGCTCATCGTTCCCTCATGCCATAGTTTGTACATCACAGTTGTTATATTGCTTATATTGGTCTATCTCATTAGTATCTTATTCATCAAAGTAGGCAATGTTGAAATGATTTCATTGTTTTGCTTCCTCTGTGTATTATAATTTGCTAATGTGCTTTTCTTCATGAGGGGGTACTATATAATTGTTTTGGGTATGTAACCATGTTTGCCAGTGACAGTCTCATCCCATTCAAATATTTATTTTCAACAAAAAGTTAAATAATATACCCAAGTAATTCCAGATGATATTGTGAAGGTTGTTTTGTTTGCGCAATGCGCTTTCTGTGCGTCAGTATATTGTCTATAAAAGTGGATCCTCGTGATTGTATTTTCCTTCCTTTTTAGACCACATACAGTGGCTTGCGAAAGTATTCACCCCCTTGGCATTTTTCCTATTTTGTTACCTTACAACCTGGAATTAAAATAGATTTTTAGGGGGGGTTTGTATCATTTTATTTACACAACATGCCTATCACTTTGAAGATGCAAAATATTTTTTATTGTGAAACAAACAAGAAATAAGACAAAAAAACTGAAAACTTTTCACCCCCCCAAAGTTGATACCTTGTAGAGCCACCTTTTGCAGCAATTATAGCTGAACGTCTCTTAGGGTATGTCTCCATAAGCTTGGCACATCTAGCCACTGGGAGTTTTGCCCATTCTTCAAGGTAAATTTGTTCCATGGATGGGTTCCACTGGTGCACAGCAATCTTTAAGTCATACCACAGATTCTCAATTGGATTGAAGTCTGGGATTTGACTAGGCCATTCCAAGACATTTAAATGTTTCCCCTTAAACCACTTGAGTGTTGCGTTAGCAGTATGCTTAAGGTCATTGTCCTTTGGAAGGTGAACCTCTGTCCCAGTCTCAAATCTCTGAAAGACTGAAACAGATTTCCCTCAAGAAATTCCCTGTACTTAGCGCCATCCATAATTCCTTCAATTCTGACCAGTTTCCCAGTCCCTGCCGATGAAAAACATCCCCACAGCATGATGCTGCCACCACCATGCTTCACTGTGGGGATGGGGTTCTCGGGATGATGAGAGGTGTTGGGATTGCGCCAGACATAGTGTATTCCTTGATGGCCAAAAAAGCTACATTTTTGTCTCATCTGACGAGAGTACCTTCTTCCATATGTTTGGGGAGTCTCCCACATGCCTTTTGGCAAACACCAAATGTGTTTGCTTATTTTTTACTTTAAGCAATGGCTTTTTTCTGGCCACTCTTCCGTAAAGCCCAGCTCTGTGGAGTGTACAGCTTAAAGTGGTCCTATGGACAGATACTTCAATCTCTGCTGTGGCGCTTCGCAGCTCCTTCAGGGTTATCTTTGGTCTCTTTGTTTCCTCATTGATTAATGCCCTCCTTGCCTGGTTCTGGAGTTTCGGGTGCTCATTGACTCTGGGTTTGATGAAAGCTTTATTCGATGCTACCTTGGTGTCAGAGCTTGGTATCACCACTCAACCCCTCTTCGTTCCCATGGACGTCAGAGTGCTGGATGGGCATTCTATTGACCGAGTAACCCGCAATACGATTCCTATCGACCTACGAGTATCAGGGAATCACAGTGAGTGTATGCAGTTCCTGCTCAACGAATCTCCCCATGTACCCGGGGTTTTGGGATATTCATGGCTCCAGAAGCACAATCCCCTGATCGACTGGGCTACTGGTGCTATCGTGGGTTGGAGCCCGTTCTGCCATGCTCATTGTCTCAAGTCGGCCCAGCCTGCCCTGGGATGTCTCCCTGCAGGCTTGAGAGAAGCCTCTGACGTCTCTGCCATTCCCCCGGAGTATCTGGACCTCTGGGAGGTCTTCAACAAGGCCCCTGCTACTTCTCTCCCTCTGCATTGACCCTACGACTACGCCATTGACCTTCTCCCAGGTACTACACCCCCCCAGGGGCGGCTTTACTCCCTGTCGGGTCCGGAGATCAAGGCTATGGAAGGGTACATTGGTAACTCACTTGTTGCAGGGAGTATTTGACCATCGGCCTCCCCTGCAGGCACAGGGTTCTTCTTTGTGGAGAAGATGGACCAAACTCTTATGTAATTTTGTAATTAATGTTCATAAATTGCAATTATCTTTTTAGGTCTGAACCCCAGAGATGGTAAAGCTCTGGTTTAAATGAAACAGACATAATTCCCATCTCACAATTAGTCAGATACAATTTTATTGGCAGGAGCTCTGACGTGCATATACAAAAACGTTCCTTTTATACCTTCTCTTAAACTACGCACATACATACACACTATATTTGGATTATCCCCTGAAGTCTCACCACAGTTTATTACCACTCAGCTGACAGTTCCAGTCCCCCCCAAATACGGAAAACCCTGTCTTATCTTATCTCCACAGAGTTATAGCTGGGTCGGTTCAAACATAGGTTAAGGAGGTTAAGGAGTCTCTTTGCTTTCTTTCGGCACACACATACACTGTACATTCCTTTCTTCCCCAATGGTTATTTTTAATTACCCATTGTCCATGCTACATAACCTCTAATCCTAATGGTTAAGTTTCTGAGTAGAATTATTTAATCATTTATCTTAAACCTTGATAAAAATATTTTAACACAAACCCCGTTCCCCGGGTCCTGGAATGGGCACATTCCTCCAGACTGGCCTGTCATCCAGTCTCCCGTCTGACTTTTGGGGGCCTTCCATGGTGCCAGATGTTTCCGCAATCGGCGCTGCCTTCACGGTGTGTGCACAAAATAAGACTCTGCAGCAAGCTCCGGCTGGCCTTCTCCAACCACTCCCTTTTCCTCACCGCCCCTGGTCCCATATATCCCTGGACTTTGTTACTGGGCTTCCCTCATCAGACGGCAACACTACTATCCTGATGGTAATGGATAGGTTTTCTAAAGCTGCCCATTCCATTCCCCTTCCCAAGTTACCCTCTGCCAATGAGACGGCTCAGCTCATTGCACAGCACGTCTTCCGGGTCCATGGACTTCCGGTCAACATGGTCTCCGATCGGGGTCCACAGTTCTCGTCCAGGTTATGGAAGGTGTTCTGCACCCTCATTGGGTCGTTGGCCAGCCTCTCATCTGGTTCCACCCCCAATCTAATGGCCAGTTGGAGCGAGTCAATCAGGACCTGGAGACAGCCCTTCGTTGCCTCGTCTCCAGCAATGCCACCACCTGGAGCAAGCAACTTGTGTGGGTGGAATACGCCCGCAACACTCTTCCCTGTTCGGCCGCTGGTCTCTCACCCTTCGAGTGTTCTTTGGGATATCAGCCCCTGCTCTACCCTGAGCAAGAGGAAGAAGTCATACCCTCTTCCCAGATGTTCATCCGCCGCTGTCGCCGTACCTGGAAGAGAGCTCTTTTGAAGACCACATCCAGGTATTGTCAACAAGCGGATCGCCACCGGACCCCTACTCCCCGCTTTCGGCTCAGGCAGAGGGTATGGCTCTCCACTCGGGACCTGCCCCTCTGGGTGGAGTCCCGTAAACTTTCCTCACGTTTCATCGGCCTGTTCCCCATCTAAAAAATCCTTAGCTCCTCTGCTGTTCGCCTTCTCTTGCCCCACACCCTCCGTATCCATCCTACGTGTCCAAGATAAAACCTGTGTCTCACTGTCCTTTGTCTTTCTGTTTCCCGATTACAAACCTCTGCCTGCCCTGACCCAAAGCCTGCCTGCTGTTCTGTACCTTATTGACTCTGCCCTGGATTACGGACCTCTGCCTGCCCTTGACCTGTCCTTTGCCTGCCCCTGTTTGGGTGAATAAACATCTGCGATTCTAGCTGTCTGCATCTGGGTCTTATCCTGAGTTCTGATACTACCAATAGGAGCCGTTCTGTGTGAGGTATTGGAAAACTTCCCTGGTCATTGCGGTTTCATCTGTATTTGAAATTCACTGCTTGACTGAGGGACCTTACATATAATTGTATATGTGGGGTAGAAAGGAGGTAGTGATTAAAACATTAAGTTGCATGGACACAGTGTATCCATGCAACTTATTATGTGACTTGTTTTAAGCACATTTTTACTTCTGAACTTATTTAAGCTTGCCATAGCAAAGGGGTTGAATACTTATTGACTCAAGACATTTCAGCTTTTCATATTCAATTAATTTGTAAATATTGAAAAACATAATTCCACTTTGACATTATGGGGTATTGTGTGTAGGCCAGTGACAAAATAATCTCCATTTAATCCATTTTATATTCAGGCTGTAAAACAGCAAAATGTGGAAAAAGTCAAGGGGTGTGAATGCTTTCTGATGGCACTGTATGTGGCATAAACACAACCAGTCACAATGTTTTAATATGATTCGGCTACTTCAAAGGTATCCTGTAGGTATGCCCATGTTTGTCCAAAGTATTTATTTTTATTTTACCTTTATTTAACCAGGTAGGCTAGTTGAGAACAAGTTCTCATTTGCAACTGTGACCTGGCCAAGATAAAGCAAAGCAGTTCAACACATACAGCAACACAGAGTAACACATGGAATAAACAAAACATACAGTCAATAATACAGTAGAAAAAAAAGTATATATACAGTGAGTGCAAATGAGGTAAGATAAGGGAGTTAAAGCAATAAATAGGCCATGGTGGCAAAGTAATTACAATATAGCAATTAAACACTGGAATAGTAGATGTGCATAAGATGAATATGCAAGTAGAGATACTGGGATGCAAAGGATAAAGGTAAATAAATAAATACAGTATGGGGATGAGGTAGTTGGATGGGCTGTTTACAGACGTACAAGTGCAGTGATCTGTGAGCTGCTCTGACAGCTGGTGTTTAAAGCTAGTGAGGGAGATATGAGTCTCCAGATTCAGTGATTTTTGCAGTTGGTTCCAGTCATTGGCAGCAGAGAACTGGAAGGAAAGGCGGCCAAAAGAGGAATTGGCTTTGGGGGTGACCAGTGAGATATACCTGCTGGAGCGCGTGCTACGAGTGGGTGCTGCTATGGTGACCAGTGAGCTGAGATAAGGCGGGGCTTTACCTAGCAGACACTTGTAGATGACCTGGAGCCAGTGGATTTGGCGACGAGTATGAAGCAAGGGCCAGCCAACGAGAGTGTACAGGTCGCTGTGGTGGGTAGTATATGGGGTTTTGGTGACAAAACGGATGGCACTGTGATAGACTGCATCCAATTTGTTGAATATATGAATGAGTGATGGCCAAATGGCATAGGCAAGATGCAGTAGATGGTATAGAGTACAGTATATACATATGAGATGAGTAATATAGGGTATGTAAACATTATATAAAGTGGCATTGTTTAAAGTGGCTAGTGATAAATGTATTACATAATCTTTTCCATTATTAAAGTGGCTAGAGTTGAGTCAGTATGTTGGTCCCCGCTTTGATGCACCTGTACTGCCCTCGCCTTCTGGATGATAGCGGGGTGAACAGGCAGTGGCTCGGGTGGTTGTTGTCCTTGATGATCTTTTAGGCCTTCCTGTGATATCGGGTGCTGTAGGTGTCCTGGAGGGCAGGTAGTTTGCACCCGGTGAGGCGTTGTGCAGACCTCACCACCCTCTGGAGAGCCTTACGGTTATGGGCGGAGCAGCTGTCGTACCAGGCGGTGATACAGCCCGACAGGATGCTCTCGATTGTGCATCTGTAAAAGTTTGTGAGTGTTTTTGGTGACAAGCCCAATTTCTTCAGCCTCCTGAGGTTGAAGAGGTGCTGCTGCGCCTTCTTCACCACGCTGTCTGTGTGGGTCTACCATTTCAGTTTGTCCGTGATGTGTACGCGAGGAACTTAAAACTTTCCACCCTCTCCACTACTGTCCCGTCAATGTAGATAGGGGGCTGCTCCCTCTGCTGTTTCCTGAAGTCCACGATCATCTCCTTTGTTTTGTTGACATTGAGTGTGAGGTTATTTCCCTGACACCACACTCCAAGGGCCCTAACCTCCTCCCTGTAGGCCGTCTCGTTGTTGTTGGTAATCAAGCCTACCACTGTAGTGTCATCTGCAAACTTGATGATTGAGTTGGAGGCGTGCATGGCCACGCAGTCATGGGTGAACAGAGAGTACAGGAGAGGGCTGAGAACACACCCTTGTGGGGACCCAGTGTTGAGGATCAGCGGGGTGGAGATGTTGTTACCTACCCTCACCACCTGGGGGCGGCCCGTCAGGAAGTCCAGGACCCAGTTGCACAGGGCGGGGATCGAGACCCAGGGTCTCGAGCTTAATGACGAGTTTGGAGGGTACTATGGTGTTAAATGCTGAGCTGTAATCGATGAATAGCATTCGTACATAGGTATTCCTCTTGTCCAGATGGGTTAGGGCAGTGTGCAGTGTGATGGCAATTGCGTCGTCAGTGGACCTATTGGGGCGGTAAGCAAATTGGATTGGGTGTAGGGTGTCAGGTAGGGTGGAGGTGATATGGTCCTTGACTAGTCTCTCAAAGCACTTTCTTGGGAACAGGAACAATGTTGTCCCTCTTGAAGCATGTGGGAACAGCAGACCGGGATAAGGATTGATTGAATATGTCCGTAAACACACCAGCCAGCTGGTCTGCGCATGCTCTGAGGACGCGGCCGGGGATGCCGTCTGGGCCGGCAGCCTTGCGAGGGTTAACATGTTTAAATGTTTTACTCACGTTGGCTGCAGTGAAGGAGAGCCCGCAGGTTTTGGTAGCGGGCCGTGTCAGTGGCACTGTATTGTCCTCAAAGCGAGCAAAGAAGTTGTTTAGTTTGTCTGGGAGCAAGACATCGTGGTCCGCGACGGGGCTGGTTTTTCCTTTTGTAGTCCGTGATTGACTGTAGACCCTGCAACATACCTCTCGTGTCTGAGCCGTTGAATTGCGACTCCACTTTGTCTCTATACTGACGCTTAGCTTGTTTGATTGCCTTGCGGAGGGAATAGCTACACTGTTTGTATTCGTTCATGTTTCAGGTCACCTTGCCCTGATTAAAAGCAGTGGTTCGCGCTTTCAGTCTTGCGCAAATGCTGCCATCAATCCACGGTTTCTGGTTGGGGAATGTTTTAATAGACGCTGTGGGTACAACATCACCGATGCACTTGCTAATAAACTCGCTCACCGAATCAGAGTATTCATCAATGTTGTTGTTCGACGTTATGCGGAACATATCCCAGTCCACGTGATCGAAGCAATCTTGAAGCGTGGAATCAGATTGGTCGGACCAGCGTTGAACAGACCTGAGCGCGGGTGCTTCCTGTTTGAGTCTCTGTCTATAGGCTGGGAGCAACAAAATGGAGTCGTGGTCAGCTTTTCCGAAAGGAGTGCAGGGGAGAGCCTTATATGCGTCGTGGAAGAGCATGAAGAGCAAGCATTTAGTTTTACTTGCATTTAAGAGCAGTTGGAGGCCACAGAAGGAGAATTGTATGGCATATGTGTATAATTACAGCATCCTCAAAATGGCCTGACATTAACCAGGTTTTCATCCAAACTTCTTATGTGAGAAAAGTATTTATTTGTCGCATTAATAAACAAATGTCACGAAAGCCTGATGGAAACAGCAAATTTGTTATTAAACTTTCCAAATGTTGACAAAACAAAATACGCTAGATACGGTGGGATTTGTCTGTGTCTGTAAAATGTATTATGCGAGAAATGGCGGTGGAAGCGCTTATGCGCAAATATTGACATAATAACCATCATATCGATGGAGGCTACAGATTAAATAAATTATGATGAAATAAGTTATAATGAACTTCACAGGGTGGTGAAAGTGCAAGGTGATGAGCTTGATGCTCCTTTCAATAAATACCGAGGGTCTTATTCTGGTGATATGATGATCGATGCTTGGCTGCCATTTGACAAATAAAAATAATCTTGCACTTTTGTCCATAATAACCTCATCATGTAGGCTATACGCACACTGTATCTGCAAGCTATTGGCTAGAGCGCACTTTCCAATACCAGAGTGGGCACATTCGCTATACCTACATACATTTTCTTGTGACAAAACCATAAGTAGGCCTAGAAAATGCAATAGAAACCCAGTTAACTTGTTTTTTTTTATTTGATACATGGCGATTTAACCGTCCACAAAAAGTAATTTTTATGTATTTACACACACATATTTTTATCCGCAACAAGTCAATTTGATGGAAACAACTCGGATGGGAAAATGCAAAGATACTTGTTATTCAATTATTGCACCCACACTGCTCGCACGCACCAACAAAGTAAATTCTATTTGTGAAACTGAACGCGGTGCCTCTCCCATCTCCACATTGGTTTATAGAAGCAGAAACCCACGTGCCATCTCCTCATTGGTTATACCCACGTGGGTGATTGAAAGATGAACTGAGTTCGGTCGGTCGTCTTGGAAACTATGAAAGGGAGATGCCAAATGCCATATACATACCAAAGAAGAAAAAGCCTGGAAGGAGGAGAGATGACTAGAAACGATTTGGTTGACCGTTTTATGTGTGGATTAATTGTCGGAGTAGAGGACCTTGTGCATTTTAGGTAAAATAACAACTCAACGTTTATATCCCAGGACAAATTAGGTAGCAACAGCAAGCTAGCTAAATAGGACAAATTAGCTAGCAACTGCAAGCTAGCTAGCTAAACTGCCATAAATGTTTAATGCTTTTCGACCTATCCCCAAATTAATATAATTGGTTCAGAGTTTGTTTTGATATTTCAACCTGCGTGTTGTGATCGCGTTTGGTGTGGGGGGACAAAATCAATTTGCGCACGATGGCGCATGCGCGTGGCTTGTTTGGGTACGCTGTTATGCGAACTTTAGAAGATGGGGGTGTCAATGTAAAAAAAATTCGGTGCCGATTTTTATGAATTGTTCAGCAGTCTAATGGCACAGGGGTAGAAGTTGTTGAGGAGCCTTTTGGTCCTAGACTTGGTGCTCCGGTACCGCTTGCCGTGCGGTAGCAGAGAAAACAGTCTATAACTTGGGTGACTGGAGTCTCTGACAATTCTATGGGCTTTCCTCTGACACCGCCTATTATATAGGTCCTGGATGTCAGGAAGCTTGGCCCCAGTGATGTACTGGGACGTTCGCACTACCCTCTGTAGCGCCTTACGGTCAGATGCCGAGCAGTTGCCATACCAGACGGTGATGCAACAGGTCAGGATGCTTTCGATGGTGCAGCTGTAGAACCTTTTGATGATCTGGGGGCCCATGCCAAGTCTTTTCAAGAAGAGTGGTATTAATGCAACTTGGTCTGGTTCACAGAATTATCACGGACTCCGTCCCCAGGTACCTATCCAACCATTTTTCATTTGTTACAGAGGTCCACCAGCATAAGACCAGAGCCAGCTAATCTAATATTCACTGTTTTAAATGAGTCTATCTGGTAAGAACACATATTTATATACCGCCGCTGTCGAGTGGAACAAACTACCACAGCAAGTCAAAGCCATACCAACCATAATCACTTTGAAAATGAATGTCAAAAGCTGGCTAATGTGTGAACAGTAGAACCTTTTTTTGTCTGTATCTATGCAATGTGTATGTATCTCTGTAATTGTATATGTATTTATGTAAAAAATAGGGACCACAATGGAAAAACGTCCCTGACTTTATTGTGCAATTCCGGTTACATTTACAAATCTTTGTACTGGGCCTGCCGAGTGGTGCAGCGGTCTAAAGTACTGCATCGCAGTGCTAGAGGCATTACTACAGACCCGGGATCGATCCCAGGTTGTTACACAACTGGCTGTGATCGGAGGTCCCATAGGGTGGCACACAATTGACCCAGCGTCGTCCGGGTTAGGGGAGGGTTTTGCCGGGGGAGATTTTCTTGGCTCATCGCGCTCTAGCGATTCCTTGTGGCGGGCCGGGTGCCTGCAGGCTGACCTGGTTGTTAGTTGGTGTCTCCTCCAACACATTAGTGTGGCTGGCTTCTGGGTTAAGCGGGTGGGTGTTAAGAAGCACAGTTTGTCAGGTCATGTTTCGGAGGAAGCATGACTCGACCTTTGCCTCCCAAAGCCATTTGGGAGTTGCAGTGATGAGACAGATCGAAATTGGGGAGAAAAAGAGCCAAAAAATTATCATTGTACCTTGTGTGTGTGTGTATGTTTTTTATTTTAGTTGTTTACTGAAAAATAAAATAAATGAATCCAAACTGTGCAGTGGACATTTGATGAATGGAAAGAGACATCTGTTACAAGCTCCCGAGTGGCGCAGTTGTCTAAGGCACTGCATCACAGTGCTAGCGGCGTCACTACAGACCTGGGTTAGATTCCAGCCTGTTTCACAACCGGCCGTGATTGGGTGGCGCACATTTGGACCAGCATCGTCCTGGTTTGGCTGGGGTAGGCTGTCATTGCAAATAAGAATTTGTTCTTAACTGACTTGCCTAGTTAAATACAAAAAGTGAAGTTTAATGACATTCGGAGATTGTCAAGCCAAGCCTTCGATGTTGAAACAAAGCATACCAAAGTCTATAGACTGTGTTTATTTGTTGTGTGCTGTATTTGCACAGAAACCTGTTGGTGGAAAATGTGTTGCATATTGATGCCATATTTATATAATTATTAATATGGCATCAAAATGTTGAACATCTGATTTCCCCCGAGCTGATCATTGTCTGCAGCAGGCTCTGATCGTAGATTAGGCATAATGAAACAGGCAGGGAGAGTGAGCTGGTCCATGGTGGTCTGTGAACCTTCAACCTTCTGGCCTGTAGCCCTGCGTGGCATCGAAGCATGCTGAAGTGGCAAAGTTGAAATCCACGTTTATAAACACAGGGTCACTACAGTTATTGTTACCTGTGGTCATAAACACTATTTTGAGTTAGTTATATGATGGGGGAGGGTGTTCAAAAATGTTTTACAGTACAAGGGGAGGGTCATGTACATTTCAAATGGTCCCTAATGGGAAGTGATGCAACCAGTAAGCCATTACGCAGGCAGCCCAATTCAGTTATTTTTCTTACTAATTGGTCTTTGGACCAATCGGATCAACTCTAAAAAAGATCTGATGGAAAAGATCTGATGTGATTGGTAAAGAAAATATCAGTTCAGATGTAAACGCAGCCAATATTCCTGTTGCCCGAGGGATGGAAACAAACTGCTTTTAATTACACTCTTCCTCTGCAGTAGCCACGGAGAGCTGAACTCTCAGGGGTGACATTTGTAGGTCAACTCCATCATAGGAAGTATCGGATGCATAGGTGTGTGTACAGTACGTGTGTGATTAGATCAGAGTGACTGAAGCCTGGTCCAGCTTTAGTGTGTTAACCCAATGCAGATTTGCAGTGTAATGGGTGCTATCGGGGGTCAAATGTGCCTTCAGTAACAACTCTTGGTCGGTATGTTTCCTACTTTCCGTGTTACTGTACTGTAATACAGAATCATGTTTACAATTGGAACCACTCTCTTGCCTTGTTTATCGCATGTGATGAATCCAGTTCCAACTGGTCCATACATGCAATGCTGCCTCTATTATTTGTCCTTATCTTAATCACATAGTGAGGGATGATGTGTACTGGATGCATAGTCATGGGAAGTAGGGATGCGGTTAAAAGAAATAAAAAATAAAAACGTTAACTAGTCCTGTATTAGCAGACGATATAGCTGTCTGTAGAGCAGGCACAAAAAAAATGAAGCGCCCCCACCCCCAAACATCTTCCCGCAGCTATGACTGGACGCAGAAACATTTCACCTCTAGGTTAACAGCAGTTCAATGATTCTACTGGCCATCAAATATCCTGTAAGTGCTATGATGAGTTTGGATGGGAACATTCATCCTCTCTCCCGTTATAGCTGTTGGAGAGGCTTAGGTAATGATGGCTCAACTCACGGAATCATACAATTTCACATGGCTGTATCTCCCCCTGGAAAAGACACTCAAAGAAAACAAATATTTACCAGGCCTGCACCAAAGGGAGATAAAGGATTCTATAAAAATAGATTTTCAAAGATGAGGATTGAATGACTCTGAGAGATATCTCTGACACATCGTTTATGGTTTCTTGGAGTGCAACCGTTTGTGGGTACAGTATGTCTGACAGGGAGCCAAAAATGTGTGTGTGTGTGAGAGACACAAGTTCTCCTTGTCATCTAATGTTCTCAAATACTGAGAAATAACCCTGTGATCATCCGTTGCCATAGTAACCCAGACTGGAGCACGGTGGTGATGCTACAAGGCCATTGATGCCATTGTGATTTCACAGGTTTTGTGACAAACATGTTTTTCAAGTAATAAAGCAGTTCTTCTGACCGTCTCAAGTCATAAGAGTTTGTTGTTCCAGACCATGCTTGGTGACGACTAGAAAAATAACTTTTGCTTTTCATTGTTCAAAGAAATACAGACTTTGTCCAAGAATGACTGCAGTGGATAGCTGTGAGGACTTCAATCAGAATGTGACTATTGTAATCGACCCAGGATCAGGCTCAATCAAAGCTGGCTTCTATGGAGATGAGAAGCCACATACAGTGCTGAGGTCAGTGGCTGGATTGTCCAAAAAAGACCAGACATTTTTTGGAAACAACATTCCCTGCAAGGGCGATCTAATTCTCAAGAGGCCCATCACCAGTGGAATGATAAGTGACTGAGATTCCCTGTAGAAGTTGTGGAGCCATGTGCTCTATGAGGAGCTACTGGTCTGCCCTGAAGAGCATGACATCCTGATGACTGACCCAGCCTTCTCTCCCATCTCCACCCGAGAGAAGACAGCTGAACTCTCGTTCGAATGGATTTGGGGCCCTGGTGATGTTGTCCATGTATTCTTATGGACTGGTTACTGGTCTAGTGGTGGACTCTGGGGCTGACTCCACCTCTGTCTCTCCAGTGTGCAAAGGCTACTGCTTTCCACATGCCACCTTTCAGATGGACCTGGCTGGAAAGTGTGCGCCTATCAGTGCAAACTACTGGCCAACGTTGGACATGGCAGTGATCTCCAGCAGAAGACCTCTGTGCAGGAGATGAAGAGGCAGAGCTGCTACATCTCCCAGGACTTTCAGGTGGAGCCGAGGTCCGAGGCATACCTCTAGACTATCAACTCCCTGATGCCACCACATTACCCTGGGCAACGAGTGCTTCCGTTGCCCTGAGATCCTCTTCTGTCCATCCGACACAGGGATGTTGCAGCCCGGAGTTCACATCCTGGTCATGAACAGCCTGCAGAAGTGCGCCCAAGAGTGGCAGGAGGCCTTGATGGCCAACGTGGCCCTGTGTGGCGGCTCCACGATGTTCAGCGGGACATAAAATCCGCAGGACATAAAACAATATAGACGTAAAATGGATATCGATTTTGAGACATGACATAGTATTTCCGTATACGCTTTTCATATGAATTAGAAATTCCTATTATTTTTCCAAGATTTCTCACAAAAACAAGCATATCTCTGTGAAATGTCAACGGAACAGTGAGTGTATACCAAGCTTTTTATTTTCAAATCCTTTTACATTTAATTCAGCTCGTCGTGCTAATTTAGCTGTTTGCGACCTGCGGAAACAACTTTGAGGACCACGAATACAAAAGTTGTTACGAGAAACCTACACTGCTATGTCAACAGAGTTCTGTGCTTATTATCGGATTTATTAGGTTACAAAATCCAACTTTTTGGATATATTGTAACTATGTTAGAAAAAAAAAACACTGAACTATCCATAATATGAATAATCATATTTTTCTTGGTAAAATGTATTTTATAACATAAGGAAGTGAAATTTCATCACCAAAGCACATTTTCACCGACTCTGGGTAGAGTGGGTGGTCATCCTATACTAGGTCAACATTTTGATAGAATCTACGTGTCTTCATTTGTAACATTGCATGGTGATTTCAGAGGTGCCGTGGTCAGGGGGTGGGGGGGGTATGACATAGTAATAAATCAGCTGCAAAACATTTTATATGAGCTATAAAAAAAGATCCTTAACTTCTGGCACTTGGGAGGATGAAAACATTAAAAGCCTGTCAAACTGCAGCAATCTTCTATGTTTTTCATATGAATGCTATTTTAAAACTAAACTAACAGAGGGGTCCTTTACACAAACAGGTCTGAGCTAGCTTTATGTAGGCCTTTGCATCTGTATCTCACACAGGATGTCATCACTATTGTGTTGATTTATTAATTCCAGTCAATCATTTTTGAAAAGGTCTAGGTAGCATAGCCACCAGAAGTTGAATATAAACTAAATTTGATCACCTTCACAATTTCTCTAGGCATAAATAAATACCTATTTTAGGCTAGAAATGCATAGCTTAGGCTATAAATACATGATGTTACCGCTTCGTTTCCCCTGGCCAGAGGGGATCAGAGCATATGGCTTCTCTAGGTTACCTGCAGCTATGGTTATCAGTAGGCTACAGTTAATCTGTGCATGAGTTGACACACCATGAGGGAAATCAGTCTTAACAACAGTACTTTGTCCCTCTTTTCAACACTTTTGTGTACCTTTTTTTATTAAACCTAATTGAAAGTGTTGGGGCAAATGCCAGCTCGCCACAGGTTTGCCGCCGGCCCTGCTGTGCTGATCTCTGCAGCGTGGATAGATGGAAAACACCACATAATGCTACAAATTAAGAAACATAATCCTATGTATATGTTATACTATCTCAACTTTTTGAGTCAGTGTCTCGAAATTCTGACTTAGGTAACTCCACATTTTTATTTTTTTTATGTTGTGATCGCATCTCGATTTATTTATTTTTTTGGTGGCGGGAATGAGCTTCCATACTTGCAACATGGGAAGGCACTTGTGTACAATTTATACATTTTCTTTAAACAGCATGGACAGGAGACCCTAGAGGGTTTGGTTAAATTGTAAAATGTTATAGGATTACTTAATTTCCGACATAAATCCAATGTAGTTTAGACAAGGCTGGCGATCATGCTATAAGATCCCATAGTGGGAACAAGTATAGTGCTTTACTATTGTCCAAATAGTTGCCTGAAGAGTTGAGACTGTTAAAATGATTAATCAAAAGTTATGATTATCAAGCAATTATAGGGGACTTGACTTTCTGTGTACTTGTATTATTAATTAGCCTATAATGCATGCACACTGAACGACACTGAAAGTGAGGTAGGCCTTATGTGTATTGCATAGGCTACAACATCATTGCATAAAATAAATGTTGACATTTTATCACAGTAGATCAAAAAACAAATACAGTCAATGTAAATTAGATATCTACCCCATATGCCCCTTGAGGCACAGATTAAACGCTTGTAGCACAGGATACTTATTGTAATCCTGCAATGACTATTGATTTCATGTGTTGGTTCACTAATATACCCAGGGTTGGTGAGTAACCAATTTACATGTAATCTGTTATATGTAATGGATTACAAAAAACGGTAATGGTAATCCGTTAAATTACCATAACACATGTTGTAATCAGATTACGGATACTTTTGAAAAACTAGATGATTACTTTGAAATTCTGAAAGGATGTTTGCCAAAAAAATCTTTGACACTTCTGTTTTCTCAATTACATTCAAATCAGCATTGAAACAAGGCACAAATTTGTCCCACCTGAGCGAGTCTGACCACAAATCAGAGACCACTACGATGACACACCAAATGTGTTTGATGGATCAACGGAAAAGAGCAGGAATAGGCTTTTGTGGGCTACAGTCTTGTGGGCTATGTCTTTCAATGGTGTGACTGCTGTCGGCATCCAAAGATTATCCAACTTGAATAAACGCTTGGAGGTCTTGGAGGTAAGGACGACAGCAGTAGTGTAGTCTACGGCTATCCGGATATCACTTATTATTGATATATACATAGCGCATTGATGTGAATCACACTGCTGCTCTCTCATTTAGCTATTTGCGCCTTACGAATTGTGGTTGTTTTGGATGGCCGTTCACGAATCTAAATGTGTATTTGAACCCAATAATGATTGAATTCAATAAGTTTAAGCTGCCTATCAATCATTGTTTTTTAAATCAGTGGACAGCCAGTGACAAATGCGCTCTCGCAACAGCTGCATAGTGCGGATCCCAGCCTATGGAATAAAAGTGGGACTTTTATTGCTCAATCTAATTCATGCTAATAAAAAATAAAAAATCCATAGGCCTAATGGACACATGCTCAAACTCGCAAACTTTTGATAGACTTAAAGGGGCAATCTGTAGTTGCTACATACATTTTTGGACATATAAATTATATATATTATATTAGATCATTTATATTTCCAAAAATGGATGTAGCAACTACAGATTGCCCCTTTAAGTTTATGTCTATATATATATATCTTCATTGATTCTTGAAGAATATAACTTAGAAATGCCTCATGAGCTTAGTTCAACTGTCACACTCCATGAGAACACAAAATATAAGCCTGTTTTAATCCAATGTTTGTAAACATTGTAAATGTAAACAAACACGGTATAGGCTCATAACATGGTTACAACAATACATTTGATGTCATGGATGGTCAGTCCTTGCATCCATAGCTCTGTCTATTAATGCTCCTGGGTGGTGCAGTGGTCTAAGGCACTGCATCTCAGTGCAAGAGGTGTCACTACAGTCCCTGGTTTGAATCCAGGCTGAATCACATCCGGCCATGATTGGGAGTCCCATAGGGTGGCACACAATTGGCCCAGCATCGTCTGGGTTAGGCCGGGGTAGGCCGTCATTGTAAATAAGAATTTGTTCTTAACTGACTTGCCTAGTTAAATAAAGGTTGAATAAAAAATCTGAGAGTGGTTGCATTTCTCCAGGCCCATCCCTCAGCATTTTACCAAAACAGAGGCGGGGCCCGTTTTGTTATTGTTTCATTTGTGAATTTGTCCTTTAAACAGCTGCATATTATCAAGATATCAAAGTGTCACCAACAAAAACGTAAACAATAGGCCTAGAGCAAATGCAGCATATGGCATTAATTTTTCACATGTAAATAACACTTTTCAGTAGTGCTCAAAGCATGCCATTCCATGAGCTCAGCATTTATGTTTCAACTCGAATCAATGAGCCCAATCAGTCCTCCATGACAACAAAATCATAAACTACAGAGTAGGGCTGGCTAATTAGTCCTTAGTTTTTTGGGTTATGCTCAGGTAAAACAATTTGGCTAATCTATACGTCCATATTTCTAAATCCTATTCTTGAATATCAAGGGGTATAACATTTATTAGAATGACTGGAATTCTGATAGACTTTGATTTTTATTATTATATGTAGTAGAACGTGATGGGTTAGAAGAAGCCTACCTAACAACCCATAAAGTAACATTTAACATCCATATATATATAGCCATCTATGTAAACTTTAACATTGATTTATCCTGCAATAGATTTCGTCGAACTGGTAACACACGTTTTTTTATTCTTCTAATGGCTCTTAAGGAGATAGTAATCTAAAAGTAACTGAATGTAATCAGATTGCGTCACCGGGTTTGGGGTAATACAAAAGTGACGTTACCGATTACAATTTTGGACAGGTAACTAGTAACTGTAAAGGGTTACATTTAGAAAGCAACCTACCCAACCCTGAATGTACCACTCCCATTAGATGTAAATCAGATGAACTCGTTCTAATTCGCTCCACTATGCCCCCCACTCACGCGTGTTCCATCCTCTTGTGCATACTTTAATTCCGCCTCTCATTCCCTCCCGAGCTGAACTCGACGCGCGAGGCACAACCGATGGTACAAAGGAGCGCTGGAATTTCCCTAGAAAAAAGTACTAAGTAGAAATAGCGTCATATTTGCAGTTACACCCTAATGTGAACAGTCGAGTGGAAAAAGTCACGGGATTCTACATTTGAGAAATTTGCTGATAAGGTAAGTTGACGCATTTTGAGTTGTCTATCAGGGAGTTGAGCTCACTAATGGATTTTCTCTGTTCCCCACTGAAATCTTTTGTAAAGGTACTACTTTTGCATGCAGAATGTGTTTATTTGGGAATCGTAGCCTATTCTTTATCCGAAAATTACTTTTTTTCAAACACATGTTAATTATATTGAATGGCCTATAAAATCTAACTAGGTTAAGAGTGCCGTTATTTCATGTTTATAGCCTAATACTTGCGATTTTTGCTGATAAAGTGAAGGAGAACGAACGATGCACCAGAATTTACGCATTATGATAGACTAGACTGCTCAAAATTGTTTGCTGTCAAATTGATATTTACCATGCTCGCCTATTGTAAACGACGCACTTGGGTTTGAACAGCCTAGTGAAGCACATCGTGAAGTAGCCTATACTTTTGTAAATCTGAGGGCTACAGTTTCGTCAATATCTCTGTTGCAAAAAGTTATATAGCCTAATAAACAGCATCGCACCTTACCCCTGAGTCCAGGTTGAAATGTTCTGTCTCTAGGCTCTTTACTTCACTCCGTTTTATATTTAATAGCCAAATGCAGGCAGAGGAGAAAAATGTCATATGAATGCAGAATAACCGGTATATGCAAAGATTCCAGTGGCATGTTCAGATGTAGGCTATCAACTTTTTGTCACACCGTCCAACAACATCACAACTCACTCTACCAAATCAAACTCAATCTCTTAAATGCTATAAGATCTAAATTCTCACTCAACAAACGTCCCATTTTATTCAGTTCGTTTTGGAAACCTGTTAGATGTAAAAATCCGGCACACTCCAATTAGTATGAAATGTTATGTTTCGTATTGTTTTTATTAAGTTGTGGACGTCCCTTATCATTTTTTATGATATGTTTCGAATTGCAATTTTTTACAATGTTACAAATTTCAGAACCGTATATGTTACACATTTGTTGTGGCTAATGTTAGCTAGGTAGCTAACGTTACTTAATTAAGCTAGGGGTTAAGGTTAGGGTTAGGAGTTAGGTTAAAGGGTTAAAGTTAGGGGAATACTTAGCTAACATGTTAAGTAGTTGCAAAGTAGATAAAAAGTAGTAAGTAGGTGCAAAGTTGCTAAAATGCTAAAGTTGTCCGTGATGAAATTTGAACATGCAACCTTTGGGTTGCACGCCAACCCAACCACCCTACACGCCAACCCAACCACCCTACTTTCGTTTTTAAGTAACCTTCTGTCTTATGTAACTGTAACAGTATAGCTTCCGTCCCTCTCCTCACCCCTACCTGGGCTCGAACCAGGGACCCTCTGCACACATCAACTACAGCCACCCTCGAAACATCGTTACCCATCGCTCCACAAAAGCCACTGCCCTTGCAGAACAAGGGGAACAACTACTTCAAGTCTCAGAGCGAGTGACGTCACCGATTGAAACGCTATTACCACGCACTCCGCTAACTAGCTAGCCATTTCACATCAGTTACACTCACCCCCCTTTTGACCTCATCCTTTTCCGCAGCAACCAGTGATCCGGGTCAACAGCATCAATGTAACAGTATAGCTTCCGTCCCTCTCCTCGCCCCAATCTGGGCTCGAACCAGGGACCCTCTGTACACATCGACAACAGCCACCCTCGAAGCATCGTTACCCATCGTGCCGCAAAAGCCGCGGCTGTGGATGGGCCTGGAGACCTTTATTTAACTAGGCAAGTCAGTTAAGAACAAATTCTTATTTACAATGATGGCCTACCCCGGCCAAACCCGGACGACGCTGCTTAGGCTGTGAGACTAGGCTATTTCCCAATCAACCTCCTCATGGTGCTGATGCTGCGAACTGTGCAGCGATGCTGCATGCTCATCAAAAGACAGCACCTATGGGCCTCCCGAGTGGTGCAGCGGTCTAAGGCACTGCATCGCAGTGCTAGAGGTATCACTACAGACCCGGGTTTGATCCTGGGCTGTATCACAACCGGCCGTGATGGCGAGTCCCATAGGGCGGTGCACAATTGGCCAAGCGTCGTCCAGGTTAGTGGAGGGTTTGGCCGGGGGGCTTTACTTTGCTCATAGCGCTCTAGTGACTCCTTGTGGCGGGCCGGGTGCCTGCAGGCTGAACTCCGTCGTCAGTTGAACAGTGTTTCCTCCGACACATTGGTGGCTTCCGGGTTAAGCAGGCAGGTGTTAAGAAGCGCAGCAATATAGCACAGCTTCAACACCCGTGAAACAGTTGCATAAAAAACTTTACGTTTGTTAAGCCACTGACAATATATAGCATATTTAAACAGTGTATATATTATTATTTTCTTTAGGAAAGTGAGCACTTTCTGTCTCCATGATAAGAACAACTGGGAAGCTGATAAAGGATGAGAAATTTGACACTCAGGCGGTCATCAAGCAGTCAACCCAATGACTGACACTTCCATTTATGCCGTGGCAGATTAGTTTTAGAATGACTCCTACAATCAGTCATGCTATTCATTTTCATTACTTGTATTGTGTAATGCTTGACTATTTCTGGCCACACATTCCAGTTGATATAGTACTATATCAGTCATGCAACTTTTTATTTTTCCAGTAATTAATGAGACTTCCGATAGCAAATGTCCCATTCCAAATCTTTGTCATATTTCTGACTTGTTATTATTTAACAACCTGCTCCTTTTACACCATTTAAGCAAAAAAAATGTAATTCACACTTTAAAATGTACAGACCTGTCTGGAATAGTGTGCTTACACAACTTTTTGATATGTTTTATACTTTTTAAACTATTAAGCTTTTTGTGCTTTTTTTGGTCCATCTTCATTCACTTTAATGTGACTTTTTTAAACATTCTAGTGCTCCCCATTATTAAAAAGTCACATGACTTCCAACATTCCATTCACTATGAACAATGCAACTTTTGACACAAACCAGCTACTTTGACCACTTTCCAAACAAGTTAGACAAACAGTTATTGCATATGAAATCTTACGATACTTCTCTGCAATTCAAATATGAAATCAGAATGAAAATATATTCTACCATTCTAACAATATAGCTGTTTTAGTAACAGCATAAAAATCTCGAACTTTAAAAAAACCCGGAAATTCTGTCTACTTTCCCAAGAAGTTAGACAAAAAGTTAGCGCGCATAAAATCTTCTTCTACTCTGCTATTCACTTTCCCAACAACATGTTAGTGTTTGAAATCTTAGTCTATTTTTCTGCTATTTAAATCTGAAATCGGATCAGAAATATCTTCTAAGGTTTTATGAAGTCTTCCTCTTCGTCTCTGCGTCTCAAATCTGAAATAAGAAAATAAATAACTTCTACCAATCAAGTGGTTCAACTACCACAACAATTATTTTAAACAGGTAAAGCAAGTCCCAGAATTTGGGGATTTAGAGACCTAGTCTCTAATTAGAGATCTAGTCTCTAATCCAAAATCAATGTAGTTATGGACTGTCATACATTAACACATTTTCTTTTTCATTTATTTATTTGGAGAGATTCCCATAACCACTATGACGTTCTGCATTATCATATTCTTAGACACAAGTTAATATGTATGTCAAATTCAATAATCAACCCATGACAATAAGCCTCCAAATCTATTGCTACAACCCTGTGAGGTAGCTAACAGGGATGTGAGATCAGAAACGAGCTATTTTTATTGCAGCTGGTGAAGCACAATGACGTGACACATTAAGACCATGCTCACTGAAATGAAATGATGCTGGGCACAAGGGCTGCGGCTGCCAGTAACTGGAAGGACACACACACAACTCTGAAATCCCCTGGTTGAAATTCTCTCGGTTGCCTATATACCGATTTTTTTTGTTGGTCTGGAGTTTTACACATGAAATAGAATGGACTGTGAATACATTTCTGCACTACACGGTCATTCCACCATATGTTGAGTCTCTAAGGAGTAGACTGTGGGGGCTTTTAAGATGGAGCATCGGCATGTAGCCTAGATAGTGTTTAGCAGCATGTGATACGTGCCCCATGAGTAACCAGAAGGGGTCCAGCTCTAGACCCCAGGTGGCCTCTGAACAGCAGCAGCAGCCGCCGCTGTAAACAGGAACAGGAACAGACTAGCACATTACTTCGCAGTTTGTACACAATTAGATCTCCAGGGAACATGGCTGGGTAATTCCGCAGTAACGGAATTAAGCTGAGACTCAGATTCTTCACTTTAAAATGTATGCCAAACAAAAAACATTGATTTAAAGTTTAACTAACCATACAACTCTATGCACAACACAGGAGGTTGCTGGGACCTTAATTAGGACGGGCTTGTGGAAATGACTGGAGCGGAAATAGTTGAATGATATCAAATAAATCAAACATATGGTTTCCATGTGTTTGATGCCATTCCATTTACTCCTTTCCAGCCATTATTATGAGCTGTCCTCCCTTCAGCAGCCTCCTGTGATGCACAATGACTACTTTGAACAATTTACATGGAATTCCCCGGCTCTCAGAGTTTAAGATTGGGTCTCCCCACGTTTCTGTATGACTTGTTTGTGTGTGCGCTTTTGTCCACAGTGTATGTGCATGTTTGAGAGATGTGAACATAAACAGTTACTAAAGCAATGTTGGCTCTAAAAAGTTATGACACGATTGTCCTTGTAATATATTAGCACACTGAGGCAGGGATATGGGTAAAAGAACAATGTTTATGTGATGTCATGGGTCAGGTGCAAGTACAGATGATCACATGCAGTAGGTAGTAACCTTCATGCGCCACCTTCAGGTACTCCAGGTAAGTACATGTACATACAGTACATGACATCTCCCTTTCTTTAGATCATTTTTTTCCATAACAATGTTTTCTTTCAACTCAGTGTTTCACAGTGCAAACAATAAACATAGCTTTTTTCTTCATAACATAGACATCCCAATTGTCATCACATTGTTATTATAAAAAATAAAATAAACTTTTTTTTCTCAATAGTTTGTTTGAACTATAAACACTGACATCATTTTCAGTATAGTCTTTCAGTACTGGTAATGTTTTGGCATTCTGATAGGTCTTCCATAGCGAGTTGAATTCACTGGTGTGTCAGTGTTTACATTGTTGGTTTCTATTGTTTGTTTTGGTGTTATTGGTGCTGGAGAACACACAGGTGAGTAGTTTGCTTCCAGGCTGACAATTGTTTCAGGTTCTCTTTCCACCGGATAAGGTACATCCATTATGGTTTCTCTACGTGTGTGTTATTTCATGTGTTTTTAACTGGTGTCTCAGGTTCCTTCTGTAGATTCTCTCGTTTGGTGTTTGTACTATGTATGAACTTGGCTGGTCATGTATTCCAAGTACAGTTGCTGGTTGCCATTTGTTATCTTGTCTGATCCTGACTGGTTCTCTTTCCTTCATGACCGAAAGCTTACATGTGCCTTGGTCAAAGTAGTGTTTTTGTCTCTGTTGTCTGTTTGTGAGACGACAGCTGACATGCTGATAGAGTCCTGGCTTTAACAATCTCTTTGATGTCGGAACTTTGTCTTCAGCCTCCTTCCCATTAGTAGCTGTGCAGATGAGACCTACTCCATCCAGGGGTGTGTTTCTGTACTCAAGTAGAGCTATGTAAGGATCTCCATTGCTGTTTTGTGCTTTTTTCAACGAGTTCTTCAGTCTGAACTGCTCTCTCGGCTTGGCTGTTTGACTGTGGAAATCCAGGGCTCGACGTGACATGTTTGAACTCAGGCGCACAGCTTGAGGATAGTCCTCGTTGAGAAAGATATACGTACCTCTCAAGTAGAGGTCGACCGATTAATTAATTTCAAGTTTTCATAACAATCGGAAATCGGTATTTTTGGACACCGATTTTTTACACCTTTATTATTAACTAGGCAAGTCAGTTAAGAACACATTCTTATTTTTTGACGGCCTAGGAACGGTGGGTTAACTGCCGTGTTCAGGGGCAGAACGACAGATTTTTACCAGCTCAGGGATTCAATCTTGCAACCTTACAGTTAACTAGTCCAACGCTCTAACCACCTGCTTTACATTGCACTCCACGAGGAGCCTGCCTGTTACGCGAATGCAGTAAGAAGCCAAGGTAAGTTGCTAGCTAGCATTAAACGTATCTTATAAAAAACAATCAATCAATCATAATCACTAGTTAACTACACATGGTTGATGATATTACTAGTTTATCTAGCGTGTCCTGCGTTGCATATAATCGATTCGGTGCGCATTCGCGAAAAAGAAATAGTCCTATAATTCCTATAATAACTACAACCTAAAACTTCTTACCTGGGAATATTGAAGACTCATGTTAAAAGGAACCACCAGCTTTCATATTTTCTCATGTTCTGAGAAAGGAACTTAAACGTTAGCTTTCTTACATGGCACATATTGCACTTTTACTTTCTTCTCCAACACTTTGTTTTTGCATTATTTAAACCAAATTGAACATGTTTCATTATTTATTTGAGGCTAAATTGATTTTATTGCTGTATTATATTAAGTTAAAATAAGTGTTCATTCAGTATTGTTGTAATTGTCATTATTACAAAAACATTTTAAAAAATTGGCCAATTAATCGATATTGGCTTTTTTTTGGTCCTCCAATAATCGGTATCGGCGTTGAAAAATCATAATCGGTCGACCTCTACTCTCAAGTTCTTTGCTCTTTCCAGAACAGCTACAGGGGTTTGTCCTTTAAAAATTGCAGCGTACTGCAGCACAGCTTGCATGGTGCCGCAGAATTCTATGGCACGTTATTTAAGTGTCAGCCATTGTAACCATTAAAGCTAGTAAGTGCTAGTTTGACCACCAGAGGGCATCTCTGAGAAGCATTTGATAGCCTTCAATTGTGTCTGTATTTGAGAATGTAAAACCTTCTTTTGTAAGAACATAGTATCTGGGACTGATTCTAAGAAATTTTGCATAATTAATTTGCATAATATTAGGGGGTTTCTATTCCAAGAAAACCCTCAGGGTTTTCGCAGTACAACGTGATGGTCGGGAGTAGGCTACAGTACTAAGAGCATAACATTTACACACCCTAATTGTATAATTGTAGACTAACCAACACCCAAGCGGAGATTCAGTGAAAATAAAAATCTCATTGATTTATCAAGACCAGTCCCCATGCTTGTCTCAGAGCAGCGCAAAACGGTGCTAAAATAGTTGACCACCTGGGGTCTAGAGCTGCTCTTTAAATAAATAAGACCTACACAACTTTTAACAGCACGTTACTCAACACTAGTGAGACTCATGTCGCCTACGGTAGGCCCACAGTATATCGGGGTTGAAAAATCCAATGACGTGACCGACAATAATTACATATGAGTCTCCCGGCACAGGTATCGAAACTGCATCTGTAGCAATGCATTTTGCACTGTGATGCAGTGTCTTAGACCACTGCGCCAATCGGGAGCGCTTATTTAATACTATACATGGTGTCCATGTCAGGATAACCTATCAAAATAAAGAAAGTCACACACTCCATGTGTAAACTTCCAGCAATTTAATGGGTATTTACCAACGTTTCGGCATCACTGTGCCTTCCTCAGGGTAATGTCATGAATACTTGAACCAGGTTATGTAGACAAACAGTACAATTAGTGTAACCAATGACAATAGTGAGGGGTTTGTTAATTAAGTTAAGTTAATTAAAATGAAATCATGAAACTGTTAAAAAATAGTATATGGCATATTAAATATATTACGCTATTGTTATCATATGGAAACAATGGAATATCGTACATCATATTGGCATCAACATACATTATTGTTTCATTCAATTTCACATAATAATTTCGTATTTCATTACATTTTTGTTACATGTAATCTTTTGGTTCAACCTTAATATATAATGAGCATCATCAACAGGGGGAACATATTAGGTGTACGCTAATAAGTTGTAAAAATAATTTTTCAATTTATAAGACTTGTTCATAAAGGAAAGATTTGTTCATAAGAGCCTGAGATCAAAGTAAATTTTCAGACCACCAGGGGTCAGTGTTTTTCGATAGGATATCCAGTAAGCCTCCCTTTGTAGGCTTTTCCACGTGAACAGGTGATGAGATAGATTACTCCCTTGGTCTTGCATGAGATGATACCCGTAACAGGGATCTTTCGACCTGTATGTGGGTGTCTGAAGAAAGACGTTTTTATAGTGCTATTGCACTGTGCACATGAGCCACATTTGTAGTTCCCATTTGTAGTTCCCATTTGGGATAGATAAGAGTATCTGAGTAGGCTCAGGGGGCATGTCAGATCTCACCGAACTATCTCCAATATTGCAACCACGCTTATAGATCACCACCTCCTTGAAGAGGGGGATGACCAGGGATGTTCTCTTGATAAGTGTGTGAATTTGACCATTTTCCAGTCCTGCTAAGTATTCAAAATACAATGAGTACTTTTGGGTGTCAAGGAAAATGTATGGAGTAAAAAGTACATTATATTCTTTAGGAATGTAGTGAAGTAAAAGTAAACGTTGTCAACAATATAAATAGTAAAGTACAGATACCCCAAAAAACTACTTAAGTAGGACTTTAAAGTAGTAGGTCTTTAAAGTATTTTTACTTAAGTACTTTACACACTGAAATGTGTCTTCCGCATTTAACCAAACCTCTCTGAATCAGAATGAATAAATTTGCAACATTTCTTTAAATGTACCTGTTAGCACATTGTAGAAAATGCAATGTCTGCCTATGCCCACACACAGTAAAAAAAAAAAAAGTAATATCCTCAAACACCAAGTTAGGCATAGGTTACCTCATTTCAAAATAGGCCATTACTGTCAATCGTGAATTCTTCTTCTTCACGTTCTACCTGTGAAACGTCCAGACTGCATCTCCATGCCAATCAGCTTGATCTCAATCAGTTTCGTGGGAATATGTATTTAGATCTTCTTGAATTACTGTTTTGTGGGCGAATTAGAGCAGATGGTGTTAACAAACTATTAGCCTTTATTGTATTTTGTTTCAATCGAAGCATATATCCTGCGTAGTGGCACGCTCTGTTGAGTTTTGCGCATGAGAAAAACAATCCTAACCATCCTAAAATCTCATTAGAAATTTTGTTTTTGGTGTAACAGTAACATCATAGGCCTACAATGCTATGTTATTATATTCGGTTCTGTAAAATGCAAATTAATCATTATGTTATCTTGCGAGACATTGATTCAGCTTTGATCTAACTTTACTAAACAAGCACCATTGTGAGAAGTAATAATCTTCTTTTTATCAAAAAAAATTTTTTTACCCCTTTTTCTCCCCAATTTCGTGGTATCCAATTGGTAGTTACAGTCTTGTCCCATCGCTGCAACTTCCGTACGGAATCGGGAGAGGCGAAAGTCGAGAGCCATGTGTCCTCAAACACGACCCAGCCAAGCCGCACTACTTCTTGACACAATGCCCACTTAACCCGGAAGCCAGCCACACCAATGTGTCGGAGGAAACACCGTACACCAGGCAACCGTGTCAGTGTGCATGCGCCCGGCCCGCTACAGGAGTCTTGATGATATGTCATTTTAAGCATTTGGAGCGCCCTTTGTGGTGCTGAAAGGACAGCTCCAGGATCGCGCAATGATGTCAAATAAGTTTTGTGGTGCTGAAGGAAAGCTGTCATTCGACCAGTTCAGGAACAAACAATCATTTGCAGTTGGCTTATAGCCTAATAGTCTTACGACTACGTGGTATAGATATTTGTAGGCTATAGGTTAATGTAAATACAAATACATATAGCATAATATCATTGCACTGTTTGCGAGAACAGTTTTATTGTGAGTAGGCATTTCATTGTATTTTGTAGCTTACATGCTGTATCATAAATAAACTTTGATTTGATTCGCTTCAACACATTGTTACAATTGTGTTTCGTGTAGGCTTACCCTGGTGTGACGTTTTGATAGCCATGTAAATGTCTCTCGGACAAGGTGACTTTTATCAATATATTCTACTCTATTTACTCTCAGATTCGAAAATGCTAATTAGCATCAAAGTAGACATCATGCAAATCCCTGCAAGCTCCTGCACGTCATCTCTAGCTGGCACCTTTGCTAAGATATGCTATTCAATTGGCTACATCTGTCGGTACAAACTTTGAAAAAATATATTGAGCTCATTCACCTAGAAGATATAGCACTACACCACTGGTCATGTGGTTGTACATTGTTCTCTCACCTCCAGAGGTGTTTGTGGTTGACAGCATGCAACTCTCTGATTTGTTTTAATCCCAAATGGATGGAGTTGAGACTGGGAGTTGATACTAGTGGCTTCCTCCCTGGCATGCAGCTACCGCCCAATGGGTTTCCTGCCTACCTGTCTGATTTTAGCAAGGCCATTCACTCCTCCACTCTACTGAAGATGAATTACATGTCTTGACACACAGCTTAGACCAGGGCTCTCCAACCCTGTTCCTGGAGAGCTACCCTCCTGTAGGTTTCTCCTCCAACCCCTGTTGTAACTAACCTGATTCAGGTTATCAACCAGCTAATTATTAGAATCAGCTAAACTAGATTAGGGTTGGAGTTAAAACCTACAGGACGGTAGCTCTCCAGGAACAGGGTTGGAGAGCTCTGGCTTAGACATTGTCAGTGTGGGGAGGCAAGGGCAACAGCATTAGAGTACAGTAAAACTTTTCACTGTGGTCTTTCATTAGATTGAAGTGTCAGTGATGGTACTGTTGTGAGAATGAGAATAGCAGCCTTTTGGGTGGAGTGAAAGGTTCATATTTCCACAGACGAGAGCGTTTAATGTTTTGAAGGCAGTGATAACATTCCAAGAGTTTGAAAGTATTAGATCTACTTGAGTAATAAGATAAGACTGTAGTTCATTCACAACTAACAAAATTTGAATTGAGAGAATAGTTTTTCCTTTGATGTGTAGAATCAAAGATATTAAACTTCTCCAGTCTGACAATGTTATATTGACTTTGCATAAGTGATTAGCCTCAATCTCATTTTATACATATTTTCTATTCTATTATAGCAAACGTGTCTTATATTGTTTCCTATATGTGACAGCTAAGCATAACAACGGCACTGTTTTTCCTCTGCCATAGTAATAGAAGACGTAAAATAGTCTTTTACTCTGTTCTCCCCTTTAATGTTATCCATCTCTCTATGTCTAAGTTGATGTATAATAGTATTAGTTAATGGCCCCCATTATAATGCATTGCATTTCATTGCTCTTATTGACTGACCAAAGGTAATCTGCTATTTTTATTCTTTAGAACCGCTACTAGCTAGTAGTCAGTTAGCCACTGCTAGCGGTCTTCACCGTTAACTTGGACATCAGCCAGCCTCAGCTCGGTCAATACCTGCCAGTCTGCTCAGCGCGATCAGCTGGGCTAGACAATCTGGACCCTCTCTTTCTAAAATTATCCGCCGAAATTGTTGCAACCCCTATTACTAGACTGTTCAACCTCTCTTTCATATCGTCTAAGATCCCCAAAGATTGGAAAGCTGCCACAGTCATCCCCTCTTCAAAGGGGGAGACACTCTAGACCCAAACTGTTCTAGACCTATATCCATCCTGCCCTGCCTTTCTAAAGTCTTCGAAAGCCAAGTTAACAAACAGATCACCGACCATTTCGAATCCCACGGTACCTTCTTCACTATGCAATCTGGTTTCCGAGCTGGTCATGGGTTCATCTCAGCCACGCTCAAGGTCCTAAACGATATCATAACCACCATCGATAAAAGACAGTACTGTGCAGCCGTCTTCATCGACCTGGCCAAGGCTTTCGACTCTGTCAATCCCCGCATTCTTATCGGCAGACTCAATAGCTTTGGCTTCTCAAATGACTGCCTCGCCTGGTTCACCAACTACTTCTCAGATAGAGTTCAGTGTGTCAAATCGGAGGGCCTGTTGTCCGGACCTCTGGCAGTCTCTATGGCGGTGCCACATGGTTCTATTCCCGGGCCGACTCTTTTCTCTGTATATACCAATGATGTCGCCTTTGCTGCTGGTGATTCTCTGATCCACCTCTATGCAGACGACACCATTCTGTATACATCTGGCCCTTCTTTGGACACTGTGTTAACAAACCTCCAAACGAGCTTCAATGCCATACAACACTCCTTCTGTGGCTTCCAACTGCTTTTAAATGCTAGTAAAACGAAATGCATGCTCTTCAACCGATTCCTGCCCGCACCCGCCCGCCCGACCAGCATCACTACTCTGGACGATTCTGACTTAGAATATGTGGACAACTACAAATACCTAGGTGTCTTGTTAGACTGTAAACTCTCCTTCCAGACTCACATTAAGCATCTCCAATCCAAAATTAAATCTAGAATCAGCTTCCTATTTCGCCACAAAGCCACCTTCACTCATGCTGACAAACATACCCTTGTAAAACTGACCATCCTACCGATCCTTGACTTCGGCGATGCCATTTACAAAATACTAAATAAACTGGATGTAGTCTATCACAGTACCATCTGTTTTGTCATCAAAGCCCCATATACTATCCACCACTGCGACCTGTATGCTCTCGTTGGGTGGCTCTCGCTACATATTCGTCGCCAAACCCACTAGCTTCAGGTCATCTTTGCTAGGTAAAGTCCCGCCTTTTCTCAGCTCACTTGTCACCATAGCATCACCCACCAGTAGCACGCGCTCCAGCAGGTATATTTCACTGGTCATCCCCAAAGCCAACACTTCCTTTGGCCGCCTTTACTTCCAGTTCTCTGCTGCCAATGACTGGAACGAATTGCAAAAATCACTGAAGCTGGAGACTTATATCTCCCTTTTTAACTTTAAGCATCAGCTGTCAGAGCAGCTTACCAATCACTGTACCTGTACACAGCCTATCTGTAAATAGCACACCCAACTACCTCATCCCCATATTGTCATTTATCTTTTTGCCCTTTTGCACCCCAATATCTCTGCTTGCACATCATCATCTGCACATCTATTACTCCAGTATTAATGCTAAATTGTAATTATTTCGCCTCTATGGCCTATTTATTGCCTTACCTCCTTACTTCATTTGCACACACTGTGCATAGATTTTTCTATTGTGTTATTGACTGTACGTTTGTTTATGTGTAACTCTGTGTTGTTGTTTTTGTCGCACTGCTTTGCTTTATCTTGGCCAGGTCGCAGTTGTAAATGAGAACTTGTTCTCAACTGGCCTACCTGGTTAAATAAAGGTGAAATAAATAAATAAAAATGTATCGGCTGTCCTCATTTGCCCTGACAATAAATAGAATCTTTCCACTGTTGAATGTGTAACTGCCTCCTAGAGATGGGTCACATTCCATTACTCTCATCATTGGTGCTACTTTCTCCTCCCTCTATCTTCCGTTGATTTGAATCAATAGGCTGTTGGGAGCAGCAATATATTTGCCTTGTTTCCTTCTTAATCCTTAACCCCCAATAAGGAAGTTGGAGGTGATGGATGTCCGGTGTGGGGGCTTCGAGGACAAACATGGGCCGGTGCGGGGGCCTTGAAGAAAAAAATGGTCCGGTGTTTGGGCCACATGGGGAAAAAGGGTGTGTTAGAAATGCCAGAGCTGGTCCCAGTCCGCCCCTGATGAAATCTACCCTAGATGATCATGTGGCGAGCTTTAGGTTTGAAGTGCCTTAAGTGAACATAATGACAAATATAATCTCGGACTGCCAGTTAATCAGTGAATGTCACTGTCTATAAGTGGTCACATACAGCACATACAGCATCACAATGTATGCTGTCATCCAGGCTGCATCTGTATGGAGACAATGAAATGGGGAAATGGGAAATGGAAAGCTGAAATTTGGCCTTTATTATGTCATTACTATTTCAATACCAGGGGTGTTTAATAACTTTGTTTACATTGATAAAATATATTTTAATATACTATTACTATAGTACTACTAGTACTGTACAGCTTTTGGGGCTCAGTACCAATGGAACTCCCATTTCAATGCATTGGTTGTTTAGAGCAGTGTTGGCTGAACAGAGAGAGTCCTCAGCTACTGTGTTGCATCATTGATGTCTTTTCTATGCTCTTTCCCATGTGTACTATCAGGTGGAGAGAAGCTGTGGATGGATTCAGACAGATGTGGTGAAACGCTAGGATGATACATCACCGCTGTCACGATGTGGCAATCAGTTTTCTCAGCTCCAATACTTATTCTCCTTGTGAGAGGGAGTGGGGTGGTATCCCTCTGTTTTATAGAGAGATTGATTCTATCAATTGGATAGAGGACAGATGAAGAGAGCAGATGAGTGAATTGGAAGATGCAGTACCAGACTTTTTCTTCCCTCAGAGCTCCTTTTTACTGAAAGAGTTACTTGTGGCGCAATGTGGCTTCAAAAAGTCACCCCAGCTAGCATTCACAAATAGCTAATTTAAAGGGGAATTCTAAATGGAAATGGATAAATATTTCACCTCAGAATTGATTCATGCTGCCATTGTAGATATGTTCATCTTCCACTGAGTTGCTTATGCAAAGAGGAGCAGTGACGTTACTGCCTTCTTGATCTGTGGCATCCTCTCCTCTCCACTGTGCATCAGAAATAATGGGCCCCATGTGGACAGTACTGCTGCCATTTTAAAGTTATTGCTGCTCAGCTTGTGAATGTAATGTTCTCATTCAAAGCAGTAGTGTGAATTGATGGGGCTGAAAAGATAAACAGGATGATGAATGGATGGAATTATTATTGATTCTGAGAAACCTACTGGTGATGTTTGTTTGCTTCCTGCAGTCGAGAGGAGTGACAGTTTTCCATGATAATAGGCAAAGGAAGGTAATTTGAAGGTGACGTTTTTCAAATCAATTCTGAGCCTCAGTGTGGTTCGGTCTTCTGCCATAGATTCCGATTAATCTTGATGTCATTTGAAATAAAACATTTCGAAAATAAAATTATTTCCCAATCCACCACAGTAGTTAGAGCATTGATGTAATTTTTATGGCATGTGGAACATTTGCTTCTTATCTGAGGAGAACATCCTCTGATTGTCCAGGAGATATCACATAAATATGTTTGCCTATTGTCACTCTTCATCAGGTTTTTTGAGGGAAAACCTGTCAACAAATGGAGCCATTTAATTTTGACTCCATCCAACCAATGTGGAGGCATTTCTTTACGCTCCGACTGCAAGTCTTCCAGGTAAAGGATTGCAAAAATCAATTTTCATTAAAGTAGCATGACAGGCCCTGCAGACACGCTACATTTACATGTCAAAATTGGACCAATCGATGGAGAGAGAGAGAGAGAGATCTGCTCTGCTCAGGATGTTTGTCACTTCTCTGACAGGAGGCAGTGCCGTGCCGCGAGCAGACCCCAGTGCGAGGGGGTTAATGTTCCTCTCGTGTTAGCCTTATGATGATGTATTGGGACATTTTCGACACCTGGGGTTCATCTCAATAGTCTGAGGAGAAATCCTCCTCTTACTTCTTTCCCTCCATTTGCACTGATACAAAAACATGCAGCTGAAAGACAATTTACTGTACATAGTGCTTTTACACTTCAACATGTTGATACCATGCTGACAAAATGAGCGCTGCAGGCAGTAAGAACTGTGTCTACTTAGGAGTGAATAGTCACAGTTAAAACCAATAAGCCATACCGGCTTAAATAAAAATGCTTCCTCTTCATACTTCACCAGTTAATCTGACCATTCTATGTGCCTGTTGTTTGTTGCCTTGGTTACAAAGTCCTTCAATGGCATCATAGTACTGTGTAGAGTTCCAGATGAATGCGGAGAGCAGCGTCACTGGGTTAGAGGAAAATGAGGATGTATGCGATTGCTGTATTGGGCTAAATTTAGGAGCTCCTTGCTCTCATGTACATCTCTCGGAATCCGAGGTGAGAGGTGAGGCAGTGAATGGGCCCTCTTTTGTAACCCACTGCTCAAACAGATCAGCACAGAGCATCCAGGGGTGTCCAGGGGGACAAAATATTAAGTGGCCTCCGATCCTTGTCTCAGTCACCTTCAATGATCTGAAAAAGTAAGGTTAGAGAAAGCATATGGTGTCTATGGTTTCTACTGTACAGTACTGCAATGGAAGTTCCCCTATAACCAAACCAGGGGTAATTTATAATAGATTGTTTTGTGATTTTTAAAAATGTATTATACCTTTATTTAACTAGGCAAGTCAGTTAAGATGGGTATTTGAGCATATACTAATGGACAATTATTGAAAGTGAAACTGGAGGAGAGATGTTGATCAGAAGAGGAGCTGATGGGGGTGGATGGATGCCTCCATTAACGGCAGGCAGGATTCACACTTCAGTCATCTCACCACCACGTCCTACCTCCCTGACCCCTGTCACAGGGAGCCACCTCCCTCTGCCTCAACTGCCTGTTCCCTGTGTGTTACTTGAGCCTCTCGCTGCGCTGCACTAAGCAGCATCTACAGTACCCAGAGATGATTCATTGTATCCGTGCCTCTCGACTAAGGAAAACAAAGGAAATATTTTTAGATTCAGACTGCTACAACAGACTGAAGAAGGGCCTCGGAGGTGAGCTTTGTCATCCACGTGGGAGTAAGGAAGCATAGTTTCAGCTTTGTGGTGGACAGCAGGTTCTGCAGTGCAGTGACAGTGAGGCTGCTCTCCCAGCTCTGTTAACATACACTATAAAGGGCACGTATGTTGCCTCAGAACACTGACCCATGGGCTTTCAGTTCTCTGGCCCCAATACTCTCAGCTCACATTTGTAATGGGCTCGCTTTTCTGCTGTAATTTGAAATGAGCCTGACTCCCATTTTTTAAAAACCTATTTCCCCTGCCTTGCCAGTTGTAGTCTACTTCAAGTTACAGTGTGACCATACTGAATGTTTGTGAAATAGTGGATTTTGGTCTGCAGTGAGGATTTGCATCACTATGACAGGATTATGCCCTCTGACATGGCCTATAAAGAGTAATTTAGTCTTCACTGCTCTAAACTACTGTCACCCAGGGGAGGACAGGAGGACGGGCTATCCACAACTTTCAAGTGAAACATTAAAGTTGGAGCTTTTGATGCGGGGATGAAGACTCACTTCAGCAACCATCCTAGTGTAGAGTGCCCAATAAACTGCTTTGGTCTGAGGTAAGAAAAAAGGCAGCAGGGAGCGGCTGTTGGTTGGACCCTGATGCATATCTCTTGGGACAGAACAAATGTGATCACACTGTGTGTGTGAGACGTGCATCAGTGCTCATAATGATTTAATTGTTGGTTTGTGTGCCAAACACAATGACGTACTGTGTGTGTGTGTGTGTCAGGAAGTGTGCCCAGCATGGGGACAGGGTTTGGTTGGCTCTGAATGGGAGCAGGTGGGCAGGGGGCAGGTGGTAACATGATCCCTCTAGGACGCTGGGCCATATGGAGAGCTGTTCTCAACCCCTCTTTGTGTCTTTCCCCTGGCACTGGGTTCAACATATACCAGTGGAGGCTCCTCAGAGGAGCAAGGGGAGGACCATCCTACTCAGTGAATTTCATAAAAACTTAAATAGTGAAACATTAAAAAAACGTATCCTTTTTAGATAAAACAATACTAAATATTTTCACGTCACCAAATAACTGATTAAATAACACTGTAGGCTCAACAGCACTCTCTAGGGTAAGACCATAGTGTAGCTGGAGACAGCAATTTTCCGTCAGTACTGTCATGACATTGGCCTGTTGGGGGAGGTTCATGACCCCCATAAATACCTTTCCCCTTTTTCCTCTCTACTCTACCGATGTGACTATTGAAAATCCTTTTGAGAGTCTGGGAACATCAAAAGGTGGGAAACGGAACCCTATTTCGGTAATCCAACCAGTTGAAAATATGAGTTGGTACTTAATGAATATGATGTCAGATAAGTTGGCGTCTGAGACATTATTACTAATGACAGGATGACATAAACTGTATCTTGGAAAGTTGACACATTCTAGTTATCAGATTCACATGGAATTGTTGTGCAATTTAAATAATTAAATATGAAACTATTTGTGAAAAGATTAAATGTAATTTTAGCTTCTTAAATGAGAGAACGGTTTGTCATAGAGAAACTCTGCTCACTCAGAGGCCCTGCCCAAGTGAACAGACACTGGTTGTAAACTATGAAACACGCCCTTCTTTCACCACTATATAAACCCGTTGACGAAAATTCAACTTCCTGTTCCAAGGACGTGCGGACTTGCGGTCCCCACGTTGAATGGACAAAGATCACCTGCAGAACTAAGCCAACGTCAGCGTGATCTCTGGTTGAATGACAAGAACATAACGAAATTAGCATTTAATTTCAATGGGAAGATGACGGTCAACACGCTGAAAGGATGAATTTCGACTCTACCAGCCAGAATATAGCATGAGCTTAACAGTATGGCAACTTGGTATGAACTTTGAACTCCTATTCACTAAAGAAGTGATACCCTCTCCGCCCGCTAAACGTGGGCTAGGAGAGGACGGACAGAGTATCCATTCTACCACGCTCCAGTTCACCACTAGACATTATTCAGAGGACCAGAGATCCATGCTGGACCGCCCCGCCTTCTATCTACGACCAATCTACCGAAGCGCAGCTCAGAGTAAATATTAATTGCATTTTCCTTTTTCAAATGGGCGGTTATTTAGAATGCATAATATACTGTATTTATGATAGCATAGCTGCCTACGGCCCGATAGAGACACAAAACCTTTTTTGCTCCTCAGTCTTCCCGCTCTTTCACTCAAACCCAACCCCTTTCTTTGTGTAACCAGCCGTCGTATCTTTTCTGTCCGCTAGGGACGTTTTCCTTTATGACATACTTTGTAATCAATGTATGATCCATTCTGTGTAGATGTAATTCTGTGTGATTATTTAGGTATTTAGTAAATAAATAACTAAACCAAATTTTGTATTGCCGATTCAACTTATTAGCCAGGGTTCGTGAAGATAATCAAGAATGTACAACTTTCAGATGAGACTAAATAAAGTGACGATTAAATATTGACTGCTATTGAGGTAAAAGATTACCAGGTCTTTAAAATCAAATCAAAGTTTATTTGTCACGTGCGCCGAATACAACAGTTGTAGACCTTACAGTGAAATGCTTACTTACAGGCTCTAACCAATAGTGCAAAAAAGGTGTTAGGTGAACAATAGGTAAGTAAAGAAATAAAACAACAGTAAAAAGACAGGCTATATACAGTAGCGAGGCTATAAAAGTAGCAAGGTTATATACAGACACTGGTTAGTCAGGCTGATTGAGGTAGTATGTACATGTAGATATGGTTAAAGTGACTATGCATATATGATGAACAGAGAGTAGCAGTAGCATAAAAGAGAGGTTGGCGGGTGGTGGGTGGCAGGACACAACGCAGATAGCCCAGTTAGACAATGTGCTGGAGCACTGGTTGGTCGGCCCAATTGAGGTAGTATGTACATGAATGTATAGTTAAAGTGACTATGCATATATGATTATATGATAAACAGAGAGTAGCAGCAGCGTAAAAAGAGGGTTTTGGGGGGTCAGAGTAGCCATTTGATTACCTGTTCAGGAGTCTTATGGCTTGGGGGTAAAAACTGTTGAGAAGCCTTTTTGTCCTAGACTTGGCACTCTGGTACTGCTTGCCATGCGGTAGTAGAGAGAACAGTCTATGACTGGGGTGGCTGGGGTCTTTGACAATTTTTAGGGCCTTCCTCTGACACCGCCTGGTGTAGAGGTCCTGGATGGCAGGCAGCTTAGCCCCAGTGATGTACTGGGCCGTACGCACTACCCTCTGTAGTGCCTTGCGGTCAGAGGCCGAGCAATTGCCGTACCAGGCAGTGATGCAACCAGTCAGGATGCTCTCGATGTTGCAGCTGTAGAACCTTTTGAGGATCTCAGGACCCATGCCAAATCTCTTTAGTTTCCTGAGGGGGAATAAGCTTTGTCGTGCCCTCTTCATGACTGTCTTGGTGTGTTTGGACCATTCTAGTTTGTTGTTGATGTGGACACCGAGGAACTTGAAGCTCTCAACCTGCTCCACTACAGCCCCGTCGATGAGAATGGGGGCGTGCTCGGTCCTCATTTTCCTGTAGTCCACAATCATCTCCTTGGTCTTGGCTACGTTGAGGGATAGGTTGTTATTCTAGCACCACACGGCCAGGTCTCTGACCTCCTCCCTATAGACTGTCTCGTCGTTGTCGTTGTCTGTTAATGATGGTATTGGAGTCGTGCCTGGCCATACAGTCGTGGGTGAACAGGGAGTACAGGAGGGGACTGAGCACGCACCCCTGTGGAGCTCCAGTGTTGAGGATCAGCGTGGCAGATGTGTTGCTACCTACCCTCACCACCTGGGGGCGGCCCGTCAGGAAGTCCAGGATCCAGTTGCAGAGGGAGGTGTTTAGTCCCGGGATCCTTAGCTTAGTGATGAGCTTTGAGGGTACTATGGTGTTGAATGCTGAGCTGTAGTCAATGAATAGCATTCTCACATAAGTGTTCCTTTTGTCCAGGTGGGAAAAGGCAGTGTGGAGTGCAATAGAGATTGCATCATCTGTGGATCTGTTTGGGCGGTATGCAAATTGGAGTGGGTCTAGGGTTTCTGGGATAATGGTGTTGATGTGAGCCATTACCAACCTTTCAAAGCACTTCATGGCTACAGACGTGAGTGATCGCTGTCCTGATATCCAGAAGCTCTTTTTTGCCGTAAGATATGGTTGCAGAAACATTATGTACAAAATACGTTACAAATAACGCGAAAACCCCCACATAATAGCACAATTGGTTGGACGCCCGTAAAACTGCTGCCATTTAAAACTGCTGCGTCATTTTATATTTGGTTTCTATTTAAGAGTTTATTCGGAAGATAACAGCTCTATAAACATTATTTTGTGGTGCCCCGACTTTCTGGTTAAGATTAGCTTAATCAGGTAATATTAATTACAGATAAATTATTTTATAGAATAGCATGTCATATCACTTAATCCGGCATAGCCAAAGACACGACAGTACCTTGACTTCAATACAAAACCTAGGAGGCTCATGGTTCTCACCCCCATCCATAGACTTATATAGTAATTATGACAACTTCCGGAGGATGTCCTCCAACCTATCAGAGCTCCTGCAGCATGAACTGACATGTTGTCCATCCAATCAAAAGATCAGATAATGAATCTAGTATTGAAAGCATACGCTACAGCTCACTAGCATTGCAGTGCATAAAGTGTGGTGAGTAGTTGACTCAGAGAGAAAGAGATTAGTTGAACAGTTTCAAACAAATTCATTAATTCAAAAGTTAAGGAGAAGCAGGAGAGAGAGAGAGCTGTATTTTGTTGTATTTTTTTCTTCTTAGTTTACCTTTCACATTCTTAGCTAGCTAATGTAGCTAATTTAGCCTACTCAACAACCTGACTCAAACAGAGAGGAATGCTTGTATGTTAGCTAACTGACTAAGGCTATCCTGTACTGCAACTATTCCAACTCAAGGTAAGCTTTCGGTTTTATTAATTTATTACCACTGGGGCCCTCCAGTATAACTGCTAAACTGCTTGTTGTACACTGTACTACGTGATTGTACACATGGATTGGATTGTGGGTTTGCGTTAGTTCTAGCTATGTTGACAATGACTTGAGCTAATATGGTGACAACGATGTATGAAGGTTGTTTAGCGCTTATGGTATGAAGGTTTGGCTTGGAGAGTTTGTTTTGCTTGGTCATAGACAGCTGTAGTGTTGTGCGCTGAAGTCCACAAGCGAAGGGAAAAGGTGAGAGGAGGAGAGCACTTAGATGCGAGAAGGAATTATACAATGAGCAAAGTGATGATGCTGTATGTGGCTGCTATGAAATTGAACTGTGTGATTAGGGGTGTATGCATTCCAACGATTCCGTTGCAAAACATTTCTTAAACGGAGATGGACCTACCGGAATTTGTCCCACAAAAACTCTTGACTAATGATTACACCCTAGATCAACTAGATGCAGGCAAGAGTGTGCAAGGCAGTATTGAATGTGTCGCTTTCTTTCACCTTGATTACTACAATTTTGTCTCTCCACCTACGTTAGAAATGTTCATTTGCAGGCTAGGTTGTAGCAACCCCATGATGGGTATAGGGCACATTCGAGTATCATGTAGTAGCCTAAACCTATCAATGTTACATTGAACTGGGTGAATGGAATATGAATGACAGTCATCCAATATACAGTACTGTTACAGAAATAAGGCCATGCTCCTAAAAAAAATTGGCCTCCCTAATCTTAAACGGCATCGACCGCCACTGACATATTTGCCATCCACCATCCCTTGCTAAAACTCATGTGTTTTTCAGTTATACACACTAAGTGATGTGCTCGTACAATGCACCATACTGTATATTGATTAATATGGTTCAGGCCATGATGTACGTACATTATTAGAAAAAAAGGCTCCAAAAAGGTTCTCCATCTGTCCCCATAAGAGAACCCTTATATGGAACCCAAAATAGTTCTGCCTGGAACCAAAAGGGTTCTACCTAGAACCACAAATAATTATTCAAAGCATTCTCCTATGGGACAGCTGAAGAACCCTTTTAGGTTATAGATAGCTCCTTTTTTTAAAGAGTGTACCGGTAGCCCACACTATAGTTCTACAGAACAATAACATTGCCTAATGTTTTAATGATTGTATCTGGTTTTATAGACCCTTTGTCACGATCGTCTAAGGTGGAAACAGTGGACCAAAGCGCAGCGTGGTGAGCGTACATACTTCTTTATTTTAAGATGTCGCCAACAAAACAATAAACATCAAAACGAAAACGTGAAGCCAACGAAGTGCTCACAGGAAACTATACATGGACATACATACAACTACCCACAAATACAGGTGGGAAAAGGCTACCTAAGTATGGTTCTCAATCAGAGACAACGATCGACAGCTGCCTCTGATTGAGAACCACACCCGGCCAAACACACAGAAATACAAATCATAGAAAAAGGAACATAGAATGCCCACCCAAATCACACCCTGACCAAACCAAAATAGAGACATAATCCAAAGGGCGTGACACCCTTTGGATTGTCCCTGCCTATGTTCAATGCTTTATGTGCCTTTGTCAGCCAATACAGATTTAAGAGGGACAAAGATGAATGTAATTGGAATCTTGGAATGTGTCATAAAGGCCATATTAACCTTTTGGCTGCTGGCACAACACACGCCACCTGAAATCATCAGGGGAAGAACATTTTTAAAAGCCCTGGATGGATATTAATGCCTTTTGGCTTTCTTAGCATTTGGCAATGAGCCACGAAGCTGTTCCAAATCCAACTAACAAGTCTCCACCAGTTCATAAATTGATCATTTACACACAGCGTGACTATTTAAAGAGATTCTATGGTACGTTTGTATACTTTTTAGCCAATAGTTCTGAAAGTAGGGCCAAAGTAGTCCCCAAAAAGTGCATACTACGTCGTTGCTCTCTCTCTCGCTCTGCTGTGTGTGCATCTTGCTAGCGATCACGTAAATGGCGAAGGGATGAAGCTCATTGGCTAGAACTTGAATTTATTTTATCCTACTGCTACTCTCTGTTTATCATATATGCATAGTCACTTTAACCATATCTACATGTACAGTCGTGGCCAAATGTTTTGAGAATGACACAAATATTAATGTTCACAAAGTCTGCTGCCTCAGTGTCTTTACATATTTTTGTCAGATGTTACTATGGAATACTGAAGTATAATTACAAGCATTTCATAAGTGTCAAAGGCTTTTATTGACAATTGCATGAAGTTGATGCAAAGAGTCAATATTTGCAGTGTTGACCCTTCCTTTTCAAGACCTCTGCAATCCGCCCTGGCATGCTGTCAATTAACTTCTGGGCCACATCCTGACTGATGGCAGCCCATTCTTGCATAATCAATGCTTGGAGTTTGTCAGAATTTGTGTTTTTTTGTTTGAACACAAGCTCACAATGGGATTAAGGTCTAGGGAGTTTCCTGGCCATGGACCCAAAATATTGATGTTTTGTTCCCCGAGCCACTTAGTTAACACTTTTGCTCTATGGCAAGGTGCTCCATCATGCTGGAAAAGGGATTGTTTGTCACCAAACTGTTCCTGGATGGTTGGGAGAAGTTGCTCTCAGAGGATGTATTCGTACCATTCTTTATTCATGGCTGTGTTTCTTAGGCAAAATTGTGAGAGAGCCCACTCCCTTGGCTGAGAAACAACCCCACACATGAATGGTCTCAGGATGCTTTACTGTTGGCATGACACAAGACTGATGGTTGCGCTCACCTTGTCTTCTCCGGACAAGCTTTTTTCCGGATGCCCCAAACAATCGGAAAGGGGATTCATTAGAGAAAATGACTTTACCCCAGCCCTCAGCAGTCCAATCCCTGTACCTTTTGCAGAATATCAGTCTGTCCCTGATGTTTTTCCTGGAGAGAAGTGGCTTCTTTGCTGCCCTTCTTGACACCAGGCCATCCTCCAAAAGTCTTCGCCTCACTGTGCGTGCAGATGCACTCACACCGGCCTGCTGCCATTCCTGAGCAAGCTCTGTACTGGTGGTGCCCAAATCCCGCAGCTGAATCAAATTTAGGAGTTGGTCCTGGCGCTTGCTGGACTTTCTTGGGCGCCCTGAAGCCTTCTTCACAACAATTGAACCGCTCTCCTTGAAGTTCTTGATGATCCGATAAATGGTTGATTTAGGTGCAATCTTACTGGCAGCAATATCCTTGCCTGTGAAGCCCTTTTTGTGCAAAGCAATGATGACGACACGTGTTTCCTTGCAGGTAACCGTGATTGACAGAAGAACAATGATTCCAAGCACCACCCTCCTTTTGAAGCTTCCAGTCTGTTATTCGAACTCAATCAGCATGACAGAGTGATCTCCAGCCTTGTCCTCGTCAACACTCACACCTGTGTTAACGAGAGAATCACTGACATAATGTCAGCTGGTCCTTTTGTGGCAGGGCTGAAATGCAGTGGAAATGTGTTTTGGGGTTTCAGTTCATTTCCATGGCAAAGAAGGACTTTGCAATTAATTGCAATTGATCTGATCACTCTTCATAACATTCTGGGGTATATGCAAATTGCCATCATACAAACTGAGGCAGGAGACTTTGTGGAAATTAATATTTGTGTCATTCTCAAAACTTTTGGCCACGACTGTAGTTGTACCCTGCCTACGGGATGAAATATTTTGATTGATTGCAATTTCCCCCTTCTGCACATACATACATACATATATATATATATAAAGAAAAACCCTTGAATGAGTAGGTGTGTCCAAACTTTTGACTATATATATATATATATATATATATATATATATCCAAACTTTTGACTATATATATATATATATATATATATATATATATATATATATATATATATATATATATATAGTCAAAAGTTTGGACACACCTACTCATTCAAGGGTTTTTCTTTATTTTGACTATTTTCTACATTGTAGAATAAGAGTGAAGATGTCAAAACTCTGAAATAACACACATGGAATCATACAGTAACCTAAAAAGTGTTAAACAAATCTAAATATATTTTATAATTTAGATTCTTCAAAGTAGCCACTGTTTGCCTTCATGACAGCTTTGCACACTCTTGGCATTCTCTCAACCAGCTCCATGAGGTAGTCACCTGAAATGCTTTTCCAACAGTCTTGAAGTAGTTCCCACATAGGCTGAGCATTTCTTGACCGCTTGTCTTTCACTCCGTGGTCCAACTCACCCATCTCAATTGGGTTGTGGTCGGGGGATTGTGGAGGCCAGGTCATCTGATGCAACACTCCATCACTCTCCTTCTTGGTGAAATATCCCTTTCTAAGGGAATTTCTTTCCTTCTTAATGCGTTTAAGCCAATCAGTTGTGTTGTGACAAGGTAGGGGTAGTATACAGAAGATAGCCCTATTTGGTAAAATACCAAGTCCATATTATGGCAAGAACTGCTCAAATAAGCAAAGAGAAACGACAGTCCATCTGTCAATCAAGGAAATGTTCAAGAACTTTTAAAGTTTCTAGTGCAGTCGCAAAAACATCAAGCGCTATGATGAAACTGGCTCTCATGAGGACCGCCACAGGAGAGGAAGACCCAGAGTTACTTCTGCTACAGAGGATAAGTTCATTAGAGTTACCAGCCTCAGAAATCTGCAATTAACTGCACCTCAGATTGCATCCCAAATAAATGCTTCACAGAGTGAACAGACACATCTCAACATCAACTGTTCAGAGGAAACTGCGTGGAATCAGGCCTTCATTGTAACGACTCTCCTCCTCCTCTTCATCCGAAGAGGAGGAGCAGGGATTAAACCAAGGTGCAGCGGGTTGTGAATACATATAGATTTATTTGCTGACGAAGACGAACACAAAAACTTATACTTGCATAAACTACAAAACAACAAACGACGTTAAACAGACCTGAACTGGTGAACATAAAAAACAATGCACTCATGAACAGGAAAGAACGAACGAGAGACGAGACAGTACCGTGTGGTGCACTAAACACAGACACAGCGACACAAAAGGAAAACAAGGTCAGGAACGTG